>NC_090924.1:609981602-610284633 GCF_040938575.1 Ambystoma mexicanum
AGGCTTGCAAGACAGGGCCTGGATCTCTCCCACTCGTCGTGCAGAGGTGATGGCCACGAGAAATGCTGTCTTCCACGACAGAAACTTCAAAGGCACTGAATGCATAGGCTCGAATGGGGCCCACATGAGCCTAGTTAGCACCACGTTGAGCTCCCACGCCGGGGCAGGGGCCCTCACCGGCGGGAATGATCGGAACAGTCCTTTCATAAATTCCTTTACCAGTCGATGAGACCACAAGGACGCCCGTCCTGTAGTTCTAGTGTAACGTGAGACGGCAGCCAGATGTACCTTGATGGAAGCGTGAGATAGGCCAGCCTTGGCCAAAGACAGTAGGTACAGCAATACTTGAGGGGCCGTAATCCGCAGAGGGTTAATCTTCTGTGCACGGCACCAGACAGAGAGCCCCTTCCATTTGTGTCCGTACCACATGAGAGTTGAGGATGCCCTGGCCTTTGCAAGAACCTCTGCAGTCGGCCGGGATGTCGTATCCTCCAAACTCTAGTGCTGCAGGAGCCAGGCCTGCAAGTTCAGCGACTCTGGTTCGTGATGAAGAATGGCGCCTCCTTCTCTGGAGAGAAGATCCACGTCAGTCGGCAGCTTGACTGGTGTGGACGCTGACAAGTCCAGAAGGTCCTGGAACCAGATCTGCCTCGGCCACGCCGGTGCGACGAGGATCATCCTGCACCGGGATCTCTTGAGCTGGTTGACGAGCCGGAGTAGCAATGGCAACGGCGGGAACGCATAAAGTAACAGGCCGTCCCAGGGGAACGAGAAAGCATCGCCCATGCTCCTCGGTTGGGGAAACCTGCTGGCAAACCTCTGGCACTTGGAGTTCGCTGCCATCGCGAAGAGATCGATCTGGGGTTCGCCCCATCGTCGGAAGAGT
Source organism: Ambystoma mexicanum (assembly GCF_040938575.1). NCBI lineage: Eukaryota > Metazoa > Chordata > Amphibia > Caudata > Ambystomatidae > Ambystoma > Ambystoma mexicanum. The sequence continues at coordinate 609,982,489 of NC_090924.1, forward strand.
CGGTCCACTTGATCCTGGCGCAGTTCCCACTCATGGCACGAGCGCAGCTCTCTGCTGAGTGAGTCGGCGATGGTGATTTTTATCCCTGCCAGATGAAAGGGTACCAGAAACATCCCCTGGGCGACGGCCCAATGCCACAGATCCTGGGCTTCCTTGGATAGGGCAGGGGATCTGGTTCCGCCCTGCTTCCGAATGTAAAACATTGTGGTGGTGTTGTCGGTGAAGATCCTCACCACCTTGCCCTTGAGGGACGGAAGGAAGGACCTGAGGGCACAGAACACTGCACGGAGCTCCAAGATGTTGATGTGGAGTGTCTTCTCCTCCGGGAGCCAAAGGCCTCTCGTGTGGAGACCCCCGGTGTGCGCTCCCCAACCTTCCAGGGAGGCATCCGTCGTCACCGTCACCTGGTGGGCCGGGGCTAGGAAACCTGTTCCCGCCGTCAGATGAGAGCGGATACCCCACCATCGTATCGCCTGACGGAACGCTTCGTCGAGCGGGATCCTGTCCTCGAAGCTGCCCGTCGGCTGGATCCAGTGGGCGTGGAGGAATTCTTGCAAGGGCCGCATCCGAAGTCTGCAGTGGCGCACCAGATAAATGCAGGAGGACATCATTCCGAGGAGGGACTTGATAGACCTCACTCTGGCCACGTCCGTGGCCACAGACGTTGCACCTTTCCAAGGATGTTCCTTATCCTTTCCTCCGACGGTGAGGCCCGCCGCGCCACTGTGTCGAGCTGTGCTCCCAGAAACAGGACTTACGACGGGACCAGGTGGGATTTTGGAAAGTTGATGAAGAACCCCAGGTCCGTGAGCAGCTGGACGGTCTTCGCAGTGTGTTCCACGGCGAGCTCCCTTGTCCTTGCCCGTATGAGCCAGTCGTCCAGTTAGGGGTAGACGTGGATCCCCTGCAGGCGCAGCCGCGCCACCACCGGTGCTAGGCACTTGGTGAACACCCTGGGTGCTGATTTTAATCCGAACGGGAGGGCCTTGAACTGGTAGTGCGCCCTTTGACCACGAACCTGAGGAACTTTCGATGTCTCTTTAGAATAGGGATGTGGAAGTATGCATCCTCCAAGTCCAACGACGACAGGAAATCACCCTCCTCCAGCTGTCCCAGCACATGCTGGAGGGTGACCATCCGGAACTTCTATGCCTTGATGTATTTGTTCAGTCGTCGCAGGTCCAGGATGAGACGCCATCCTCCTGTCTTCTTCTTTACGAGGAAGTATCTTGAGTAAACTCCAGAGCCCCGAAGCCTCTTTGGAACGAGCTCAATGGCACCTTTCCCGAGCATCGCCCTTACTTCCAACAGCAGTTGAGGGATGTGATTTTCCTTCCTGGCCACGGGAGGAATGCGGGGGCACTTCTTCTGGAACTCGAGGGCGTGCCCCAGGGCCAGGGCGTCCAGCACCCAACGGTCGGTAGAGATGGACTCCCACACGCCGACGAACGTCGTCAGCCGGCCTCCCACCGGGGTGCTTCGGCAGGGGCCTGACCCGACGGTCGGTTCAATCTTGCTTGGAGGCCGCTTTGCCTCCTTGTCCACCTTGGCGACGACGGCGGGATCCACCTGACTTGCCGCGTCCCCTGTAGGCCTCCTGCGACGAAGATCTTTCCGCTTTACGGTACGTAGAGGAGCTGCTGCCGGCTCCCTTGGAGGCACCCTGTCTGCCTGCGGAGCTCCGAAAGGACGGCCGTCGCTGTTGGAGCACACCCAGTGCACGGGCCGTCTCCGTGTCTGTCTTGATCGCCTGAAGGGACTTATCAACCGCCTTGCCAAAAAGGTTGTTCCCATCGAAGGGCATGTCCAAAACCTTGATCTGTTAGTCCTGGCGGAAATCCGTCGCCTTGAGCCATCCTCGTCTTCTCAGGCAAACGCTGTTGCCCAACTGACGGAAACCGGTGTCAGCGATGTCCGTAGCCACCGTAATGGCGTGGTCCGAGGCAATCTCACCTTCCTGTAAGATTTCCAGGGCCTCAGCCCTCTTGTCGTCCGGAAGGAAGTCCAACAGAGGGGCGATCTTGAACCACAACTCCCTGTTGTAGCGGGCTACGATGGCCAGGGCGTTGGCCGCCTTGATGGTCGTCTATGCAGATGAGATGACCCGTCGTCCCACCACATACAGCTTCCTACCCTCGCCGTCCGGCGGGGAGGTTGAAGTCGAGGCCGATGCCCCCCACGCTTTCTTCTTGGCCGCCGCATCGACCGAATCCGGGGTAGGTTGCACCCTAAGGCACAAGGGGGCAGCGTCGGGGACCCGGTACTTCTTCTCGTACCGGTCCCTCTTCGCAGGAGCCGTGGCAGGGTTCTTGAGGAGGGCGATCCCCTCATCCCAGATGTCATCAAGAAGAGGTACGGCGAGGACAGTCTTCCTTTTAGCCTCGCGCCGTTGGTAAAGGAACCCTTCCTTCTTTTCTTCGGTGCAGAGCTGGAAGAGCTCGGATGCCCTGGAAATCATAGCATGGAAGGATCCAACCTCGTCGGGCGGGGACGCCCGGGCAGGGGGCGACGGGGTACACGTCCCGTCGTCGACTCTGTCATCCGTACCCGTCGTAGTTGTGTCCATGCCTATATCATGCCCGTGGGTAGTGGACCAGGGGGAAGGCAGAGAAGGCCGCAGAGGTGGGAGAGGAGGCCTAGGATGCATCGTCCTCCTCTTAAGTGGTGGGCTCTCCGAAGGTCCTGGTTCCGGTTCCCCCGTCGGGTCTGGCTCAGGTACCTCTGTCGGGGGAAGGGGCAACCTAGTCCTTATCTCCGAGCATAAGGACTGGATGGCTGACAAAATGGCCGCCGAGGTGTCCTGCGGTGCCGGAAACGAAGGGAGCGAGGGCTCTTGAGGAGCCTTGTCTGCGACACCGTCGCCCTCGTCGGGATCCCTCCCGATGGGCTGGGCCTCTTCCACGACTTGGATGAGCTCCTCTTCAGAGGTCGTGTCCGTATCCACGATGGCCACCAGCCCCTCCCCCACCCTTTCCAACGAGGACTTCGTGGGGGTCTTCTCAATGGGCCTGAAAGACGACTCCCTCCGCGGTGGCAGGGAGACTCTGGTACCCGAGGGCGCCTCCACTGGTGTAGCCTCCACAGGCTGAGCCAGGGCCGCGGCGACATCCTCAATCGAGGTCTTAGCAGGGTGAATTAAGGCCGTCACCTTCTGTACGCCTGGGGCCTTCACCTTGGGGGGAGGGTCCGAGCCTCGCTCTCCCTCTGCCGGAATCTTCGAGATCTACCGGGGCCTCTCCAGAAGCTTCGCCGGGTTCTCGGATTTCCTCTTACCCGAGCCAGAGCGTTGACTCGTGGTTGATGGCGCCGGGGAGGATGAGCCCTGCCTGGCAGCCAAGGAGCCCGACCGTTCGGCGCTCCCGGTGCCCGCGGACTCGCGGTGCTTAGCCTTTTGTTGGGCCCCCGTCGCCGGGGCACCCTCACAGGACTTAGAAGACAGCTCGGACTTCTTTTTCTTCTTCTCGCCTGGCAGGCTCTCACCTTCCAGCCAATTGGCGAGACGGAGGTGGCGATCCTTCATGGTCCGCTCTGACATGTTCCCACAAAACGCGCAGTCCTTTTCCTTGTGCGTCTTGTCCTCATGGAGACAGAGGCATAACGAATGCTCGTCCTCCTTGAAAACGTTCTGAAGCTGGCATCCAGGGCATGTCCTGAACAGCTTCCCGGGCGTCGAGCTTCCTTTCTCCTGGGCCATGACCGGGGTAGGCCTCGGAACTTCTGGAATCCTCCAAAAGCTTAACTCGATGAAATCTTCACCCTGGAGGGGCGTAGAAACTCCGAAACGGATCCCCGTTGATCGGATGTAGACACAGTGGAGCTTGAGGCTCTATTTAACCGAAAAAATGAGAAAATCTCCTGAAAAAAATGCAAAAACGCAGCAAAAGCTCGAGAGCTACAGCACGAGGACTCCCAACACTTGAACGTGCGGTAAAAATCTGAGGATGGCTGCCAGGGGTGGGGCTTAGGGAGAGGGCAGTCGTTGGCTGGGGGCAGTATGACCCAGAGACCAGTGATTGGTTACTACTGAGAAAGACAGATCAGAAATGAAACTGATACTGATTTTTTTTTCTATACCGAGGATTCCCGGCCTGATGACGGGGAATATTCATGAGCATGTGAATCCATGCCAGACCCCATGCTGGAGAATTATCCTTATCTGAGGACCTATGTTTGTCCCCTTTACCATGGGTAGAGGAGTGTTTCCCAGATGGTTTGACTCTTTCAGAATCTTTCGACGCCTGGCGGCGAGATTCGGGGGTGTGTTGGCTAGGTGCCGTGTCTTTAGAGTGTGTGCGTCGAGACTCGGAAGCAGACGTGGAAAGTGCTGCCGGAGCCGACTCCAAGCGTGCTGCTTGGGGGTGGAGGTCGGTTTCGTCTTCTGACGACCATACCTCTGTGACTTTGGAGAGCGAGGCACCCTTGGCTATTGTGGACGGTTGCCGTGTATCGTGAGGCGATCTTGACCTGGAACTCCCAGAGGACACTGATTCTGTGGACCGCTCTCTATGTGCCTCCTTCTTCCGAGTGCTCAACATACGTATCGAGTCTCGGCTGGGGTTACTGTGCCTAGGTGCAGTAGTGAGGGTAGCACTTGTGTCGCCAGATGTGGTCCCCATAACTGCCCCACCGGACAATCCTCTGAGGCCGGGGACTCGTGCTTGGGTGTCCATCGACGCCCCTGTGCCCTCGCCGTCCAAAACAGCGGCGCTGCCATCACTGAAGGAACCCACCGCCTCCATGGCCTCGAGCTGCTTGGCGTAATGGGCCCAACATTTAGTGGAGCGGTCCTTTAGTGTTTTAGCCTTAAAGGGCTTACACGCTCTGCAGTTAGCTTCGGGGTGATCCCTAGGCAAACAGATTACAGGTTTTATGCTTGTCAACCCAAGGGAACTTGCGGTTGCACTTGGGACAAAATTTAAATGGAGTACTCTCCATATGTCACCTTATGGCAGCGGGCGAGTGTATGTAGGAAATAAAGGGAGTGTGATTATGTCCACCCCCCACTCTCCCTACTTGCAGGGCCGTGGCCAGAGGCCTTCCGAGGCCTAAAGTCCGTTGTGCAGTCTCGACGGTTGTTCGTTCTTCTGACCGGCGCCGATCTTCGATCTTTCGACGTGGGATTGGAAGAACAGGTTTTTTTTTGGTTTTTTTAGATGAATTGTGACAAAATGGCTGAAAGCCAGGGAACTCCGCAACAATGCTTCCGACAAGTATGGCGGAAAAAAACAATCTGAGGGTCCTACACGCGTGAGGGATCATGGGTATAGTGGACGTCACACTAGGGATAGTATTACTGGCACACCATGTCGACGCCCATTTTTGAGTTTCTAAAAACAAACTAATACTCCGCAGCTTCCACTCATGTCGGCCTAGGCACAGCACAAGCCTCAGAAGAACAAGTTACTTTCTTACCTGGTAATGTTCTTTCGATGGGATGGTCCGACGACGTATTCCATATCTATGACGGGTAATGTCCACAGCTGTGCTGCTTCGGAAAATCTTTGGCGTCTGCGTCCTGCATCGATGACGTAGATGCGCCGTCCCCGAGGACCGCCTCCGACGGCCGACGTCACCTGATGTGATAAGTAGGACGCACAACGCCCATAGCCTCAGTTATAGTTTTTTTCCCAGAACGTATGCCACCAGTTTTCTGCCAGCCAGACACACAAGGCCTTGCGGAACGCAAGCTGCAATCGCAAAAGAAATTCTGCAGCGGGGAAGGCAAGGAGGGAGCGATATGGAATACGTCGTCGGACCATCCCATCGAAAGAACGTTACTAGGTAAGAAAGTAACTTGTTCTTTGAGGGGATTGGGTCCTCCGACGTATACCATATCTATGACAGACTCCCAAAGCAGTACCAAGCAAGGAGGTGGGAAAGAATTTAGAATACAATTTTAGCATGCCCAATCAAATTGTGGAATAGAGAACTGCCTTGCCAAAGGCCAGATCTTGCCCTCTGATGGAATCGAGGGAGTAGGGACGTACAAAAGTATGTACTGGAGCACAGGTGGCTGTATCACAGATGTGACGAATAGGAACTCCCCTCAGCAGAGCAGTAGACGCAGCCACTCCCCTGGTAGAATGGGCCCGCAAGCCAGCCGGAGGATCCTTACCCGCCAAGCGATAACACTCGCAGACAGCTAAAATAATCCAACAAGACAGTCTGTTTCGTCACAGCTTGTCCCAAACGCTTTCCAGCGTAACCAATGAAAAGTTGATTGTCCACTCTGACCCGGGACATGCGCGAAATATAAAAGCTCAACGCTCTCCTAGGATCAAGCCTATGGAGCCTCTCCTCTTCCTTACCAGGATGTGGAGGAGGATAGAACGCCGGAAGAACAACCTTCTGGCTCAAATGAAAGTCCGAAACCACCTTCGGAAGAAAAGAAGGACGAACTCGAAGGACAACCCTGTCCTTATGAAACACAGTGAAGGGTGGCTTAACTGAAAGTGCCTGTAACTCACTCACTCTGCGAGCGGAAGTAACCGCAACCAAAAACACAGTTTTCAGAGTTAACAGCCTCAAAGGGCAAGAATGTAAAGGCACAAACGGAGCACCCATAAGAAACTTAAGAACAAGGTTCAAATCCCAACCTGGCACCAGAAAAGGTGACGGAGGGAACACATTAGTGAGCCCTTTCAAAAACTGCGAAATTAAAGGAATTTTAAAATAGGAACACTTCAGACGAGCGCTTAAATATGGACAGCCCCACCAGGTAACCTTTAATGGTCCCCACTTGCAAGCCCCTGTGGGCCAAAGAAAGCAAAAAAGACAGAACCATGGGAATGTCACATTCAAAAGGATCCACATTCTGAACTCTGCACCAGTCGCAGAACTTTCTCCAATGGCAACGGTACAGAGACTTAGTTGCCGGCCGCCTGGCCGAGAGCAACACCGCCATCACGTCTTCAGGGAGGTTCCAATCCTTATACCTCAACCTTTCAGAAGCCAAGCGTGAAGATTGAGGGATCTGACCTCTGGATGGAGAACCTGACCCCCCCCCTTCCCGTGAGAGAAGATCGTCTCGGTAGGGAAGACGACGTGGAGGACAGATGGACAAGTCTAGAAGGTCCGGGTACCACGTCCTCCGGGCCCACGCCGGAACAATGAGGATCATCTGGGAACCAAACCTCCATAACCTCTGCAGCACTTGTGGGATGACGGGGACTGGAGGAAACACGTACAGCAGTGAGAATGACCACTCCACCACGAACGCGTCTCCTAAGGCTCCTTTTGGAGGAAATTCCCGCGAGCAAAACCTTTTGCACTTCCGGTTGACACTGGAATCGAAGAGATCCACTTGAGGGGTCCCCCAAAGGGCGAAGATCTCCAGGAGAATCTCCTGAGCCAGCTTCCACTCGTGAGAGATCGAGCTCTGCCTGCTCAGAGCGTCCGCTGTCTCGTTGTCGTCTCCGGCCAGATGAACAGCCGAGATCGAAACTTCCTGCTGGATGGCCCAGAATTCGAGCTGCATCGCCTCCCTGCACAGCGGAAGAGACCCTGCCCCCCCCCCTTTTTTTGAGGTAGTGCATGGCCACCGTGTTGTCCGTTAGAATCAGGACACTCTTTCCGCGCACAGTCGGCAGAAAAGCCTTCAGGGCTAACCTGACGGCCCTCAGCTCCAACAGATTGATATGGAGTCTGGACTCCGACGGAGACCAACGACCACTGACTGTCAACTCGTTGGCATGAGCGCCCCATCCCGTGAGGGATGCGTCTGTCACAATCGTCCCCTCCGGCCAGGGCAGCCAAAATGGGGCCCCTTTCATCAGATTGCCCTCGACGGCCCACCACAGAAGGTCCCGGGCCGCCGAGGGAGGCACCTGAACAGGGTCCGACAGCCTGCCGGAGGACTGAGACCACTGGAGCTTGAGTGCCCAGTGTAAAAATCTCATCCGCAGACGAGTCTCTGACACCAGAAGAATGCAGGATGCCATGAGGCCGAGCAGTCACAAGAACTCGGACGCTGGGAGATCAGGGGCAAAATGAAACTTGTACATCATCTGCTGAATGTGAAGAGCCCTCACCTGAGGAGGAAAACACTGCCCCAGGGACATGTCTAGCACTGCTCCGATGAACTGGAGCCGCTGCGTTGGTGTCAAATGGGACTTCTTTAAATTGAGGGAGAAGCCCAGCCTGTGAAGGGAGTGGCAGGTGATAGACAGATGATCCAGGACTTGCTCGGGAGAGCTCCCCCTGATCAACCAATCGTCCGGGTAGGGGTGGACGTGAATCCCCCTTTCCTGAGATGCGCTGCCACCACCACTATGAGCTTGGTGAAAATCCTTGGGGTGGAGGTCAATCCGAACGGCAGGACCGGAAACTGAAAGTCTGAGTCGCCAACCGCGAACCTCAGGTACTTCTTGTGCTTGGGATGGATCGGCACATGGAAGTGAACATCCTTGAGGTCGAGAGACACCAACCAGTCCTGAAGTTGAAGGACCTGGAGGACTTGAGAAAGAGTCACCATCTTGAACTTGTCCTTCCTGAGGAGTTTGTTCAAACCGCGCAAGTCCATGATGTGTCTCAATCCCCCGTCTTTCTTCGATATCAAAAGATAAGGGGAATACCATCCCTTGTTCCTCTCTACTACAGGCACCAGTTCTATGGCGCCTTTCTCCAGCAGGGCTTGAATTTCCTGCGCAAGGAGCGGATCTGGACTCTTCAAGAGAGGCTCCCTGCTGGATTGTCGTGAGACCTCTGCCAAAAAGGAAGACAGTAGCCGTGGGTTATGATCTCCAGAACCCACACATCCGAAGTAATGGCTTGCCACTCTACAAGATGCTGGGCCAGCCTTCCCCCAACCGGCGAACCATGGGACCTGGCCTGATGACTGAGTGGTAGCGGCTGCGGCGTTGCCCGAGGGCAAAGAGGCAACTGCCCGAGCGGCCTTGGCACCTCGAATACCTTTATTTCCACCTCTGGCACTCTTACGATGGCCTCTGACTGCTAGCTCCCCTCGCTTTACTGAAGGACGAGTAATAGCGAAAGGAACCTCCCCTCCATTGCTGTCCCCTAGGACGAAAAGGCAGAGGTTGGCGAACTGCAGCGCCCAACGACTTCGCTGCAGCTTTGGAGGTCTGCAACCTCTCAAGGCTCTCGTCAGCCTTGCTGCCAAAAAGGTGTTCACCGTCAAAGGGCATGTTGAGGAGCCGGGACTGCACACCAGGAGTAAACCCAGACTTCCGCAACCACGCAAACCTGCGCATTACGGTGCTCGCCGCCATGGACCGGCCGACACAATCCGCCAAGTCCAAACCCGACTGAACGGCCTCACACATGGCATCCTTGCCATCCTGAACCATAGCAAGGAAGCCATCCCGTTCGTCCCCTTCGGGAATATGTTCAGCCGCTAATGCAACACAGTTCCACAGAGTGTGTGTGAAACGAGACAAGGCACATATGGAGTTGGCCGCCTGAAGCGCCATACCCCGCGAAGAAAACACTTTCTTCGCCCAGCCGTCAAAACGTTTGTCGTCCCTATCCGGAGGGATGGTAGGATACGACGTCTGCTTTGCCGGGGCCGTAGCCGCCTGCACCACCAAACTCTCCGGAGTGTGGTGTCTAGACAAGTAGCAGGGGTCGCCACTGGCTGGACGGTATTTTCGCGCCCACTGCCGGGAGACTCTCCGGAGCAGTCCAAGCCGCCGCCACCCTTCTCTGCAGAGCCATATGAAAAGGCAAAACCGGGTCAGTGGGGGACCGAGATCAAGGATGTCTGTGAGATCATCCTGAACGAACTCCCCTGGGGGAGATGACCAACCCAAGTACTCGGTGACCCGAGACATAAGGCGCCGATATGAAGAATCGGCATGAGTGCCAGGCTCCGGCCTACAAAACTCCACCTCCGGAGAGGTGTCCAGTCCACTGACATCATGCAGCGACTGCCGCAGGTCATCAAACTGGCTATGGCCCGAGATAAGTTCATCTGGAACCATAACCGGAACCAAGCCGCCATCAGAGCCTTCATCACCCTGTGAAATATACTCCAGGCGGGGAGAGGAAGACCTCTGGGGACCAAAGCAGTGCCTGACCTTAGCCAGAGCCTTCCTAGGGGCAAACCCCATGCCACGGGGCTCCTCCGACACCACCGCCTCGAAAGGCGTCGAGGGCGCCGAACGAGTCGGCGCCGGCGTTGACAGAAAAGGCATCGACGTCGAGCGAATCGGCGTCGACGTCAGCTGCAGCGCTGCCAGCATCAGCGGCGTCGACACAGGCCTCGAAGCCGGAGCTCCGAGCGTGTCTCGACGACCTAGGCACCGACGGCGTCGATGACCCCCCCTCGGAGGCGGAGCCTCGAGAGAAATCGCTGATGACCTCGGCGCCACAGGCGTCGACTTCTTCGAAGACGGCACAGGATCACGCGGTCTCGAGCGCATCTAGGACCGGGACCTGGAACGGGCATGGCGATAACGGCTCCCATGTCCGAGCGGGACCTCTCCTGCGAGCCGTGCCGACCACCCGAGCCCGAAGGCGTGCGAGCGGTGTATCTCGATCGGTGCCGACCGACCCCACTCGGAGGCGCGGACGGACCGGTGCCCTGCGATTAAAGAATCACTAGCATCTGCTTCCCGAAGGAAGCCCTTTCCTCTGGTGTCGTTTGCATGGAGGGATAAGCGACCCGCCGACGGGCGGAGTCCTCGGAAGAGGACGGGGAAGGTGACCTATGCCGGCGCTTCCGGGAATGCCTCGAAGAGGCGGAGGAGTGGCGAGACTGACTCCTGGAAGGAGACCCACTGGACTTCCGACGATGACGCGGAGAGTCGCACCTCGAGTCATCCGTCGAAAACCCTGTAGAGCTCGACTTTCGGGGCTCCAAAGATTTTCCGAAGCAGCACAGCTGTGGACATTACCGACAGATATGGAATACATCGGAGGACCCAATCCCCTCTAAATATATATATATACACACACACACACAAGGAAAACACAGAAACTGAGGGAAAAGTTACCAAACACTGGGGTGACAAGAAACCCACAGCAGACACGATCATGGAAAATGCTTCGAATAATCTCTTGACATCAACTGTGGTCAATCTTACAGGTTAGCCAATTTGTGATCAAACAATGAGTCTGCTTAATTTGGGACTATCCTTTGCCCCAAGACAGAATCTAGAATGGGTTGACATCTTTAAATTCTGCAGAAAGTAATGCCTTTATACATTTTATTTTCTCAGGGGGGCGTGGCTTGAGCAGCCATGGAGTAGGACGCGCTTCCTGGCAGCTCCTAGGGGATCCGACAATGATTTTTTGAAAACTACCCTTAAAATCGCCTAATTTGGCCCAGGACTGCTTGTATGTGAAGGGGAAGATGTGCGCCACACTCGGTGCATAAATCGAGTGAATCGCAGGCTTAATTCGGGAAGATTGCACCGACGAAGACGGCCGCTGCTGGACACTTTGTTGCTCAAAATGGCCGACCACAAAAGAATCAGCAGCACACTGAAACTGGCAGAAAACATGAGGGAGCTGTAATGCGGAGCTCCCACGGCAGCGATCAGAGCGGCTACATTGTGTCCCGGCAGCCGCGAAGCAGACTGCACTGAGTGCGTGCCGCCTCTGAAGTTGGAAGCCGAGGGACAGAAGTGGAGGAGATGGTGAGAGGAGCTGACTGGTAGTGCTGGGACGCGGTTCGCTCGCAGCAGGAGCCCTGCAGTGGGCTGCGGGCGGTGCAAGCTTGGGTCCGGCGCACGTGTGGTAATATTCTGCGCGGCCCTGCTGCAATCTATGGGCCGCTCTGACATGGATGCGAGTTATGCTTGCCCGGCATTGCTCAGCAAGCGACGGACTGTGTGATGGATGGTGGCACACGAATCATCGCAACGGCCGAGAAGAGAGGCCGAGCATACCCGGCGGGATGGGATCTGGGATGCACACGGGGCACGCACCATGCTGGAAACGAGTGAGGCTGCAGACGCAGTGAAATAGACACTTTATACGCAAGGAGACCTCGCATGAAGGAGGCCGCACAGCAGGAATAACTAACTGCGTGGCATCTGGAGTCAGGATGGTGCAGATTAAGAAAGGGTGCCCTGCGAAACACGTTAGAACTCCCTACATATAGGAGGGCACTGCCCAACCTGAGTTCAAGCTCAACAAGCGCAGGCTACTGAAGGGGCTCACTTAAGACATTTGCCTTGTGGGCGGCGGGAGCGGAAAGTAAGCAGCACACCTGATACACTTGAGTTTGGACAATTTCGGGAGCACGAGAGAGGTCACAAGATGGCGGCAAGAGGGGTGGTGACCAAGAATAAGAACAAGCAGTCCACAATTGACCCATTTCCCAAAACACAACAATCTCCCGTGGTCAGCCCGCCCAAAGACCTTACAACAGCGGCGGAGGGTGCGGTAGCGACTGAAAACCAGCACATATTGGCGGCCATCACGCAGCTTAAAGATTCATGGGGGACAGCTCTGTCGGATCTGCGCACTTCCCAAGAGGCCAAAATAGACGCAGTGGGCATAGAAGTTACCCTGCTGCGGCAAGATGTTAGGGGGCTAGCGGAACGGACGGGCAGTCTGGAGATCGCAGTGAAGGCCAACACGGAAACCAGCACCGACCACGCAAAAGAGATTCACGTCCTTAAACAAGTGGCCAACCTGGAGTCTCGTGCGGAGGAGGCGGAAGGGCGGGCGAGAAGGAATAATATCCGCGTGATGGGCCTGCCGGAGGGAGAGGAAGGACAGGACCCGACAGACTATGTAGAAAACCTACTCTTACAAGAAATTGGGGCTGAAAAACTGTCGCAGGGATTTGCAGCGGAGCGAGCACACAGGGCACTTATTCGGAAGCCACGGCCGGGGGCCCCTCCCCGAGCAATAATAGCCAAAATATTGAATTATAAGGATCGCAAGAAGATCCTGGAGTACTTCCGAAAAGGTGGGACTATTGAAAGGGCCTCAAGCACTGTCACGGCGTACCCGGACTACACGATGTTGGTTCAAAGGCAGCGGTACTGCTTTGTGGCGATCAAAAGAAGGCTGCGTGCGGCGGGGATGAAATATATGCTCTTGTATCCTGCGAAATTGAAGGTGGTGCATGGGGGTAAAATGTTTTTCTTTGACACCCCGGAACAAGCAACGACATGGCTGGATCTTCAAGGTTACCCGGAACGAGATACGGAGGCGGCCCCAGATGGACACGATAAGTGACTGAGACACTAGGGTGTAAAGGGAGCACTTTCGGGGGGCTGGATGAGGTTTAGAATGATGGCTACAGCCGGGCGAGGCTGCTATTTTGTTGGAGCGCTGCGGACTGCAATGGGTTTTAAGGACTGGAATATAGCTGGAATATAGCAATATGCATATGTGTGTTGTGACTGGAATATAGCAATATGCATATGGGTGCACATTGTGTAGCGATGGGAAGTTAACCTGAAAGGACAATATGAGCGGCAGGGCGAAAGCACCATATCCCCCCCCAATTGTAGTTGTAGTAGGTGTGTGTTGTTGGGGAAGGGACGGGAGGCGAGAGGGGAGGGGGAGTTTGGGGGGTTTTTGGACAGGGGGAGTTTGGGGTGTTTGAGTTTAAACATGAGACTTTGTGGGAGAACTAGAATCAGGAATCTGTTCAGTGTGGGGGGGAGGGCTGATTGGACGGGGGAAGGGGAACTATCGATGAACCCTGGGGGACCTTAAGATATTAACGTGGAATGTTAGAGGGCTCAACAGTTATTTGAAGCGGAATAAGGTCATGCTGTATTTGAAGAGACGGAAGATAGATGTCGCTCTGCTACAGGAGACGCATCTGACGCGAAAGAAAGTGGAATTGGTGGGGAGGAAATGGAGGGGGACTGTGGTAGGTTCATCGTACTCTGCCTATGCGAGGGGAGTACTGGTCTGGGTGGCGCTGCATGTCCCATTTAAGTTGATTGAGGAAGTTGTGGAAGCGGATGGGAGGGTGGTTATATTGAGGGGGCTGATAGAGAACAAAGTATGCATTGTGAATACATACGCCCCTAACCAAAACACGACGGCATATTTTAGGACGTTGTGTACCAAACTCAGTGTGTGTGTGAGTGGTGCGATGATCTGGGGCAGGGATTTTAATTGTGTACTGAATCCTAGGGTGGACAGGTCGGATGATAGGACGGACAGGCCCAACCCAGCGGCTAAAGCGTTGCAGACGCTGCTGGCGGACTTTGGCTTGGTAGACGTGTAGAGAGTAAAACACCCTGATGAGAGGCAATACTCGCACTATTCGGCGCCGCATCAACTGCATACGAGGCTTCATTATATCTTTGCCACTCCGGACGTAGTCGCAGAGAGTATCTATATAGATTACAAAGCAAGAGTCCTCTCGGATCACTCGCCCCTGGTCCTCGGGTGGCACTATTGCCCCCCGAGGGCGCGGATACCGACGTGGCGCCTCCGGGCAGAAGCGCTTAAAGATCCAGTCTTTAGAGAGGACATAAGAGAGGAGATTATTGCCTACTTCGAGGTGAATACTGGTAGTGTGAAGTCTGCGGGTACTTTATGGGAGGCTTTTAAGGTTGTGATGCGGGGGGTCGCCATTGCGAAGTCGAAGGGATTGCTGGGTGGAGTTCTAGCTGATGTACAAAAAGCTGAGATCGAGCTGGAAAGAGCGTTAGAAGGGGGCGGGGCTGATACAGAGGTAGTACTCAAATTACAGCAGCAGTGCGCGGAATACTGGGATAGGCTCTGTAAGCTCAATTATAAAAAGTATATAGAGAGGCAGCATGCAGGAGGAGATAAAACGGGCCGGCTTCTGGCGTGGTTGTAAAAGAGCGAAACCACTAGATCCCCGATTCGGATTGTAACCAATGAAGAGGGCGAGACGGTAGATACCCAAGAAGGTGTAAATAGGGAATTCGCAGAATACTATAAGGTGTTATATGAGGATGGAGAGGGGGGCAGCCAGGAGGAGATAAATGAAGTACTAGAAGATATAGGCCTGCCCAAAATCAGTGACGAGGAGAGAGAAGAGATGGATGCACCGATTACTTTGGAGGAACTGAAAGAGGTTGTAAGGCAATTACCCACTAGCCAGGCTCCAGGAGAAGACGGGTTCCCTAGTGAATTTTATAAAGTGTATGGGGAGGAGGTGCTCCCCCCCATGCTAGAAATGCTCAACGAGGCGTTTGAGGTGGGACGGTTGCCGGAGTCATTCAGGGAGTCGATCATAATACCGCTCCCCAAGCCCAATAAACCGGGACACAGTTGTGGCTCCTACAGGCCCTTGTCGATGCTGAACCAGGACAGTAAGATATTGACAGCTGTTCTGGCAAACAGAATGCGGAGAGTAATCGGCAAGTTAATTCACCCAGATCAAACGGGCTACGTCCCAAGCAGGAACATAACTCACAATCATAGACGACTTCATCGAGTGGTCGAATGGGGGGTGCAGCAATGACGGCGAATTGGCGATTGTGGCATTGGACGCTGTTAAAGCGTTCGACTCTGTTAAGTGGCCTGGTTGTTGGCGGCCCTAGGAGGATACGGAATGGGGCCATGTTATATTAAATGGGCTAAGATGCTATACAATGAACCGTTGGCCAGAGTTCAAACGGGTTCAGTGGTGTCTGAGAGATGGCAGCTTGGCAGAGGCACTAGGCAGGGGTGCCCATGGTCTCCGATGCTTTACATTTTAGCCCTGTAGCCCTTAGCAATATACCTCAGGCAACAATATGACCCGATCGGTATTGAGGTGGGAGGGGAACGACACCTTATTTCCTTGTATGCAGATGATTTGTTACTATATCTGAAATACCCGGAAGAAAATCTTCAATATGTTTTGGAGGTGCTGGAGAGGTATGCTAGGCTGTCCGGTATAGCGGTGAACCCCCAGATATCTAACATATTCCCGCTGGGTAGCTATGTGGGAATTCCGGTAGAAAGGTTGCCGGTGTTGCAGATTCCGTGGGCAGCGAGCTCTTTCCGCTACCTTGGGATAGATGTGTATCACACGACAGAGGAAGAACATAAGCACAATACTGAAATAGCCATTGGGAAAATCGGGAAATGCATGAGGTTCTGGGAAAGGTTGCCCTTAGCGATGATGGGCCGAAGTGCTATGCTTAAAATGGTGGTCTTGCCTAGGCTTTTGCATTATTTTAACAATATTCCATACATGATATCTAAGAAGTTTTTTGTTAAGCTGAATAGTATGTGCAGGGAATTTTTGTGGCATGGTACCTGAAATAGAGTTGCATTATGGAAGCTGCAGAACTTCTACGAGAAAGGCGGTATTAAACTGCCTATTTTTGAGGCTTACTATGTAGCGGCGCAACTGCAATATGTAGCTAAGTGGCTCTCTGATGAAGAGACCCCTGAACACAGGTTGTTTGGGAGGGACTGTACTCCTTTTTACTTGCGGGGAATGATCTGGGTGGCTAGCTCAGAAATGAGGGAGGGCCCTAGAATGATGTTGGGGTGGAATATTTGGCGTCGAGCTTGCCGAATGATGGGGGACCCTTTCCCGTGTGTTCCGCAGATACCGTTGGTCGTATTGGCAAAGGGAGACAGGCAACTGAGGGTAATTATTAGAACCTATTTGGAATCAGTGGGACTAGTCACGTTGGGAAACATTTGGCAAGGCGGGACTATTAAGGATTTTGAAGGACTTGGGGAAGAGGCGGGATTACACATAGGCCAATATGTCACTTGTCATGGAATAGTGCAGAAGATTTGAAGTATGTGGCCAGAAACTATCTTGACGGAGGAACCGGATGCTACGGTTGAGACAATTTATGATAAATCGGAGGGTGGGCATGAGGTCTCTAGATTGTATGAGATGCTGATGACTAAGGTTGGGAAGGACCTGGCACATTTGAGATTAGAATGGGAAACAGAGACGGGAGCCCCGATGGAAGATGGGATGTGGGAACGTGCTTTGGGATATCATAAGGTGGTGTCAAGAAACGCTAGGTTCAAACAAATACAGATATATATATATGGGATACATTACTCACCGTAATCGTATTTCTGATGCTTGTATCTGCTTAGATTCACATGCTGTGCATAGGCCGACATCTAGTGGAAGCTGCGGAGTATTACAGTTTGTTTTTCGAAGTCGAAAAATGGGCGTCGACACAGGGCGTGCCAGTAATACTATCCCTAGTGTGACGTCCCCTGTACCCATGATCCCTCACGCGTCTAGGATCCCCAGATTGTGTTTTTCCTGACATGAGGTAGCATGAGGAGTAGCGTGAGTACAGATAGTCCAAGCAGATAGACAGAAAGGTAAGACTACAAGCAACCATGCGCCTTCTCTCGGAGGGGAGGAAGGGTGGGTCGCATGTGAATCTAAGCAGATACAAGCATCAGAAATACGATTACGGTGAGTAATGTATCCCTTCTGAGGCTTGTGGAATCTGCTTAGATCACATGCTGTGCATAGATTAGCGAGCAGTACCAGAAGAAGGAGGTGGGATGTGAGAAGGGTCATGAGCAAACAGGTGTCTTAGAACCGCTTGTCCCACTTGTGTATCTGCTTTGGAATGAGTGTCAATGCAGTAATGCTGAGTAAAAGTGTGAATAGAGCTCCAAGTAGCTGCTTTGCAAATGGTGTCAAGGGGAACATTTGCAATGAAAGCCAGAGTGGCCCCAATGCCTCTGGTAGAGTGGGCCCTTGGCGTAAAAGGCAGAGTTTTTTCAGAAAGAGAGTAACACAGCTGTATACAGTTGATAATCCACTTTGAGATAGCGCCCTTAGAGACGCGATCCCCCTCTCTGCCTGTAGCTACGGAGACAAACAGTTGATCTGTTTTCCTTAGCGGTCTGGTTTTATTTACATAGTATAAGACCGCCCTACGCACATCTAGGGTGTGTAGTTTCACCTCAGCTGAGCTTTGTGGGTTTTGGAAGAAAGCTGGAAGCTCGATGGACTGGTTTACATGGAACTTGGATATGAATTTTGGTGAGAATCTAGGGTGTGTGCGTAAAACCAGTTTGTCCTTGTGGATAGTAAAGAAAGGATCTTGCACTGACAGAGCCTGAATTTCACTGACCCTTCTTATGGAGGTAATGGCTACTAAGAAGGCCGTTTTATAAGTCAGGTGTTTGAGACTACTTTTATGCATGGGTTCGAAGGGGGGCCCCATGAGCTTAGATAGCACCACATTGAGATCCCATCCTGGCGGTGGGTTCGAGATAGGAGGGTGAAGTCTCTTTACTCCTTCCATGAAGGCTTTAACCACTGGTACTTTCCACCACGAAACCTTGTTATGGGATGTGGTGTAGGCTGAGAGGGCTGCCAGGTGTACTTTCAGAGAGTTAAAAACCAACCCTGCATCCAGCAGGTGGAGCATGTATGTTACAACGTTGGAAGGAGTGCAATCAACCGGGTTGATTTGTTTACTCTGGCACCAGATAACGAATCTTTTCCACTTGTCAAAGTAACAGTGCCTTGTATTTGGTTTCCTAGACTCTTTTAGAATGTCCATACACCTCTGTGGTAATTTGAGATGTCCAAACTCTATGACTTCAGGAGCCATGCTGCTAGGTTCATAGAGTTGGGTTCCTGATGCACTGTTTGACCTTGTTGCTGGGACAGAAGGTTGTACCAGGCTGGGAGTCTGATGGGCTCGCATACCGCCATCCTGCGTAGGTGTGGAAACCATGGTTGTCTCGCCCACATGGGAGCAACTAGGATGAGCGTCATCGATTCCTTGTTCATCTTGTACACCACCTTCCTGATGAGAGGAGTTGGTGGGAAAGCGTACGCAAACATCCCTGACCAGTTCATCCACAGGGCATTCCCCTGGGAGTCCGGTTGTGGGAACCTGGATGCAAATCCTGGGCATTGTTTGTTTTCGCTTGTGGCGAATAGGTCTATAGTGGGGAAACCCCACTGAGAGAAGAGATCTTCTACTACGTCTTTGTGAAGGACCCATTCGTGTTCTTCTGGGAGGGAGTCTCTGCTTAGAGCATCCGCTAGGGAATTGAGCTCCCCTGGAACATGTTGCGATGACAGGAAGATGTTCCGTCTGAGTGCCCATCTCCATATTTTCTGGGCAAGCTTGGACAGATTTGGTGAACGAGTCCCTCCTTGCTTGTTCAGATAGAACATGGCTGTCGTGCTGTCCGTCCTGATCGCTCGGAATACTGCCAGAAGCTCTAGCAGATTGATGTGGTTCTTGGCTACTGAGTGAGACCAGAGACCCTGAGCTGTGTGGTGGAGATGGTGAGCTCCCCACCCCGTCAGGCATGCATCTGTAGTTACCACTGCCTGTACTTCGGGATCGTAAAAGGGTTTCCCCTTTGCGAGATTCTCTCTTGTCCACCAGTGTAGGTTCTGTACGAGTGTTGGCGAAACGACCACTAGATCGTCCCACTGACCACTTGCCTGAGACCACTGTTTCGCCAACCATTCCTGCATGGGACGCATGCGCAGACGCGCGTGGGGGACCAGGTAAATGCATGACGCCATCATGCCGAGTAACCGCATAGCTTTGCGTACTGTTATCTGTTGACCTGACTGATAATGCGGAATTTGCAGAAGTATGTTCCGAATTCTTTCTTCCGAAGGGAAGGTCAATCCTTTCTGAGTATCTAGGATAGCTCCTAGAAACTGTTTTGAGGTGCTTGGCACCAGACTTGACTTTTTCTCGTTGATGGAGAAGCCTAATTTGTGGAGGAGGTCGATGGTCCTCTGAATGTTTGACCTGCAGATTCCTGGGGTTTCCCCCGTTATGAGCCAGTCGTCCAGATAAGGGTACACTGGGATTGCCTCCCTGCGTAGGTGTGCAGCTGCCACCGCCAGTACCTTGGTGAATACCCTTGGTGCAGAAGCTATCCCGAAGGGCAGTACCTTGAATTGGTAGTGGCGACTGTCCACCTTGAAGCGCAAGTATTTTCTGTGCGCCGGGAGCATGGAAATATGAAAATAGGCATCTTTCATATCCAAGGTTGCCATGTAATCCCCCTTTTTTAGGAGTGGGATTACCTCTTGTAGTGTGGTCATACGGAATTTTTGGGGCTTGACATACTTGTTGGCAGGCCGTAAGTCTAAAACTGGGCGCATTGTTAAATCTTTCTTTGGCACAAGGAAGTAAGTTGAATAGATACCCTTGTTTACCTGGTGTCCCGGGACGAGTTCTATCGCGTCCTTTTCTAGCAGAATGGCGATCTCCTCGAGGAGGATCTTCTGATGTTGTAAAGAGTGGACTTTTTGTCTTGGAGGATGGTTTAGGGGACGTTGCAGTAGTTCTATGCAGTACCCATTGGATACTGTTGACAGCACCCATCTGTCGGATGTTATCCCTTCCCATGCCTGGGTGAAACTTGATATTCGTCCCCCTACTGGGGTTGCATGGGAAGGGACCCTGAACTGAGCGTCACTGCTTTGGTGGAGGCGTGCCTCCTCCTTTACTGGGGCTGCCTCTGCCTCTACCACGTCCTCTTTTACTACCCCTACCATACGCCTGGGTAGACTGTTGTGAGCTGGTGTTCCACTGTGTACCCTGGGTGTGGGAGTAGCTATTTCCTCTATTGGAATTTTGGCCGCGGGGGCGACGAAAATTGCCATTCCCTCTTTGGTTAGGTGGTTTGGTAGTTAACTGGCCAAGGGATTTGAGGGTGTCGAATTATTCCTTAGCGTTTTTTAGAGCGTCCTCGACTGCCTTCCCAAACAGGAGATCACTTTCCACTGGTTTGTCTAAGAGCGCAGCTTGTGTTTCTGCTTTGAATCCCGACTGCCTCAACCAAGCATGCCTTTTGATGACAGTCCCCTCTGCTATAAGTCTACCCGCATTGTCAGCGGCGTCCAGAGTTGCTTTTACAGTGCAGCCTGACACGTTCCTTCCTTCCGCACAAATGCGAGCTAGCTGGCTTTTAAGGGGTTCGGGAGCAGAGTCTATTAGTGCTGCCACTTCTTCCCACTGGTGACAGTTGTAGCTAGCCAACAGTGTGGTGGAATTCGCGATTCTGGCTTGGTAGGCTGCCGTGGAAGCTACTTTCCTGCCAAACCCATAAAGTTTTTTACTTTCTTTGTCGGGGGGAGCCTCAGAGGAAGATAATGGTGTACCAGCTCTTTTTCGGGTGTTGGTTACTACTAGAGAGTCTGGCTTAAGTTGACCTCTAATATATAGGGGGTCCGACTGGGCTGCTTTAAACAGCTTCTCCACTCTCGGATTTACAGGTCTTGTCAGGTTTGGGTTGACAAGGGATGGTGCTATTCTGCGTTGAACAGATTTTAGGATGGGAATGGTTTGGGCTACTGGCTTCCTTTCCCCTATTAGTTCTTCCGCAAAGTCCCTTTCTTCCTGGACACCTTGTGTGTCTATGTGGAAGTGGTTAGCTGCCCGAAAGAGCAGTTCATTCAGGAGGGGCTGATTATCTATTGGGGAGTCAGACACTGGGGCTTCCCTTTCGACTGGTGAGTCCATTCTGAAAATATCTGGGCTATTTTCTGGCTCATCCTCGTCTTCGTCTTCGCCGTAATAATCTGATCCTGCAGGATCTTCTGGCGTGTCAATTTCCTGACCTTCTATAAGGGAAGAGTTTCCTTGGTCTGTAGGGAAGAGGTAAGAATAGGGTTGGACCTCGATGGGGTCTAAAGGCCTAAATGGTGTCTCGACCCGGGGTCTTTTATTTGAGGGGATAGGGTCCCTTGACCCTGAGGGAGAATCTTCCTGAGGGTTTAAAGCTAGGAGTTGTTCAGGGTGTCTTTCGAAAAAATTCGCCAAGGAAGACATCCTTGACATTACTCTGTCAATGTCCTCGCATGACCAGAGTTTTGAGCTTGGGGTGACCTTGCTGGGACTTTCTATGGATTGGCCCTGAGAAGACTTGGTCAGTTCTTTTGTAGTGGAGGACTGCAAGGGTTGTTTCCTTTGCTGTTTACCCCCTTCCCCGTGGGTGGAAGTGTGTTTCCCCTTTCCCTTATCTTTCGACGCCTGGCGTCGAGGATCGGAGGTGGAATCCCTGTCTTTCGAACTAGCCTTCGAAACTGGCCCCTCTTTACTCCCAAGTGATGTACCCTTTCCCTGGGGTGCAGTCTGGGGGTGGAAGTCGTGTTCGTCTCCGGACGATTGATCTTCCGGGATATTAATGGTCGAGGCACTCTGTGCAAGTGTGGAGGCTTGCCTGACGTCGTGCGGCGACCTCGACCGGGACCGCCCAGAGGACGTCCTTTCGGACCGCTCCTTCTGTGCCTCTTTCCGAGGTTTCGACGACGTCGAATCTCGGGTGGATTTTTTGTGTTTAGCGTGTGTATGTGTAACGCTTTTGTCGCCGGGGGACTTCCCCATAGTCGCCGGGACGGACGACCTTCCGAGGCCGGGGACGTGCGTTCGGCTGTCCTTCGACGCCTTGGTGCCCTCGCCGTCCGAAAGTTCGGCGTCGCTGCCGTCGCTGAAGGTACCCTCCGCCTCCATAGCTGCTAGCTTGGCGTGGTGGGCCCAACGCTTGGTGGAGCGGTCCTTAAGAGTTTTTGCCTTAAAACTGCTACAGGCCCTGCAACCCGACTCGGGGTGGTCTCTGGGTAGGCAAAGGTTGCACGTAGCGTGCTTATCTACCCAAGGGTATTTCTTATTACACTTGGGGCAAAACTGAAAGGGCGTACCCTCCATACGCGCCTGTGGGCAGCGGGCAAGTGTGTGTAGGTAATAAGGTGTCGAGTGTGGAAGTGTACCACCCCCACTCTCCCTACTTGTAGGGCCGAGGCCAGCGGCCCAGGCCCGAGCCGAGGCGGAAGCCTCAAGGCCCAATCCGTCGGGTATTCGACGTTGATCTCCTCCCCGGTTCGGCGTCGAGATGTTGATCGACGAAAGGTTGGCCAAACGGGGCAAATTAGAATTAGTTTAGAGTGAAAATATGGCAAAGCCAGGGAACTCCGATGAAGTGCTTCCGACCAGAATGGCGGAAAAAAACAATCTGGGGATCCTAGACGCGTGAGGGATCATGGGTACAGGGGACGTCACACTAGGGATAGTATTACTGGCACGCCCTGTGTCGACGCCCATTTTTCGACTTCGAAAAACAAACTGTAATACTCCGCAGCTTCCACTAGATGTCGGCCTATGCACAGCATGTGATCTAAGCAGATTCCACAAGCCTCAGAAATATATATATATATGCACAGGGCATACATGACCCCTCTGAGGATATCGAAGTTCCAAAATGTTGGGCGCCAGGCGTGCCCCAAGTGTGATGAGGAGAATGCTGACATGATACACATGTTCTGGGCGTGCCCGGTAATTGAATGCTACTGGGGCGAAGTGGCACAAAAGCTGGCGGGGAAGTGGGTTACGCTCATAATAGACTCAGCCTGGGCCCGTTTGCTCGGAGGGTATCCCAGGGCGCGGAAACTTAAACATGTGGGGAAATTGAAAGAATTGGCATATGTGCTTGCGAAACAAAGGATTGCCATGGGATGGAAGGAGTGCCATAAGCCACGAGTGGAGGTCTGGTGGAAAGACCTACAAAAATGGGTAGAGGCTGAAACAATGGTGTGGCAAGATGCTAGTAACATGAGTGGGGATGAAGAAATGGGCTCTCTCATGGCATGGAAACTATTGATAGCTGAAATGTTCGGAGTAGTATCGGATCCAGTAAATCTGAGGGCAGCGATACCCTGCCACACGGATCAGATACTGAATGCAAAGAACAAACAGGCTCATAAGGGGGGTGGGACTGGGAGTGCAGTGTTTATGTTGTTAAATGTGCTTAATCGAATTACCATATGTTCCACTGCTTGTTTTGTTGTTTGGTTTGAATAAAATAAAAAATGAAAATAAATTAAAAAAATACATTTTTTTTCTCAGAGTGATTTACAACTAACAGAAGCGGGGGCTCCCGTTTGTTTAGAGGAACTCATGAGAAATATACCAGGAGGGAACAAGATTGTTTCAATGACAACTAGGAATTATTTGATCATCACAGTAAATTCTAAAACAAAATGATTGTTTGTTCTTTCTATCATGCTTGATGGAAAATGTTAGTGCTGTGTTAAAGAAGATCTTTTAAAGATCAATTGGTGTCATAATACATTGTTGGACCTAACTTCTAATTTACAGCTATTAAAAGACCTGGGCAATCATCCAGATTTGGATATCAAGCCAAAGGATAAAGGAGGCAATGTGGTATTGTGGGGTATTATGGAATATATTAAGGAAGCATATAAACGCCTTAAGGGTAATGATGGTTACAATTTCTTTTCGAAGCATCCTACTATAAAATATAATTTGGTGCTCAAGAAGAAGTTGGATGAAAGGTTATCTGAGAGTTTACTTAAAGATGAATATCAACATTTGTTAGTGAAACAACCAACTATCCCGACACGATAGCTACTCCCGAAAATCCAGGTAGAACTATTGTGACTTTATGTAAATATGTACTCTGTAAAGCGCTTTGGATTAAGGCGCTATATAAATAACACATTATCATTAACCTATGTGAGGAATGGATCAGTAACCTTCATGCAACACACATTGATATTACTAGATATGAATAGGTATGTGCTAAATCACAAGTATTTCTTGATGAATAATATGTTTTTCCTACATCTCTAAGGTATGGTGATGGGCACCACATTTGCCCTGCCATATGCAAATTTACTGATGGGATTCTGTGACCATTGTTTTAACAACTTCAAAAACTTTCGACTGTGTGCAGGATTTAGCTTGAGCCGTCACAGGACCACTTTGATTCCCAATTCTCTGTAACTCTCACTTTTCAGCTGGATACCTTACGGAGACCCTCGATTGAGCACACACGTGGTGCCGGACCACTCTGTCAAAGGTATTGTATCTTGGTTTAAAAGTTCAATAACTCGTCAGCAGTTCAAATTTACTAGCAGTGAACCTATATATTTTAGCACACGTATTTCAAACAATGTGGGTTCCAGAGTTCGCCATACAATGTTGCCGCTTGCAACCTTGGCTTCAATACAGACCGGTCTTTTATCGGTCTCTCTTACTCACCGGCTGTGTTGATTTCATGGACGCTGCTTTGTTCTTGGAGTCAAGGACAGTACCACGGAGACTGGCAATTCTCCCCACCTTAATTATTGACACAGGAGGGCCCTGGGTAACTCCGACACACAATGCAGGATTCTTCTGCCTATTTTCCTGGTCTTATGCTTTCCAATCTCGAGGACTTATAAAAGCAACAGTTCCTTGTTGAAAAGGTCAAGGGAACTTCCCACCTTATGACCCCTTCTGTTTTCCAGTCTTTCTTCTCTCGTTAAACTGCCATCTTGGCACTGCTGTTTCCTTGTGTGTTTTGCCTCGCTCAGTGTGCCCTCATGCTCTGCCTTTTATCCATGTGGGGAAGCTTAATAGAAGTCAGGTGTGTGCGATGGGCAGTAATTGCCTGACCATTTTAGTGGGACACAGCAGGTATACGGCTCGGATGTTAGTCTGTTTTCTCTCATAGCGTGCTGTCCGTGAGAAAGTGTTTGTGTTGCAAGGGTGGTAGGGGTAGAGTTCTTAAATATCCTACCTGGTAGGATGGAATAAAAGGTGTTCCATCCAGTGTCCGACTCCCCGAAGACCCCACACCCAGGTGGTCATCCTGCACTGGTCCATCCCTGGAACTGGATCCAAAAGAGATGGCCGTGTCCTGGCCACCTGGATGACAGATCCCCCGGGGACTAGTGGGTGACACCTTCTGGTTTCTCACAGCAGGGAACATGCCGTCTCAGTTTCCGCCGCGTTGGTTAGCAAGGTCTCATCCACCTCCTTGCCAAACAAATCCACTCCATTAAACTTCATGTCCATTACTGTAGATTGGACTTCCTGCCTGAACTTGGTCCTTGTATGCGCAAGACAGCGCTGTTGCCCAGATGCCTGAAGCCAGTGTCCGCAATGTCGACAAACTGAAATGGCATGATCCGAAGCAGTTTCACCATCTTGGAGCAGTGAGAAAGATTCTGCCTTCTTATCCTTTGGTAGGAATTTGAGAAAGGGAAACAACTTGACCCAAAGCTCTCTGTCATACCCTGAGAGGATGGCCATAGTGTTGGCTGCCTTGATGGTGGTGGCAGCCTTTGTGATGATATGCTTGCCGAAAGGTCAAACTCATCCCTTCCTGTGTTGTGCGTACCTCTCCTAGGGAAGCATAATCTTCAGATTCAGTGTCTGTAAGATTATGTGCATGTGTAGGCAGCATTACTTCTCTTGGAGGTAGAGGCGGTGCATCCTGTCATCTGTTCTTGTTGTGGCGTGGATGGGCCAGGTAGTCTTTGCTGCAGCTCAAACATAAGGGCCTGCAGCGTGATCACAATGGCCAAACAAATGTCCATTCCTGGTGGTGGGCCAGCTGTAGTGGGAGGAGGTAGCACCTCAGATGCTGGCGCCGGTCTAGGGGAAGCATGGTTGATTGAGGACCAGTCTGCACAGTCTAAGACACTACATTGTCTGTTACAGTCTCAAAGAGAAGCTCAACAAGCTCCTCTGGCTCAATATACTGAGGGATATGCTCAGACGAGGTTGCCGACGAGCTTGTTGTAGAAATTGGAAATTGGAGTGGAGGCCTAGGCAGAGCCGCCAGGAACGACGAATCTTGAAGGGAGATGGTCGCCGAGGCCTGATGGTATGAAGTCTTGCCATGCAGATGACTGGGTGGACTACTTCGCCTTCTGCGACGACGGGGTCCTAGCAACCGATTTGCTGAGATCCATTGATGGGGTCATAGACTAAGATCTTTCACATGTCGAGGATGTGCCCTGACTCGTTGACGGAGTCGTGGACGAAAACTTGCCAACTTGACTCATCTGTGAGGACCTGGCTTTGGTCATCGACGGTGGCAGAGACGATGAAGGAGGTCTGGCTTCTTTGTTAGTTGAAGGAATGCTTCTTAGCTGCCGAAATAGTAGTCAGTGTTGAGTCTACATCGAGGCAACTATGGCTGAGGGCGACTGGGCCGCTTTTGCCTTTGTATTCCGAAAGATATCCACATGCGATCTTGACCTTTTTGAAGAGTAAGCACGTTGGACTGTTCGGTGTGAGGCAAGCTTGACCAGACTGAAGCCGAGTAAGAGGCAACCCCCGTGTCATTGAGCCAATACACTAAGCTGCAGTTTAACCGGTCAGGGATGTCATGTGCCAGATACCGTCAGTAGAAACAGTCTTCATGGAGGTTTTCCACAGACATTGAGGCCACAGGTGGTACAGGCATTCAAAAAGGCTCAGTTTGGCATCCACCACATACGTGAAGAAGACAATCTACTCTAACTGCACAAAGGCCACAGCATCCAGAGCAACCCCAGATGACAGGACTGGAGCTGGGAATTCAGAAAAACATTGTGTAATCGAAATAATTCATAGAAAAGTCAACAAAAATGTGGAGGAATTATTTAGAGATTTTTTCTGAGGGCTCACAACACATAACGTGCAGTAAAACATCTGAAGATGGCCTCCAGGGTTGGAGCTAGGGTAGTCCTTTCCATTGGCTGCGGACAATATGACCCAAAACGACTACTACTTCACTAAAGTGAAAGCATTTTTATTTTTTAAACTGCTCAATGCTACCAACGATTCCTAGCCTGAAGACGGGGAATATTTATACAGCATGTGACTCTATGAAAGATCCAATGCTGGAGAACATGGTCTATTCTCAATGCTTTTTTACCTCCACTAAGGCATGTATTTATCAGTTTGATAGCTATCCCAGATTTTTCATCTGTGTATGTATAGTTCAACATTTGAGTCGCAAGCTCTGAGAAATTGCTAGCAGTATTCTCTTTTTCTGTCACTATTGTTATTTAAAAATATGTTAAGCTCTTCTATGCTGCGAGTTCGCTTTTGTATTCCATGTATTGGAGAACCAAGTTCAGCACTTGAAGCAGTTGTCACTTTTTTGGCATTATTTGCATTTCAGTCTGTTCATTTAATTTGGACTGCACAAATATGGGATACATTACTCACCGTAATCGTATTTCTAATGCTTGTATATGCTTAGATTCACATGCTGTGCATAGGTCGACATCTAGTGGAATCTGCAGAGTATTACAGTTTGTTTTTCAAAACTCGAAAACGGGCGTGGACACAGGGCGTGCCAGTAATATTATCCCTAGTGTGACGTCCACTGTACCCATGATCCCTCACGCGTCTAGAACCCTCAGATTGTATTTTTTCTGACATGCGGTAGCATGAGGAGTAGCGCGAGTACAGATAATCCAAGCAGATAGATGGATAAGACTACAAGCATCTATGCGCCTTCTCTCAGAGAGGAGGAAGGGTGGGTCGCATGTGAATTTAAGCAGATACAAGCATCAGAAATACGATTACGATGAGTAATGTATCCATTCTGAGGCTTGTGGAATCTGCTTAGATCACATGCTGTGCATAGATTAGCGAGCAGTGTTAGAAGGAGGTGGGATGTGAGAAGGGTCATGAGCAAATAAATGTCTTAGAACCGCTTGTCCCACTTGAGTATCTGTCTTGGAATGGGTGTCAATGCAGTAGTGCTGAGTAAAAGTGTGAATAGAGCTCCAAGTAGCTGCTTTGCAAATGGTGTCAAGGGGTACATTTGCAATGAAAGCCAGAGTGGCCCCAATGCCTCTTGTAGAGTGGGCTCTTGGCGTGAAAGAAAGAGTAGCACAGCTGGATACAGTTAACAATCCACTTAGAGATGGCACCTTTAGAGACGCAATCTCCCTCTCTGCCTGTAGCTATGGAGACAAACAGCTGGTCTGTCTTTCTCAGAGGTCTGGTCTTGTTTACATAGTACAGGACCACCCTACGCACATCTAGGGTGTGTAGTATCACCTCAGCCACGCTTTGTGGGTCTTGGAAGAAGGCGGAAGCTCGATGGACTGGTTCACATGGAATTTAGAAATAAACTTAGGTGAGAACCTAGGGTGTGTACGTAAAACCAGTTTATCCTTATGAACTGTAAATAATGGATCCTGCACTGACAGAGCCTGAATTTCACTGACCCTTCTTATAGATGTTATTGCTACTAAGAAGGCCGTCTTATAGGTCAGGTGTTTGAGACTGCTTTTATGCATGGGTTCGAATGGGGGGCCCATGAGTTTAGATAGCACCACATTAAGGTCTCATCTTGGTGGTGGGTTTGAAATAGGAGGGTGAAGTCTCTTTACTCCTTCCATGAAAGCTTTAACCACTGGTATCTTCCACCACAAAACCTTGTTATGGGAGGTGGTGTATGCTGACAGCGCTGCCAGGTGTACCTTCAGTGACTTAAATACCAGTCCTGCATCCAGCAGGTGTAGCATGTATGTGACAATTATGGAAGGAGTGCAATCAACTGGGTTTGTATTTGTATTTTATTTATTTGTATAGTGCACCAGGCCCAGGGGCAACCGGGCGCATCACTTAGTTACAACATAGGAAAAACAGACAGAACCATAATTACAAAGTTTACAAGTATAATACAGAATTTACAGGTATGATAATAGCAATGAGAGGACAAGCAGATTATATATACATGTACAAATTAAGCAGAGAACCCAGAGCTAAATGTCCTGGGCGGCCAGCCAGGTTTTCGTAAGGTGTTTGAATCTCGGGAATGAGGGTTCTGCTCTAAGCTCATTAGGAAGCATGTTCCAGAGTTTAGCTGCCAAGATAGGGAAGCTAATTCCACCTGATCTTTGGAGATTGAAACGTGGAACCTCAAGGCAGTTTAAATGAGCAATTCTGCGGGGTCTAATGGAGTTGTGGAGGGCAAATCGGTTAGCCAGGTAGCAGGGAGGTTGGTTATGAAGGCATTTGTGGGTAAGAGTCAGGGTTTTCAGGGAGATCCGGTGTGGGACTGAGAGCCAGCGAATATTGCGTCTGGTGTCGGATATGTGTTGGCGCCTGGGAATGTTGAGGGCAGCTCTAATAGCATTGTTTTGGACAATTTGCAACTTGTTTAGGTTGCAGCAATTGGTGCCTAGGTACAGTGCAGTGCAGTAATCAATCCTGGATAATACAAGAGTTCTAGCCATGGTGACAATTGGTTGTGGAGAGGAAAGGGCGACAGGCTGTAATAAGCTTGCAGGTATATGCCGTTGTGGAAGAGACTGAGTTTGTCTGGTCAGGGATAGGGTCGAGTCAATGTAGATCCCTAGGGTTTTTGTGTCCTTGGCGGTTGGGATAATATTCCCATTGATGATGAAGGACTTGAACGCAGGGCGAGTTTGGTAAGTTTTTGTGGCGAACCAAGAATAAGGAGCTCAGTCTTTTCATCATTAAGACAGAGTCCGTGTTGAGCCATCCACACCTGGATGACCTGGTAGATGACATTGATAGCGAGGGAGTCAACCGTGTAGTCACCTGAGATAGAGATTAGTATCTGGGTGTCGTCGGCGTAGTTGGTGTAAGTGACACCCAGATAGTCCAAGATATTGAAGAGAGGTTTGGTGAACACAGTAAACAACATGGGTGAAACACATGATCCTTGTGGCACGCCACAGGAGATAGGTGCAGGTGGGGCGGCTGCTAGTGGAGAGAACACGCGCATAGATCTATTGTCTAAAAAGAAGCTAATCCAGGTTGTAGCTTTATTGGAGAAGTGTGCAGCTGATTTAAGGTGGTGGCAGCGGATTTCATGATTGACGAGATCAAAGGCTGCCGAAAGGTCCCAGAGGCGTAAGAGAGCAAGTTTGCCTGTGTCTTTTAAATCTTCAATCTGTGTTTTTAAATCTATGAGGGCAGTTTCAGTGCCGTGCCGTGGCCGGAACCCAGATTGCCTAAATACTAAGAGTTTGTTAGATTCAAGGTAATCTTGAATTTGTAGATATGCTGCACGGTCGAGGATTTTTAGTAAAAACGGAACCGTGGTGATTGGCCTGTAGGTTGTGGGTATACTAGCGTCCAGGGTAGGTTTTTTCAATAGGGGGATGACCCACGCGTCCTTTAGATTGTCAGGTACGATCCCAGAGCTAAAGGAGGAGTTGATGAGCATAGTAATGAATGGCGCTAGGTCATGAGCTGCTTCCTTGATTATAGCTGCCAGGCAGAGGTCGCCTTGGCAATTGGTAGGTTTAAGGCTGGTGATAATCTTTTCCACTTTGGAAATGGAGAGTGGAGAGAAGCTAAAAGGAGTCAGAGTCTGGGATGGGGTGGTTTAGGGTGGGGATAGGGTTGGGTTGTGGGTTGGATTGTAGGCTTGATTGTTTGTTATTGATTTTAATTTGGAGGGTGGCAATCTTGCCGAGGAGAGCCTCTTGGATTTTGGTACACCAAGTGCTATCTTTGATGCAAGTGTCTGGTGCAGTGACAGGGGTTTCAAGTTCTTTTAGGATTCTAAACAATTCCTTGGTGTTGGATTTGGCTTGTTCGATACATTTATTGTAAGTGTCTTTTTTAAACTGGAATATGTCTTCCTTGTAGTTAAGGATGGCCAGGAGGAAGCACGATTTGTTGGCTGCGGACTGGTTGCTTTTCCAATGTGATTCCGCAAATCGTTTTTCTTTGCGCAGGGTTCTGAGCTGGGATATGAACCAAGCGTTCAGGTTGGCTCGAGGTTTGGGTTTTCTCAATTTGGATGGGGCGATGATATCGAAGGCTTTTTGGATAGCGAGGTTAAAGGTGTCAACCATAGCCGTGGGGTTGGAGCATGAGCGAACCTGGTCATTGAGAGCCGGGAGGAGGGGGAGAGTCTGTCGCAAGTGATGTCACGTTTATTGTGGGTGGCAGTAGGGGTGTCACTGTATTAGTTTTATGACGTACGATAACCTTCTTGCCAAATTACGGTATATCATGGTTATCGCGGTATAGCAGGTGGAGTTAACTAATGTTAACACATATTTTCTTAAAAGGTCATACATTGTCAGATTTATCATCACAAACAAAACCAGGCACCCAGGGCCAGCATTGGCCTTTTCAACATAATTTCCACTGAAATGCCAGCCCTTGCTTCCACCTAGCACAAACACATGTGGAGAGGAGGAGGGGTGGCGAGCCCTGCTGCAACTGGCAAAGCAAACTGAATAGCTTTTATTAAGTGGTCATTTAGGCTTTTAGCTCCCCCACTGGCTAATGGTGAAGATGAACATGTTGCTATCTTTATAATCTGTATGCCACAGATCAATGGAGGCTGATGCTAGTATATGCTTGTGCGCATACACACACGCACACGCACCCTCTCTTTACGTTACAGCCTTTACTTTACTTGCGGGCCAAAAGGTGTTCAGTAATCACCACGGACATGTTACCCTTTGGTATGGCAGTAGGGAATACCCACAGAGATGAGTGAATTTCGCAGTGTGACTTACTATATGTAAATTCAATGACAGAACCAGAAAAATCCCCTATTGTCATATGTTTAGCAAACATTATCCATTTTAAATATATAAACCCCAAAGCCGCCAACCCAAAGTAAACCTTTTTCCTTCTGGGCTCTGTATTTATTCTTCCTATTGCGAACATAATGATTTTGTGTCAGGCACGTGTGGTTTATGGAATGGCATTAAAAACTGCTCCAACTGAAACTACTTGGCAGATGGCACATCCAACAGTGCAAGACTGTGCAGCACTTGCTTACTGCAGCCTTTCCAAATCAGATTGAAAAGCACACTTAACGGTATACCGGTATAAACAATGTGACGGTTATTATTGTTCAATTAAGTGGTTCATGGTATCTTTAACGGTATACCGTTATACCTTTACATCCCTAGGTGGCAGTAGCCGGTGCAATGGTAGGAGAGAGGCTGGCAGGTATGGACTGAATGTTAAATGTAATTAAGTTGTGATCGGTCCATGCATACTGTTGGTTAGAGATGATATGGATAGGACAATTGTGGGAGGCTAGCCAGTCGAGGGTTCTGCCCTTAACGTGGGTAGGTTGGTTGATAAGCTGTATGAATCCTGCATTCATAAGCATATTATCAATAGTCATGGCAGCAGTGTCATTGGGATTAGTGAGGCCCAGGTTAAAGTCCCCTAACATTGAGGCTTGGGATTTGGTTTTGGTGTTATGAGTGATGATGGAGAGATCCTCCGCGAAGGTGGATAGCGGCCCAGGAGGCCGGTAAAGTAGATGGAAGGTGATAGAGTGGTTAGGAGTGACGGCTAGTTTGGCTGTCAGTGCTTCCATAGAGGAAAAGTGATGCACAGAGGAGAGGTGGAAGTTTAGAGCATTTTTATGGATGATGGCAATGCCACCACCTTTGGACTGGTTAGAGTTACAATCGTGTCTGATAATGTTGTAACCTGGAGGGATGGCAAGGGAGAGTAGTGGGCCAGAGGCTGCATGAAGCCAAGTTTCGGTGATAGCCATAAAGTCGAGGTCGAGGGTAAGAATAAGGTCAGCCACTTCTAGAGCGTGAGCCGTGAGTGATCTGACATTGATTAATGCCCCCTTAATGCTTAATGCTAGTGTTAGGGAGGTTGGGGTGAGGTGATGATGGGTTTTTCAAGTGTGTGGATGCGGTGGAGGTCAGAGGCTGTTTGTTAAGATGCACAGAGTGATGGGAGGCATGCGTGAGTCGCGAGCCGAGTCTGCCATTTCTCAGGGTGATGGAACATGGTATGTTTGGTGAAGGCCTGGAAGCAAAGTGTTGGAGCCATAAGGCTGGGTTGTTGAGCTAAGGGTTGGTGTGGTGAGCAGTGGACGGCATAGTCATGGTGTTGTGAAGATTGGGGTAGTGGAGGGAGGCGGTGGTGTAATTGGGTGCTGTCCCACCGGTGTGCCGTGTGAGGTAGAGTAGGGTGGGCAGTATTCTTGCAAACAGAGTAGTGAGGGTGGAGGGCATGTTGGCCTGATACAGTCTAAAAGCAGATGCCTGCCAGATCTACAAAAAGGGTGGTTGAGGTAGAGGTGCTGTTGTAGGCAATTGCACACAATGTTGAACACTAATAACAGTGACCACCGTAGATGCAGTGGCGTGCACAGAAAGTAAGGCAGCAGTAACCGCGGTAGCAGTGTATTAGGGTACACATACTTTGATCCCTAGATACCTAGATTCGATTTTAGCAGAGGGAGCCAAAAAGGCAGTTGATTAAGATGCAGACGGCACAAGTTCAAATACATAATGCAAACGTATCTAGATTCGATTTTAGCAGAGGGAGCCAAAAAGGCAGTTGATTAAGATGCAGAAAGGCACAAGTTCAAATGCATTGGTAACAAACACATACATGTGATTTGTCTATGAGGAGAGTGGATAGTAGAGATGTCTACCAGAATGTAGAGTACATAGGTCTGACTAAAGGTGGCATACTGTTGCGAATGTTTTAAGCAACCTTATCGTCCAATGCAGTGGCTGGGACACATAGCAGATGCCGGTAAGGTAATAAAAGGGAGCAGATTGGGTGGACAAGGTAAGGGGCGCAGGTGGAGTAGGTAAAACAAATATGGATTACTCACAACCTCATAAGAAACGAGCAGGGGGTATGGCCCTGTGCTCTAGTCGGCTCAGGACAGTCTCTGGGCAGTTGTTGGCCTTGTGCCCTCAGGGCCTTTCCCAGAAGGGCCGGCTTGCGCCTCCCGGCGACTGATGGGCGGAAAAGTAGGGTGGGAGAGCCAATCAGCAGTCTTCTCAGGTCAGGTGAAGGAAGCACAGAGGAGGGGAGGCTTCAGAAGGTACGGGCAGTCATCTTGGAATGGATTCAGCCTTGTGTGCTGTAATGGTGGTCGAGTGGTTGAGGCTCAGTCAGAAGGACAGCCACAACTTTACAAAACTGGCAATGTGCAGCAAACGCAAGCGTTTGAATTGTAGTGCACAAACACACCAAGAATCGATTTTAAATGGTTACCACGCCTAACGCGCTAAGAATAACCCAGGGAGTCACAATTGCTAGGGCTAGGTGACATACCTTGACTTGCTTATTCTGGAACCAGATAACAAATCGTTTCCATTTGTCAAAGTAGCAGTGCCTCGTGTTTGGCTTCCTAAATTCTTTTAGGATGTCAATACATCTCTGTGGTAATTTGAGATGTCCGAACTCTATGACCTCAGGAGCCATGATGCCAGGTTCATTGAGTTGGGTTGAGGATGCACTGTTTGACCTTGGTGCTGGGACAGTAGGTTGTACCAGCCCGGGAGTTTGATGGGTTTGCAAACCGCTAGTCTGCGTAGGTGTGGGAACCACGGTTGTCTTGCCCACATAGAAGCAACTAGGACAAGCGTCATTGATTCTCTGTTCATCTTGTTGACCACCTTCCTGATGAGAGCTGTTGGTGGAAAAGCGTCTGCAAACATCCCTGACCAGTTAATTCACAGGGCGATCCCCTGGGAGTCTGGCTGGGGAAACCTGGAGGCAAATTCTTGGCACTGTGTTTTTGCTTGTGGCGGATAGGTCTATATTGGGGAAACCCCACTGAGAGAAGATATCTTCTACAATTTCTCTGTGTAGACACCATTCGTGTTCCTCTGGGAGGGGATCTCTGCTCAAAGCATCCGCCAGAGAATTGAGATCCCCTGGAACATGTTGAGATGACAGGAAGATGTTCCGTCTGTGTGCCCATATCCAAATTTTCTGGGCAAGCTTGGACAGATTTGGCGAACGAGTCCCTCCTTGCTTGTTCAGGTAAAACATGGCTGTAGTGCTGTCCGTCCGGATCTGCACTGACAGATTCAGCAGGTAGGGCTAGAATGCTTGAAGCGCTCTGAATACTGCCAGAAGCTCTAGCAGGTTGATGTGATTCTTGGCCACTGAGTGAGACCAGAGACCCTGAGCTGTGTGGTGGAGGTGGTGAGCTCCCCATCCTGTCAGGCATGCATCGGTTGGGACTACGCCTTTATCCCGGGATCGTAAAAGGGTTTCCCTTTGGACAGATTTTCTCTTGTCCACCAGTGAAGGCTTTGTACAAGTGTTGGCGAAACGACCATTTGCCTGAGACCACTATTTCGCCAACCATTCCTGCATGGGATGCATGCGCATGCGCGCGTGTAGGAGCAGTTAAATACATGATGCCATCATGCCCAGCAAACGCATTGCTTTGCCTACCGTTATCTGGCGACCGGCCTGATATTGCGGAATTTGCAGCAGTATATTCCGAATTCTTTCCTCTGATGGAAAGGTCAACCCCTCTTGCCTGTCTAGGATAGCTCCTATGAACTGTTAGGAGGTGCTTGGCACCAGACTTGACTTTTTATCATTTATTGAGAAACCTAATTCGAAGAGGAGGTCGATCGTCCTTTGAATGTTTGTTCTGCAAATTACTGGGGTCTCCCCCGTGATGAGCCATTCGTCCAGGTAAGGGTACACCGGGCTTGCCTTCCTGCGTAGTTGTGCTGCCGCCACCGCCAGTACCTTGGTGAATAGCCTTGGAGCCGAAGCTATCCCGAAGGGCAGTACCTTGAACTGGTAGTGCCGACTGTCCACCTTGAAGCACATGTACTTTCTGTGCGCTAGGAACATGGAAATATGAAAATAGGCATCTTTCATGTCCAATGTTGCCATGTAATCCCCCTTTTTTAGGAGAGGGATTACCTCTTGGAGAGTAGTTATGCGAAATATTTGGGGCTTGACATACTTGTTTGCAGGCCGCAAGTCCAATGCTGGGCGCATTGTCAAATCTCTTTTTTTTGGCACAAGGAAGTAAGTTGAATAAATACCCTTGTTTACCTGCTGTCCCGGGACGAGTTCTATCGCGTCCTTTGCTAGAAGATTGACAGGGTAGATTCCCCGGTAGATAAAGAACCCCGGGTTACCGACTCCCCTGTCGACAACCAGCCTCTCTTGAATGAAGTTCTGTCCAGAGCGGCAGAACACTTCCACATTGACACGCAGGGTGCTCAGGAAGAGAGGGACTTTGCCGAGGAGTTAGTGGGAGAAAGGAGACCTGTTGCCCAGGCCATCCCTATCCTTAAATCAATACAAAGAAGGATAGACCCTTCCCTTGTTAATCCCAATCTCACTAGGGTGGTAAACCCCAGAGTTGAGAAGCTTTTCAGGGCAGCCCAAACAGACCCACTGTACATGAGAGGGCATCTGAAACCGGACTCCCTGGTAGTTACAAACACCCGTAAGAGGGCGGGAACACCCTCGTCATCGTCCGAAGCTCCTCCCGACAAGGAGAGCAAGAAGATTTATGGCTTGGGCAGGAAAGTAGCCTCCAATTCCGCTTACCAGGCAAGGACTGCCAGTTACTGCGAGTTACAACTGCCACCAGTGCGAAGAAGTCGTTGCACTCATAGATTCCGCCCCAGAACCCTTAAAAAGACAATTGACACGAGTTTCGGCGGAAGGAAGAGCCGTGTCCTGTTGCATATTAAAAGTAACCTTTGATGCCGCGGATAACTCCGGCAGATTGATAGCAGAAGGTACTGTTATCAAGAGGCATGCTTGGTTGCGGCAGTCTGGGTTCAAAGCCGAAACCCAAGCATCATTGATAGATAAACCGGTGGAGCCGGATCTATTGTTTGGAAAGGCGGTCGAGGACGCTTTGAAAAATGCCAAGGACGAGTATGAGACACTCAAATCCCTAGGCCAACTAACCAATAAACCCCCAAACCAGAGAGGGAATGGCAATTTACGTCGCCCACGTGGACAAAATTCCCAGAGAGGGTCTAACTATTCCCAGGGGCAGGGTACACAATGGAACAAAAACAGCCAGCAGTCTACCCAGGGTTATGGCAGGGGTAATAAGAGGACGTGGTAAAGGTAGAGGCAGCTCCAGTAGAGGCGGCGGCACACCTCCACCAAAACATTGACGCTCCGTTCAGGGTCCCTTCTCACGCATCCCCAGTAGGGGGACGCATTTCCAACTTCACCCAAGCTTGGGAAGGGATCACATCAGACAGATGGGTGCTATCCAGTGTCCGCAGGATACTGCATAGAACTGTTAGAGCGTCCCCGAAACCACCCTCCACGACAAAAAATACATTCTTTGGTCCACCAGAAGATCCTCCTCGAGGAGATCGTCAATCTTCTAGCAAAGGACGCGATAGAACTCGTCCCGGGACAGTAGGTAAACAAGGGTATTTATTCAACTTACTTCCTTGTGCCAAAAAAAAAGATTTGACAATGCGCCCAGCATTGGACTTGCGGCCTGCAAACAAGTATGTCAAGCCCCAAAAATTTGGGGTTTGACATACTTGTCATCCCCATAGTAGCCCGTCCCAGTTTGTTCTTCCAATATGCCCAAATCTGGATCCTCACAAAAGGATGGATCTCCCCGATATTGAGAATACGGCTGTGGGGTCAGAAGTAGGAGCTTCAACCCGGGACTTCTTACTTGGGGGTATAGGATCCTTAGAGCCTGAGGGTGTTGACCCGTCTGGGGTATAATAGAGAAAGTGTTCAGGGTTTTTGGCGTAGAAATCTGCCAATGATGACATCCTTGACATGACTCTGTCTATGTCATCACTAAACCATTCTCTTGAACTGGGAATGATTCTTTCTTGGAGGGCTTTCCCTGTTTTATCTTGACTAGACCTACTGGTTTGAACAGGGGTCTTTGGGATAACAGAAGACTGAGACTTGTCCAACCGTTTATGTGGAGTAGAATTTTTCTGAGGTGTGGAAGGAGGCTGAGACTGCTTCCTTTGTTGTTTTACCCCTTCCCCGTGGGTGGAAGAGTGTTAACCCTGTTTTTTCGCCCCTTCGGAGCCTTTCGACACCTGGCGCCGAGGTTCGGGGGTAGTGTCCCTATCTCTCGAGTGTGGAGGTTGGGACTCGGGAACAGCCATTGCGCGGCCTTTTGACGCCGACGCCTGGAGTGCGGTCTGGGGATAGAGGTCGGCTTCGTCTTCCGACGATCAAACCTCCGTTACCTTGGGGAGCGAGGCACTCTTGGCAACCGTGGATGGTTGCCTGAGTCATGCGGCGATCTAGATCGAGAACACCCAGAGGACACCGATTCGGACCGTTCTCTATGTGCCTCTTTCCGAGTACTCGACGTGCGCGTCGAGTCTCGGTTGGACTTCATGCGTTTTGTGGAAATGCTGTGGGTAGCGCTTGTGTCGCTGGGGGTCTTCCCCATAGCTGCCTTGCCGGACGACCTTCCGAGGTCGGGGACTTGCGCTTGGCTGTCAACTGATGCCACGTTGCCCTCGCCATCCGAAAGCACGGCGTCGCTGCCATCGCTGAAGGCGCCCGCCGCTGCCATGGCCTCTTGACGCCTGGCATGATGGGCCCAACGCTTGATCAAACGGTCCTTTAGTGTTTTCGGTTTGAACCTACTACACGCTCTGCAGTTAGCTTGGGGTGGTCTCTTGGTAAGCAGAGATTGCACGTGGTGTATCTGTCAACCCAAGGGTACTTGCAGTTGCACTCGGGGCAAAATTCGAAAGGGGTACCCTCCATACGCACCTTGTAGCAGCGGGCTAATAAGTGTGGGAATATATAAGAATGTATCTATATACCAAAAGAGTGTAAAGTATGTCCACCCCCCACTCTCCCTACTTGCAGGGCCGAGGCTAGGAGCCTTCCGAGGCCCAAATCTGTCGCGCAGCTGTCGACGGTCGATTCTTTCTCCGGGCCGGCGTCGAGTGTGGATGTTCGGTGACTCGACATTGGGGTGGAGAAATGGGGAAATAACAATATTTTTGCAAAAGTATGACTAAGGCCAGGGAACTCCGCAGAATGCTTCCGACCAGTATGGCGGAAAAAAACAATGTGAGGGTCCTAGACGCGTGAGGGATCATGGGTACAGTGGACGTCACACTAGGGATAGTATTACTGGCACGCCCTGTGTCAACACCCATTTTCGAGTTTAGAAAAACAAACTAATACTCCGCAGCTTCCACTAGATGTCGGCCTATGCACAGCATGTGCTCTAAGCAGATTCCACAAGCCTCAGAAATATATATATATATATATATATATATATATATATATAAGAATCAGGGGAATTGTAGTTCATGACATGGTTTTAAATGGCGATCTTGCATGTTTTTAAGCCATGAATAAACAAGGGATGAAAACAAAACGTTGGTTGTTACTTGCTACAATAAAATTAAATATATTCCAGGTCCCGCAGTTTCCTTTCTAGTGGATTCACCACAAATCTATGGATGCAATTGGTGCGGAATTATCTGTAATCCTACTGTTCTCATATAGAAATGGAAAACGTGCATTTGGGAACAAGGTAAATATACCCCGATCTTCAGTAGCTAGGTCGCCAGTCTCTGAGACGGCCCATGGACTAGAGGCAGGACTCTGCCTTCCACCCTGTACTACATCCACGTAGAATTCTGCTCAAACAACAAGCCTGTGGTAGGCCAGTTTCCAGGATCGTACCGTTCCCTCTATGCCTTGGAATGGGGCAAGGGAATTTACATTGGCATAGCACTCTACATGCCTTAATGGGAACAGGAGTATGAGATTAAACTCTTTTCAATTAGAGCAAGGGGTCTTTAGCTTGCATAGTAAACACAGAAGGTTCTACTATATCTACCAAGATACAAAGTTAATATTCTCATTACAAGAAACGCCTCAGCCAATCTGCTAATGCCCTATCCAGATCATGGGCAACAATCCCCAATATTCATCATATTGTTGAAAACCCAGAGATTTGTGGAGCAGATTAATAAACCTTATGTTTTTTTTAACAGAAGGCAAGATGAATCAGGCAGAATGCTTATAAAGGGATGGGCTGGGATGGATACGATGAAATGAAGCATCAAAGGACTTGCAATTCACTAACCCGCCGAACTAATGTTATTGCAACCAAGACAGTCATCTTCAAAGAGAGCAGCCGCAAAGAACAGGTATGCATGGGCTCAAAAGGAGGAGCCATTAAGAAAGTCAGAACCAGATTAAGATCCCAGTCTGGGTCAACAAAGGGAGATGGTGGAAGCTTATTCACAAGGCCCTTCAGTATTTGGGCAATAACCGGGATAGTAGCATACGGACCTGGATCCAGGGACCTCTTGAACACAGACAGACGCCAAATAACCTTTGACTGTGGGGACATGAAGGCCTGCCAAGTCCAGTGACAAAAGGAACGCCATCACTGTAGTGGTGGGACAAGAGAAAGGACCAATCTCGCATTACCTGCATCAGGTCTCAAATATTCTCCACATACACGCGTACAGATATCTCAGAGAGGTTCCAGTCATCATATCTCATCCTCTCAAGAGCTACACATGTAGGTTGAGGGACTCAAGGTTCAGGTGAAGCACCCGACCTTCTGACTGGGTTAGGCGATCCGGGCACCGAGGCAACCGGAGCGGTGCGCAGATAGTCAGATCCAGGAGGTTTGAGTACCACATCCTCCTCGACCAATCCGGGGCGATCAAGATCACGGTTGCTCGAAACCTCTTAGGCCCCCTGACAGGGGTTGGAGGAAACTGTAGTGGAGAGGGAAAGTCCAATACACCAGAAATGCACCCCCTAACAAGTAGTTTGCTGGGAATTTCCTCGAGCAAAACTGTCTGCACTTCCTGTTGGACTTTTAGGCAAACCAGTCCACTGCCGGGGTAGCCATCGAGAGAAGACCTCTAGGACTTACTGGCACACTTCTCATTTGTGTGAGACCGTGCTCTGCCTGCTCAGAGCATCCACCAAACTGTTCTTTCCCCAGCAGATGAAATGCAGAGACCAAGACCCAGTTCTCCAATAGCCAGAACCAGAGCTGCATCGCTTCTCTAAGGAGGGGGAGGGAGCGCATGCTACCTTGCTTGTTCAGGTAGTGCATGGCCACAGTATTGTCCGTCAGAATCAGGACATGCTTGCCACTCAGACAGAGCAAATGCTCTCAGGGCTAGCCTGATGGCTCGCAACTCCAGCCTGTTGATGTGCCACCTGGCTTCCATTGCTGACCATGGCCCGCTCACCTCGCAGCGAGTGCCTCAACCCTTCAGAGACGCATCCGTGAACACGCTGGCCTGAGGCCATAAGATTGTTGCTGTCGGTCTACCAACCAAGGTCATTGATCATTGACCTGGATACCCTGCAGGAATCCAAGAGGGTTCTGAGGTATTGGACCACTGACCTTGTAGGCGCCATTGAAGAGATCTCATGCGCAGCCTAGCCTCCGGCACTAGAAAGATACAGGAGGGAATGCTGCCTAAACATCTGAGGCAGGAAGCTGCTGGTAAGGCAGCATGGTTCTGGAAGGAACAAGTTACTTACCTGTAAGCGTTGTTCTCCAGCATGGGTCTGGCATGTATTCACATGCTCATGAATATTCCCCGTCAGGCTGGGAATCCTCGGTAAAGAAAAAATCAGTATCAGTTTCGTTTCTGATCTGTCTTTCTTAGTAGTAACCAATCACTGATCTCTGGGTCATACTGCCCCCAGCCAATGACTGCCCTCTCCCTAAGCCCCGCCTCTGGCAGCCATCCTCAGATTTGGTAGCACGCCAAGAGGCAGTATGACCAAGTGAAGAGCCGTAGAGGGGTAGGTGGGAGGGTTTGCATGTGAATCCATGCCAGACCCATCTCCAGCATGGGGTCTGGCATGGATTCACATGCTCATGAATAAAAGAATACATAGCAGTATACACATGCACAACCACGGGAGGTGGCACCAGGCTCAACATTAAGCAATACAACAACTCAACATTAAGCATCTCTTACCTCCTCACCAGGCTCACCTTAAGCGAACAGGTTGCGCAGCACTGCTTGGCTGACCCTGGACTCCTCCCTGGAGCCCCGATCGACGCAGTAGAATCTTGTGAAGGTGTGCATCGACCTCCACGAAGCAGCCCTGCAGATGTCGAGCAGGGGCACACCAGACAGGAATGCTGTGGTAGCAGCGATCGCTCTGGTCGAATGGGCTCTCGGACGGCCGGGCAGCAGTCGGTTTGCCAACCGGTGACAATGCATGATGCAGCCGGAGAGCCATCTGGAAATGGAAGTCTTCGAGAGAGCCTTCCCTTGATTCGCAGACCCAAAGTTCATGAATAGCTGTGAAGTCTTCCGAAAACTCTTTGTGCGCTCCACGTAGAACTCCAGCACTCTAGCTACATCCAGCGAGTGCAAAGTCCTCTCGGCCGGCGTCGAAGGCGACGGGAAGAAAACTGGTAGCACCAAGGGCTTGTTGAGGTGGAAGTCCGACGGCACCTTGGGCATGAAGGAGGGGTGCGTCCTAAGCACTACCCTTGTGTCATGAAAAGTCAAGTATGGAGGCTTGCATGATAGGGCCTGAATCTCTCCCTCCCGTCTTGCAGAGGTGATGGCCACGAGGAACGCTGTCTTCCATGACAGGAACTTCAAAGCCGCTGAATGCATAGTTTCGAATGGGGCACCCATGAGCCTGGCCAGCACCACATTAAGTTCCCACGCCGGGGCAGGGGCCTTCACCGGTGGGAATGATCGGAATAGTCCCTTCATAAATTCCTTTACCAGGCAATGAGACCACAAGGACGCCCGTCCCGTAGTCCTGGTATATCGGGAGATGGCAGCCAGATGTATTTTTATGGAGGCATGAGCCAGCCCAGTTTTGGCCAGCGACAGTAGTAGGGCAGCACTTGAGGGGCCGTAATCCGCAGAGGGTTAATCTTCTGTGCACGGCACCAGACAGAGAACCTCTTCCATTTATGACCGTAACACTTGAGAGTTAAGGACGCCCTGGCCTTTGCAAGAACCTCTCTGCAATCAGCCGGTATATCGTACCCTCCAAACTCTAGTGCTGCAGGAGCCAGGCCTGCAAGTTCAGCGACTGTGGGTCGTGGTGGAGAATGGCGCCTCCTTCTCTGAAGAGAAGATCCGCGTCCGCCGGCAGCTTGACTGGTGGGGACGTTGACAAGTCTAGAAGGTCCGGGAACCAGATCTGCCTATGCCACGCCAGTGCGACGAGGATCATCCTGCACCTGGACTTCTTGAGCTGGTTGATGAGGCGGAGCAGCAACGGCAACGGAGGGAACGCATATAGAAACAGGCCGTCCCAAGGGAACGAGAAAGCATTGCCCATGCTCCTCGGCTGTGGGAACCTGCTGGCGAACCTCTGGCACTTGGAATTCGTTATCATCGCGAACAGGTGGATCTGGGGTTTGCCCCATCGTTGGAAGAGCCGATCCACTTGATCCTGGCGCAGTTCCCACTCGTGGCACAAGCGCAGCTCCCTGCTGAGTGAGTCGGCAATGGCGTTTTTTATTCCTGCCAAGTGGAAGGGAACCACAAACATCCCCTGGGCGACGGCCCAGTGCCACAGATCCTGGGCCTCCTTGGATAGGGCTGGGGATCTGGTGCCCCCTTGCTTCCGCATGTGGTGG
The DNA here is from genome assembly GCF_040938575.1 of Ambystoma mexicanum. Lineage (NCBI taxonomy): Eukaryota > Metazoa > Chordata > Amphibia > Caudata > Ambystomatidae > Ambystoma > Ambystoma mexicanum. Next base: position 610,026,451 of record NC_090924.1, read on the forward strand.
TGTTGTCGGTGAAGATCCTCACCACCTTGTCCTTGAGGGACAGAAGGAACGACTTGAGAGCCCAGAACACTGCTCGGAGCTCCAGAATGTTGATGTCAAGAGACCTCTCCTCCGGGAGCCAAAGGGCTCTCGTGGAGATCTCCGGTGTGGGCCCCCCAACCCTCCAGAGAGGCGTCCGTCGTCACCGTCTCCTGAAACGCCGGGTTTGAAGGTCCGTGCCTGTAGTGAGGTGAGCACGGGTGCCCCACCATAGGATCGCCCGACGGAAACCCTCGACGAGAGGGATCCTGTTCACGAAGCAGCCCCTTGCCTGAAACCAGCCGGCGTCGAGGAACTACTGTAGTGGACGCATCCGAAGTCTGCAAAGGGGTACAAGATAGATGCATGAGGACATCATCCCGAGAAGGGACTTGATGGACCTCACCCTGGCCACATCCATGGCTAACAGGCGCCGCACCTTGCCCAGGATGGTCTTGGTCCTCTCCTCTGAAGGGGAGGCCAATCGCCCCACTGTATCGAGCTTCGCTCCCAGAAACAGTGCTACTTGCGATGGAACCAGGTGGGATTGGGGTAGTTGATGGCGAACCCCAGCTCCGTGAGCAACCGGACGGTCCTCGCCGTGTGTTCGACGGCAAATTCCCTTGTCCTTGCCCGGATTAGCCAGTCGTCCAGGTAGGGGTAGACGTGGATCCCCTGCAGGCGCAGCCGCGCCCCCACTGGTGCCAGGCACTTGGAGAAAACCCTGGGTGCCGACTTTAATCCAAACGGTAGGGCTCTGAATTGGTAGTGGCATCCCTGAACCACGAACCTGAGGAACTTCCTGTGCCGTTTTAGAATGGGGATGTGGAAGTAAGCATCCTCCAGGTCCAACGACGATAGGAAGTCGCCTTTCTCCAGCTGTCCCAGCACGTGCTGGAGGGTGACCATCCTGAATTTCTGCGCCTTGATCTATTTGATTAACCGACGCAGGTCCAGGATGGGGCGCCAACCGCCTGTCTTCTTTCTGACGAGGAAGTACCTTGAGTACACCGGAGCCTCCTGGGGACGAGCTTGATGGCACCTTTCTTGAGCATCGCCCTTACCTCCAACAGCAGTTGAGGGACATGATTCTCCTTCCTGGCCACAGGAGGAATGCAAGGGCACTTCTTTTGGAATTCCAGTGAGTGCCCGTTGGCCAGGGTGTCCAGCACCCAACGGTCAGTGGAGATGGACTCCCACACGCTGACTAACTTCGTCAGCCGGCCTCTCACCGGGGTGCTTCGGTGGGGGCCCGACAACACGGTCGGGTCAGTCTTGCTTGGAGGCGGCCTTGCCGCCTTGGCCTCCCTGGCGACGGCGGCGGGATCCCCCTTGCTTGCCGCGACCTGTGTAGGCCCCTGGGACGAGGAGTGGGCCGCCTGGCGGTAAGTGGAGGAACCACCGCTGGATCCTTTGAACGCACCCTCTGTCTGCCCCCCCGAACTCGGAAAGGGCCGTCGCTGTTGAAGCACCCCTAGGGCCCGGGCCGTCTCTGAGTCAGTCTTGATGGCCTGTAGAGACTCGTCCACCGCCTTACCAAAAAGGTTGTTGCCGTCGAACGGCATGTCCAACACTCTGGTCTGGACGTCCTGGCGAAAGTCTGTCGCCTTGAGCCATCCTCATCGTCGGAGGCAAACTCAGTTGCCCATTTGGTGAAATCCGGTATCGGCAATGTCCGTTGCCACTGTTATGGCGGGATCCGATGCCACCTCGCCTTCCTGCAGAATTTCTAGGGCCTCCGCCCTCTTGTTGTCAGGTAGGAAGTCTAGCAGGGGAGCTATCTTGAACCAGAGCTCCCTATCGTAGCGGGCCACGATCGCCAAGGCATTGGCAGCCTTAATCATCGTCGTCGCCGCCGAGATGACTCGTCCTCCCATGGAGTCCAACTTCTTGCCCTCACTGTCCGGCGGGGAAGTGGAACTTGAAGACGCCGCACCCGCTGCCTTCTTCTTAGCCGATGCCGAGATGACAGAGTCCAGCGTGGGCTGGGCCCTGAGGCACAAGGGGGCGGCATCGGGGACTCGGTACTTCTTCTCGTACCTGTCCCTCTTGGCGGGTGTCGTGGAAGGGTTCTTGAGGACAGCAAGCCCCTCGTCCCAGATGTCGTCGAGCAAAAGCACAGCGAGGACTGTCTTCCTCTTGGCCTCTCGTCGTTGGCACAGAAACCCTTCCTTTTTCTGTTCTTCAGGGCAGAGGTGGAAGAGCTCGGATGCCCTGGTTATCATGGCGCGGAAAGAGCCAATTTCGTCGGCTGGAGAAGCCCGCGGGGGAGGGGGGATGTGATGATGGGATGTCCGCTGTGTCATCGCCACCATCATAGTCCGTCCCCGTCGCTGTATCCGTCGCCATATCCTCTCTAGGGTCCGGGGATGCAGAGTCCACAGGTCTCACAGGCATGAAGGGTGGAGCGGGGTGGACTCTCCTCCGCTTGTTCGGAGGGCTTCCCGACGGGCCTGGTTCTGGATCGTCCGTCGGGGTCCGTGGCAATCTCGTCCTTATCTCGGTACATAAGGATTGGATTGCCAACAAAATGGCCGCCGAGCTATCCTGGGGCTCGGGTAATGGCTGCGACGGACGGGATGGCCACTCCACTGGGCCCTCTTTGTCGTCATCGTCGCTATCTTCGATCACATCAGCAGGGACCGCCCCCTGGGATCGAACCTTCTCGAACCTCTCGTTGAGACCTATGAACCTCTCGTTGAGGCCTATGGACCTCTAGTTGAGGCCTATGGACCTCTCGTTGAGGCCCCAGCTCCTCCTCAGAGGCTGATTCCGAGTCTGTAATGGCAACCCCCCCCCCTCTTTTTCCATCGGGGACTTCACGGGGGTCTTAACGATGGGCTGGAAAGAGGATTCCCCCCGTGGTGGCAGGGATACTCTGGGCCCGGAAGCCGTTTCCACTGGTGTAGTCTCAGCCGGCTTCGCCATGGTCGCTGCGACCACTTCGATAGAGGCCTTTGCCGGCTGGATCAAAGCCCTCACCACTTTAGGTGCGTCCTGGGCCTTCACCTTGGGGGGAGGGTCAGCACCTCGCTCCCCCTTTGAGATCGACCGGGTCCGCTCCAGCGGCTTACCCGGGTTCTCAGACTTCCTCTTACCCAAACCAGAGCGCTGGCTCGTGGTCGAACGTGCCAGGGAAGTAGCGCCCTGCCTGGCAGCCGAAGAGCCCAACCTTTCGGCGCTCCCGGTGCCCGCAGACTCGCTGTGCTTGGCCTTCTGTTGGGCCCCTGTCGCCAGGGCGCCCTCACAGGACTTAGAAGCCCGCTCAGACTTTTTCTTCGCCTTCTCACCTGCTGTGCCCTTCTCCAGCCAGGCGGCGAGGCGGGAACGACGATCTTGTTTGGTCCGTTCCGAAAGGTTCTTGCAGAACGCACAGTCCTTCTCCATGTGCGTCTTGTCCTCATGAAGGCAGTAGAGACATTGTGAATGCTCGCCCTCCCTGAAGACGTTTTGCAGTCCGCATCCAGGGCAGCACCTGAACAGCTTGGATCCGGCCGTCGAGCTTCCCTTGTCCTGGGCCATGTCCGTTGAGGTAGGTTGCAGATCTTCCGGAATCCTCCAAGAAGTGTAAACTCGACAAAAACTTCACCCTTGAGGGGTGTAGAAGAGTTCCGAAACGGGTCCCCGTTGTCGGAAGTAGAAACGGTGGAGATTGAGGCTCGATTAAACCGAAAAAATGAGAAAATCTCCTGAAAAAGCGTGAAAATGCAGCAAAAAACTCGAGAGCTAAAGCACGAGGACTCCCAACACTTGAGCGTGCGGTAAAAATCTGGGGATGGCTGCCAGAGGCGGGGCTTAGGGAGAGGGCAGTCATTGGCTGGGGGCTGTATGACCCAGAGATCAGTGATTGGTTACTAAGAAAGACAGATCAGAAACGAAACTGATACTGATTTTTTCTTTACCGAGGATTCCCAGCCTGACGACGGGGAATATTCATGAGCATGTGAATCCATGCCAGACCCCCATGCTGAAGAACGCAGTGTTTCCCCCTCTCCCAGATTGTGTTCGATCTTTCCTTGGAGCCTCTGGGACAAACATTACCTGGTGACCCCCGGGTGGAAGGCTTGTCTGTGGGAGGTGCAACTGGGTATGTACGCCGACGACATTCTGGTCCATCTCAGGAGTCTGATGTCCTCGGCTATGGCAGTGGTTGAGATAGTGCAGCAGTATGGGACCCTCTCTGGCTTTAAGATAAACACAGGGAAATCCATTTGGTTTCCGTTGGGTCAGATGGGGGAGGAGGATAGACGGAATCTGGTTAGCCTGGGAATGAGGTATGTTAGAGGAGCAGTTGCGATACCCGTGTATAAAAGGTGACAAGGGACATAGATGGTCAATATGAAGCGAACTTCCAGACTCTTTTGGAGAAGATATTCAATGACCTGGAGAAAAGGGGCAAGTTGACAATGGCTGGGGAGACTAAACGCTATTAAGATGAACTTCCTCCCTAGAATCCTTTATCTATTTCAGATGCTCCCTATTCATGTCCCATACACCATTTTTCACGAGTTCAAAGGCCACCTCCTGAAGTTCCTGTGGAAGGGGAGGAAACCGAGGGTGGCGTATAAAGTCGACGCATTTTAGAGTCCTGGTACCGCATCTAAGGGAACTAAGGGACTGCCAAGGGGTGGGGTTAGACATTGTCCTTCTGAAACCGGCGACGGTTGGAGAATGGGAATGGGTGCCAAGAGATCAACTTCCTAAGAGGGTAAGGGAGCACCCCATTTTGGGGCTTAGTTTGTAATATATGGAGGAAGGGCCCTGAGATGAAGGGTGTCACGACTTGCCCATCTCCGCTTAGTCATCTGTGGGCTCTGGGAGTGAGGGATCAGATTCCGAATTTGGATAGGTTCAGACGTGATTTGAGGCAGGGCTGAGGTGGGTTGGCCAATTGTGGTGGAGTGGGAAGTTCATCTCATTAGTGGATTTGGAGAAGGAGCTGAGAATAGAGAAGCTGTCTATGTTCTCATACCTGCAGTTGAAGGGGGTGGTTACGGCCGAAATATGAGAGAAAGGGTGCAAAGAGATAACCCCATTGGAAAAGGTCCTGGATCAAGTTTAGAAATGAAAGGTAGATTTTCTTCCTTATACAGCACCCTGGTGGAAGCCGGTAATGGAAGCACTGACAAGCTCTGGGCCCGGTGGCAGAGGGACATGGGTCTGGAACTCGATGACGAGCTATGGCATAGAACGTCTGGCAGAACATTGAGTCTCCATTGCATGCCAGTATACTGCTGCAGAGATGGCAGTATAACCCGGTCCGCCTCTCCAGGATGTTCCCGTACATGAGCCCACTCTGGTAGGCATGGATATGGTGAGCAGGCAGATTACTGACACAAGTGTTGGGGCTGTGAGAGGATTAAGATTAACTGGGATGAGGTTCTCGAGTGGATTAAAGAGCTTGAGGGGAACTTCAGAGCAAAATCACTGTTACTGATTTTATTTGGCCTGGAAGACAGTGATGGGGAATATAATGGTCTCCCACATTTACCTTATTCTCTGCTGTTAGCGGGAAAAGAATGCCTAGCAATGCACTGGAAAAGGCTATTGCTCCCGTGTAAGTATGAATGGATCAAAGTGGGCAGGAAAATATATGTGATTTAAAGGATCACAGCTATGATGCATGAGAAAGGAAGGAATCTCGACTCAGAGTAAGCGAAGTTTTGAGCTAGGTACATGCCCGGGTGATCAAACATTGGGAAACGAAGGGCCCGGATGGGGACTGAAGAGAAGGTGGAGAATGTGGTGGGAGGATGGTGACATACAGTGTGTGAGGGGGAAGACTGTATCATAAAGGGGTTTGGAGGAAAATCAGGTTTTCATGTATTGTGTTTTTGTTCTTGAAAAACTCAAAGTTGGGGGAAAAAAGAAGATGGTGTCTGCAACCGACACATCCAACGGGCTGATGTTCGCGCTACCAAAAAGATGGCTTTGAATGTTAGTAGTTTTAAGGGACATGAATGGAGCGGTTCAAATGGTGCACACATGAGAAACTTTAAAACAAGATTAAGGTCCCAAAGGGGAACCTGAAAAGGAGATTGGGGCAACACATTAGTGAGTCCCTTTGGAAATTGTATAACCAAATGTATTTTAAAATAGGATGTTTCCTCAGACGAGTGCTGCAAGATGGAAAGCGCAGCCAAATAACCTTTAATGGTCCCAACCTGGAGCCCCAGATTGGCCACGTACAGCAGAAAAGAGAACACCTCCAGTGTTTTGCACAGCAAAGGGTCCACATTCTTGTCCCTGCACCAGCTGCAGAATTTGTTCCAACGGCAGCAATACAAAGATTTTTTAGCTGGCCTTCTGGCCGACAGAAAAATCTCCATTACGTCATACGGAGATCCCAATCCTTCTGCATCAGCCTCTCAGAAACCATGCGTGAAGGCTGAGTGTCTTGACTTCTGTATGGAGAACCCGACCCTCCTCTCAGGAGAGAAGGTCCTCTATTGGAGGGCAGATGGACATGTCCAGGTCTGGGTACCACACTCTCCTGGCCCAATCTGGGGCAATTAGGACCATTGCTTTCCCGAAATTTCTCAGCCTCTTGATGACTTGAGGAATGATGGGGACTGGAGGAAACGTGTACAGGAGTGGAAACTCCCAGTCCTCTCCGAAACGCCTCTCCTAGAGCTCCTCTTGGGGGAAATTCTCTGGAGCAATTCAGTTTGCACTTCCGGTTGACAATGGTCACAAACAGATCTACTTGAGAGGCTCTCCAAAGGGTGAAGATCTCTTGAAGGACTTCTTGAGCTAGTTCCCACTCGTGGGAGCCTGTGTTCTGCCTTCTCAGAGCATCCGCTGCCTTGTTCTCCTCCCTGGCTAAGAACTGCTGACAGGGAGATTCCTTCTTGAATTGCCCAGTACCAGAGCTGCATTGACTCTCTGAACAGTGGTAGTGACCCTACCCCGCCTGTCTTGTTGAGGGAGTACATGGTCACTGTGTTGTCCGTCAGTATCAGAACATTTTTTCCCCGTACAGGGGGCAGAAAAGCCTTCTCAAGTCTGATTGCCCTCTGCTCTAAAAGGTGGATATTTAGTTTGGACTCCGATGGAGACCAACAACCGCTAATTGTCAGATCGTTGACTTGGGCTCCATACCCGGTGAGTGAGGCGTCTGTCACTACCGCGATCTCCGGCCATGGTTGCCAAACAGGTTCTCCCTTCACAACGTTGTCCTTGCAGGACCACCAGAGGAGAACCTTTGTGACCCTGTTTGGAACCTGAAGCAGGTCTGACATGTTGCCCAAGAACTGAAACCATTGTGTCCCGAGAGCCCATTGAAGGGATCTCATTCTCAGACGAGCCTCTGGAACCAGGAAAATGCAGGATGCCATGAAGCTGAGCAATCTCAAAAAGTGAAAGGCCGGGAGACGCTGGGCACTGTGAAATTTTGTGACCATCTGCCTCATGTCTAGAGCCCCCACCTCGGGTGGTGAGGACTTTCCTATGGATGTATCCATTACAGCTCTGATGAACTGGAGCTTTTGAAACGGTATCATATTGGACTTCTTGTAATTGATGAGATGATCCACGACTTGTTCGGGAGAGCACACCCTGATCAGCCAATCATCCAGGTAGGAGTAGACGTGAATCCCCCTTCTCCTGAGACTCGCTGCCACCACCGCCATCAGTTTGGGGAAAACTCTCAGGGTGGAGGTCAGCCCGAATGGCAGAACTCGATAATGAGAACCGCCAACAGCAAACCTCAGGTACTTTGTGCTTGAGAAGGATTGGCACATGAAAATAAGCACCCTGAAGGTCCAATGACACCACCCAATCCTGGAGCTGGAGGGCTTGAAGGATCTGAGAAAGTGTAACCATCTTGAACTTGTCCTTCCTGAGGAACCTGTTAAAGTAAGTCCAAGATGGGTCTCAGTACTCCGTCTTTCTTGGGGATTAGGAAATATGGAGAATACCATCCTCATTTCCTCTCCGTTACAGGTACTGGCTCTATAGCACCTTTCTGTAGCAGGGTCAAACTTTTCTGAACAAGTAACAGATCTGGAACCTTGAAAGAATGGCTCCCGATGGATGAATCTGAGGTCTCTAAATGAAGGGGAAGCAGTAACCTTGAGCTATGATTTGTAATGCCAAAGCATCTGAAGTAATAGCACGCCATTCTCTCAGATGTGGAGACAGTCTGCCTCCCTCTGGGGTATCATAAATCAAGACCTCAGAGGTTTTGAGGCGGCTGAAGCAGTGGCTGTAAATACAGATGTTGCTGCTTGGGTGGGCTTTGGCTCTTTGACCAGCCATTCCTCTCGCTCTTCCAACTGAGAAGCAGCAAAAGTATCTACCCCTCCAAGATGTCGCACTGAGTGAAAGGGCTGAGGCTGCCTAATAGTGGCACCTAGAGACTGATCTGCCGCCTTCGAGGTCTGCAGCTTCTCAAGGCTTTCGTCAACCTTGCTGCCAAAAAAGATGAGACCCGTCAAACGTCATATTAAGGAGTCTAGACTGATCGTCCGGTGCAAATCCAGACTTCCTCAACCACACAAACCTGCATATCAAAGTGCTTGCCGCCATTGCTCTGCTGATGCTTTCAGCAGAATCCAAACCCGACAGTAGAGACTCACACATGGCCCCTTTGCCATCTTTTACAAAAGCCAAGAAACCGTCTCTTTCCTCCCCTTAGGGAATATGTTCAGCTGCCATGGAAATACAGTCCCATACAGTTTAAGTGAATTTCGCAAGGGCACATGTGGAGTTGACCAGGCGTCTATGCACTTATCCCGATCGGGTGGGAAGGTTGGATAAGCAGCCTGCTTGGAGGTAGCGTTTGCTGCTGGTACCATCAGACTTTCTGGTGTAGAGTGTTTCGACAAGTAGCTGGGGTCACTACTTGACGGTCGGTATTTCTTTGTCAAATATTTATCAACTGCCAAACATGATTCCCGTGCTTCCCAATTCACAGTTACACTCTTCTGCAGAGCCACATGAAAGGGTAAGATAGGATCCCTTTGAGGACGTTTGTCCAGGATATCCCTGAGGTCATCCAGTTCGAATGAGACGGCAGGCCGCTCCATCCCAGATAATCAACTACCGTGGTCACTAATTTCCTGTAAGAGGCATCTGCATGATCACATGATTCTGGCCTTCCAAAATCCAATTCTGGTGAAGTGTCCACTCCACTGGCCGTCTGTACATTTTCATGGAGGTCCTGTAACCTAGATAGTTCCAATATGGAGCTATCAGGGACATTTGGAGTGACATACTGCAGCCCAAAGGGTGCATCATTATCATCAGATGGCTCATTGTCCTCATAAATGGAAGTGCGTGACAAAGATGCTTGCTAAAGGAGTGAAGGTCTTCTGAATTTCTAGCAAAGGCATTGACGGCTTTGAGCCAGATGCCCATGGAATCATCGATGTCTACGATGAAGATGTCTTAGACATTGATGGCACCGATGGCGTTGGTGGCTTAGACATTGACTTGTCCTTGGACTTTGTCTGTGACTGACTTTGATAGCTCGAAGGATTCCTCAATGATATTTCATCGTGCCGAGGCCTCAATGGCTCTCGATGGGAATCTGGCCCTCGCGTCGGGCTCAAGGGCGTGCAGGATTTGGCTCGAGCCCTTTGCTTACTGGCTTCAGAAGGTGCGTTAGGAGCAAGTTTCGAGGGCTTCTGCCGCTCAAAAGTGTTAAGCATTTCCTACTGGAATGATTCACATTCAGCTGGAATAGATACCTTAGTGGGGCAAGATATAGTCCCCTCTGGGGAGAAGTCGGACGAGGATGACCAAGTAGGTGATTTGTGATGCCTTTTCTTTGACTTTCTTGATGACGAGTGGTGGAAGCCACTCCGTGACCTGGACCTTATTGTCTTCTTCCGTTGAGGAGAGTCGCCTCTCGCTTCGTCTGAAGAATGTTTTTTCGACGGGGTAGTCGAATGGGAATTTCTGGGGAGTCTACCTACCACCAATTTCCCTTTACGCTCCTTAAGAGCTTTTCTGGTCATCGACTGACACTTATGACAGGCTGAGGTCTTGTGCTCCACACTGAGACACCACCCGATGAGGGACCGTCAGCGACATCTTGGCGTCAAAGTCTTGACACTTTTTAAACCCGGTCTTCGGGGTTGTCGGAGCTGAAGACGAAGACATTTTTTGATAATTCTCAAAGAAATATCTGAAGCGCGCCATAGTTCAAGAAGCGATAGCTTACTCAGAAAAACACAACTGATGCCAAAGTGCGCTGCGCATGCTATGTATACCTTCGATGACATCATCCTCGAGACAAGGCCCTCGAGGGACATCGAGTCAACGGCTTCGACGCACAGCGCCCTCTAACACATTTATTTTCCCAAGCAGATGAAGCTGCATATTGGAGACATCAAAAGATGTGGAACACATGGGAGGACACAATCCATTTGAAATATACATTACATAGTATGGCGGTCACAGCACTACAGTTGAGTAATGAGTTCCAAAGGAAACCTGAAAAATGTATTGCTATTAACTTTTCACTCGTATGACAATTAGGATGTAATTTTGCAAACGTGGTACGTGCGCTGCTCCATGGACCTATGCGTGCCTTGAACAGCGGAAGGGGGGTGGGAGGAGGGCGGTATTTTAGCTGGGTGTGACAGGTACTTTCCAATGTGATACTGAGACAGGTACCAGCTGGAGGTGCGGCAGCCTTCACCCCGCTCCGTTTTAGAGTTACAGAGCGTGTGTGCTTACATGGCTCCCTACCCGAGTGCTGTGGAATCCTGCAACCTGGGCACCTTGGAAATGGTGGGCCCTGGTACCTCCCTCCAGCCTGCTGGCTGTGCAGCACCATCCTGACTCCACTTCTGTGGGCCCCACTGGGCCGGTGGACCCCCATAGACCCCTATGACGGCTTACGGCATAGCCCCCAACACTGCAGACTGCCAGAAGAGGTGAGGGTAAGGTGTGGCCTAGAGCCATGACTGGGATTGAGACTGTATGTCACTGTCTCGGGGACGAGGTCACTGCGCCCCTGTTGCTGAAGCCCGATGAGTTCTGCGCCATCTTGGGGAACAGGACTCCACCTCTCTTGCAGTGGGATGAGGCAACTAAGAGGCTGTGGCTCTCACTAACCGTGGATTGATATAGACAGCCTGGGCTAGGCCTGGTACTGTGCTATTCCAGCCAACAGGCTGCCCACTCGCCCACGATCCTGGCTACAGCTGCCTGGAGGAGTCTGAACCGGTATGTCTTGGATAAACACTGACTGCCCCCTTTGACTGTATGACTAAGGGGAGTGGAGATTCTAAAAGGAAGCGTAATATGGAGGCGTGCACCCGACAACCTTCTAAGGGCCTTACTGATCCAGGAGCGGAACCTGGCGGGCTGTGTGCTGAGGGGCAGGGGCAGGAGGTCCCAGACCGCCACCAAATCATGGAGAGCATGCAATCTGGATTTGCATCCATAAATAACTGGTTGACCATCACAAGCATTATTGAGACTTTAAACGCCAAGATGGTGAGTGAGAGCACGAGGCCTAATAACAAATTAATCACCATAGTGACTACCTTACTCCTCGCCCATAGTCCCCTTTCCTCCATACTTTTGGGGACATTCCATGCTGTGGGACGGGACCAGAGCACTTTTGTAAAAAAAGTGCTAAATTGAAAATTGTGTCCTTCTCTTTTTATGCATGGTACCGCATGCGGCCGTAACCCTGCCGTCCTTCGCTCCGCCCCGCCCATCGCTCTTCAGTCCTTTTCTATCGCCAGGTCTGAGACCATTTAAGCAATAATAGAAGATACTTATTAGAGGGGACGGCGGGCGGGCGTATGGAGGAAAGGGGACTATGGACTAGGAGTAAGGTAGTCACTACGATGAATAACTGTTATACTCCTACGTCCCGTCCCATTTCCTCCATACTTTTGGGCGATTACCAAGCACTCCTCAAAAGGAAAACAGGTGGATGGAACTCCTTTACTGAAAGAGGTTTTTAAGAACCGCCTGCCCAAACTGAGCATCGGCTCTGGCGCTCAGGTCTAAGCAGTAATGCTTACAAAAAGCTGATGGGGAAGTCCACGTAGCTGCTCTGGCAATGGTTTCCCAGCGTACATATTTCTGGATGGCAACGGCAGCCACCTTGCCCCGTACAAGATGCACATTAATTCCCTTTGGAGGCTGAAGGCCCTGAACAGTATACGCCTCCGAAATACAGGAAGCAATACATCGGGAGATAGTTGCTTTCGAGGGCCGGCTTTCCTTTCGGGTCTCCGAAGGTTATGAAGAGCTGAGAAGAGCTCCTCAGTTTAGATGTTCTGTCCAAATAAAACTTTAGGACTCGTCTGACATCCAAATTATGCAATACCCTCTAGGCATATGAGGCCGGGTCAGGAAAGAAAACGGGTAAGGAAATAGACTGGTTCAGATGAAAGTCGGATACCACATTTGGAAGGAAAGAGGGATTGGTCCGGAGGACAAACTTATCCTTGTGTTACGCTTACCTGACTCCCACGGAGGCGCTGGCCAGGATCGTGCTGCTGTGACCTCTTCTAAGGTGTTGCGTGGGGCTCAGAAGATGGACTGGACTGGACTCCCAACTCCTGCTTTTCCGGCTTGCAAAAGTATCCTTCTTAGGGTCTTGAAGGGCGAGCTCTCCTTCCTGCTTCTGATGCAGGGGCGCGTTGGTATCCAGTTACTTCACTGGATTCTTGGTTTTATAAGAACCAAACTTGCTTGGCTTCCAGGTAAGTTCCTTGAAAGGTTCCCCTTTTGTCCTTGCATCAATATGCTAATGTCAATGTCTTTTTCCCCATAGGGGCCGGGGTACGGAATGCCGGGGAAAAGGCACCGACCCGAGATGCGAGGTGCAATCCCTGTAGAAATCAGGTAAGTCTTGATGAGCGTTTTTGGGTAATGTCTTTTCATTCGCTCATTGACGCTAATGTCTTTTTCCCCATAGGGGCCGGGGTCCGGAAACGCCTGGATGCGGCGCGGACCCGAAATGAAGAGGGAATGACCCAACAGGTACGTCTTAACATGGAGGTTTAGGTTTCCTCATTCCCTTCTCTCTCACCTTTGCTCTGGTCTTTTTCTCCCTAGGCGTGGAAGCGTGGCTGCGAATCCGGGTGATCGCTGCTGAACATGGAGGCGCCCTGTGAAGGTGAGTGGAATGCGGCGCTGCAGCGGTCGATGCGATGTGCTTTTAAATTAAGTGTCTTCCTTTGCAGGATCGTCGGCGAGCTGACTCCGGAATGCGGATCTTGCAGGTAAAGTCTTTTCCTTCTCCTATTCTCTCTTTCTCTTCCTTTGTAGGTGATCAGGATGCTGGCAGGCGTGGCAGAAGTCCGAATGCAGGAGCAAACACGGTGAGCGTCCAGCTGCTAGATGCAGAACAACGCGAAGCATGTGCTGCTCTTCGGGTGTGGTTTAAATAGCCTGTAAAGTAGTTCCAGGTATGTATCCTTCCACTCAGGTATGTATTCTTCCTCAGACCACACCCGAGTGATAAAGTAGTCCAAAAGATAAAGTAGTCCCATTCAGTCCTCAAGAGGGCCTGGATGTAGCAGCACGGTCTGCTTCAGGTAAGTGCACATTAAAAGACTTACACACATGTCTTGCTTTATGAGCCTGGCGCCTAAGGCGCCAGGACTGGGGTCCAGAATGACCTGGCGCCAAAGGCGCCAGGACTGCGTCCAAAAGGCCCCAACTTGGGCCCGCTAAGACGTCCTTGGGGAAAATGATGTCTGCCTCTGGGGTTGCTGGGCTGGGCCTGGCTGCTTGGAGGTAGGCATCATGACACCTTGTGAAAGGTGAGAAATGTATGTTCTACCGACAAGCCCTAAAGCTCGCTTACACGAAGTCACCGCAATCAGAAAATCAATTTTCCACGAAAGGAACTTCAAGTCCACCGTAGCCATGGGCTCAAAGTGTTTATGGCATAAGGCGGTGTCCAGTCAAAGGATCTAAAACAAAAGGATCGAATGCCTTTTGTTCGACACCAAAAGGACCAACAAAAAAAAAGGGTTCAATGCTTTATTTATATTTGTTTTAGTTTGGTATGCATAAAATAAAAATGTTAAAAAGAAAACAGGGGCTTGGGGGGGGGGGAACGCCCCCATAAAAAAAAAAAAAAAACGACCCTTTTGGTTTCGAAAAAAAGGGCATTCGATCCTTTTTTTCCCGATCCTTTCACCTACAACCGCATAAGGCAATAAGGACCACTTTCAGTTCCCACTTAGGAAGCGGATTGCGCACAGGTGGGTACAGATGCAATAGACCTGCAAAGTGTCTTTTAATGACAGGGTTCGTCAATGAAAAAGAGCAAGAGTCTGTCGACAGGTAAGCGGCGGTAGTCGACAAATAAGTCCTACAAGACAAGACATGTATACCTGAAGCTGCCAGATGGGAAACGAATGACAGGACCGTGTTGATGGTAGCTTCTCTGGGGTCCAGCTGCTTTGCTAAACAACAGTGACATAAACTGAGCCATTTGATCCTATTCTGAGACGTCGAAGATTTTCTAGCCGCGTGGATAATATGTATATAATCCGCAGACAAATTGAAGCTTTCTAAAGATTTGAACTCCGGCACCAGGACGCCAAGCTGAATGATTGTGGGGAGGGGTGCCACATCCGCTGATCGTTCTGGTGAAGCAGGTCAGGATTCAGTGGGAGCCTGATCGGTGAGCAGACTGACAGATGCTGAAGCTCCGAAAACCAGAATCTGTCTGGCCACCACAGGGTATGAACAGGAGAGTGCAATTCGACATGTTCCTGAGCTTGCATAGCGCCCGGTGAATCAAAGGAAGAGGCGGGAAGGCATAGGCCCTCAAGTTATGCCACGGAATCTCAAGAGCATCCCCCAGGGAAGAAGCTATGAGCCCGTTCCTGGAAGCATAAAAAAAAAGCTTCCTGTTCAATGGCGTTGCAAATAGGTCCACTTCTGGAGTGCCCCAATGGCGAAAAAGGTCAGAGAGGATCTCGCCGGCTGAGAGAGTCTGCCGTTACATTCAGCTGGCCCGGAATGTGTACACCCAACAGCCAAACACTGTGCTGAATGGCCCATTCGCAAATCTGAATGGCTAGATCTACAAGGGGAGGTGACCAGCTTTTTGACGTAAAACATGGATACCGCACTGTCCGTGCGGATGCGGATCACTTTGTTCACAATCACTGGCTTGAAAGCTTTGAAAGCCAGGAATATCGGCAGAAGCTCCAGATAATTTATGTGAAATTGTCTGTCCTGCGGCTACCACAGGTCGAAAACCGGAAGTTGATCCATCGTCGCGCCCCACCCGATAGGGGAGGAGTCTGTCGTAATGGTCACTTGAGGGGAGGGCTCCTGAAAAGGAGCACCCACCGACAGATTGCTGGAAGATGACCACCATAGGAGATCTGTCATCATGCAGGGTGGAACCGGAATCATTTTGGTGTCTGGGTCCACTGCCTGAAGCCAGGAGCTCCGAAGAGCCAACTGCGTGAGTCGCATCTTGAGACGCGCAAGGAGAAGAGCAAGCACGCACAAGGCCATGAGGCCTAGAAGGCTCTGGAACCCCCAGGCAGACGTGATCTCAGAATGAATGAAAACCTGACACGTGGTTATCAGATTCGCCATCCTGTCCACAGTCAAGTACACTCTGCAGTTGATCATATTCCAACGGAAACCCAGGAACATCAGGTCCTGAGAGATGGTCATGCAGGATTTCCGCCAGTTCATCGATAGCCCAAGACTGAACAGGAGCTGAAGGAGAGACTGAAGACTGCTCGAGGCTATCACTGGACAAGGTTGCGCAGAAGCCAGTCGTCCAAATATGGACACCCATGAATATCCTGTAGCCGTAGAAAAGCTGCGATGACCAATGACATCTTCGTGAAGACACGCAGCGCCGAGCTGAGACCAAAAGGGAGCACCCGAAACTAGTAGTGCTCCTCTCCCAGGGAGAAACACAGATATTTCCAATGCAGGCTCCAGATCAGGATATGCATATACGCATCCTGAAGGTCCACAGCGCTGAGCCAGTCGCCCTTCTGAGACTATTTGGCAGGGCGTAATCATCTTGAATTTCTCTTGGGGAAGAGGAAGGTTGAACTGGGAAACTTCTAGAATGGTGCGCAGGCCAGCCTGGTTGGGTTTGGGCACCATAAACAGACGAGAGCAGAAGCCCTCCCCTCATTCTTCTAGACTGGAACGGGTTCCACCTCCCTGAGCTCTAGAAGCTTCTGGACCTGGGCTCTGGGGGAGGGCGTCCCCGACTGCTGAAAAGGAGGATTGAAGGGTGAGGTAGGGGGGAGAGGCAAGCGGAAGCCCGCCCGAGCGATGGACAAAACCCGCTGGTCGTCGGTGATAGTTTGCCACGCCTCCAGATGAGACGAGATTCGTCCTCCCACCGGAGACTCATGCGAGCGCCAAAAAATATCATTTTGCAGACTTTTCGGTGGAGAGACTACCTGTCCCTGAAGAGGAGGCTGACGACCGAGAGAAATACAGACCATGTTGCTGCCTCAGGCGGGAGTTACCTGGCAGAGGATCAGCCCTGCATGACCTGCGGTCTTGGAACCCTCTGAAGCCTGAAGAGGATCGAGATAGGGACCCAGATCTCTGAGCTTTGACTGGGGCCTGAGACTTGGCAGTTTGCATTCTCGCCTTGGTCTTTGTGAGCTCATCATCCGTTGAAGAATGAAACAACTCGTTGCCATCAAAAGGCAGGTCGAGAACTTTATCTTGGACCTCCTTCGAAAACTTTGTTGCATGAAGCCAAGCCTGACGCCGGGTGTTCACCCCCAGCATGAGGCCTCGAGCCGAGGTGTCAACATGATGCGCAGCAGCCTCCAGCATATCCTGTGTCAACACCCTGGCGTCTGACAGACCACCTTTAAAGTCTTCCAGCCTGTCAACAGGAATTAACTCCTGGAAGTCAACCAAATGTCAACCAAATTCCTCCACAATTTCATATTTGCCACTACCAAAATGAGCTCTGCATTAGCATGACGCAATTGCTTTGCTGAATTGTCAAAAATCTTCTTGCTCAAGGAATCGAGCAATTGGTCTTCCTTGGCAAGAACTTGAGCCGCAGCTGCGGAGGTCGCAAAGGCCGGCTTGGATTGCAGAGTGGCAGCCGCTACCACCGTCGAGGATGGGAGCGGGCAGGACTCCAAGGCTACTTCCTCAGAGGTGTGAAGCCTGTAACGGGCGTCAATTCTTATATTTACATGCAGCCCGTGTGGGGTTTATCCCAGACCTTGCAGGCCTCAGCCAGAACATCCCTCTGAAGGAACAGGCCAGTGCGCTCCTGTGGAGACAAGGTTAGCACCCAAGAAACAACCCCTTACTGCGGAGCGGGTGCTTCAGGCACTGGTATGTCAAGGAGTGACATGTCCAGTACCCGGTCATGGAATGCTCGGACTGAGCGGGGCTGGTCCTCGCTATCCTGATCTGCCAGAGGGTCGTCTAGTGCATCCGGATCCACCGGATGCGAAGTGACCAGCGTCAGATTGACATCACGCTCTACTGGAGTCTTGTCCACCGGAGAGACAAGGGAGGCAGAGGCGGAAGAGCTGGAGGAGGGCCAGGAGACAGAGGAGGTGCTACCGCCAGGGCGACAGGTGCCGCGACCGGAA
The DNA here is from genome assembly GCF_040938575.1 of Ambystoma mexicanum. NCBI lineage: Eukaryota > Metazoa > Chordata > Amphibia > Caudata > Ambystomatidae > Ambystoma > Ambystoma mexicanum. Next base: position 610,044,018 of record NC_090924.1, read on the forward strand.
AAGTCAGGGCAGGATGCGGAGCCTGAGGGCAGATTTCCCTAAAGAGGCCTTTAAAGTACTCCCTCATGGGATCAGAGTTCATAAGACTATGACATTTCCCAAAAAGGGCATCCTCTGCCTAGACCTTAGGCACTGGAGAGAGCAGAAGCCTTTCATGAGGAGCATAACTCCACGAACATAGTGAGGAGGGCTGCCAAGAGGGTCCGCCACAAACTAGACCAGTGGGGCAGATGTAGGAGGAAGCGAGACCGAATGTGGTAGTGGCATCCGAGCACACCAGTCATAAGAGGGGTGGAGCGGATTCACACAGTCACGTGGAAAAGGTTGTCCAGCAAAAAGAATGTTCCTAGAACCCGCCGTCGATAGCGTGGGTGTGAGAGAAGTATCCAAAATGGCCACCATAGACCACGTGGGAAGGCCTGCCATTTTGTGAACCTCTGAGGAGAACTGGGTCACAAGTGCAGATGAGGCAGTTGACTACCCAGACTGGTCCGGGGACTTGATTAAAACTTTAGCCTTGACACAAGGATCCTCGGCAGAGCCTGTACTATGGGGCCTTGGATGTTTACTGGACATCCTGTCCCTTCAATTAGTCTCCAAAGGCGGAACCTCGGCAAAGCCAGCAACAGATGAGTTACGGTCTACCGACCCCTCCCTGTGCCCCCTCAACAGAACCGGTAACCAACTTTCTGGAAGATCTCCTCCCACCGACGAAGAAGACGCTGAAGTGCCCGGACCGAAAGGGAGTCGCTGTAGAAACACAAGTCCCCACAGTGATCCAGTCCCAGACACTCCAAGCAGAGAGAATGGGGATCCGCCCTAGCAAAGCGACATTCGCAAGAACAAGCGACAAATCCCAAACGATCCGGCAAAGACGGAGGACTACGCGACTGCAGAAACGGAGCAGGAGAGAAGGACAACAAGAAAGAAAAAGGTCTTCCCGGTGATGCAAGTGCGTCCAGCTCCGACCGCGCAGAAAAAAGGACTGAAGGGCTATGCGCTGGGCGGGGTTATGGCCACGTGTGGTAAACTGCATAAAGAGGACACATTTTTCAATTTGATCCTTTTTTACAAAAGTGCTCTGGTCCCGTCCCACAGGACGGAATGTCCCCAAAAGTATGGAGGAAAGGGGACGGGACCTAGGAGTGTTCCCGATAGGTACGGCAGAAGACTACATACAGGTGCTCAAAACTCAGATGGCCTTGAGAGTTAAAGATCTGAAGTGTGCCCTCCAAAAATGTGATGAGCTAGAATCGCCGCTCCAGGCACAACAATATTATAATTATGGGACTGCAGGAACATGTGGGCCAAAGATCTCGTCATTCGCCGTCCTGTTTGGCGTTTGTATCCGCGTTGGCGGTTACGCGCTGGAAGGGCGTGCGGAGGTTCCGCTACGTGATTTCTCTGTTACTCACCCTACGGTCCAGTGGTTTTCCAACATGGTGCCGCTGGTAGTATTTCTTTCCTCCTCTCCCAGCGATCGCGGCGTTGCAACCCCCTTCACTAGGCTAGCTCGCTCCTTTGGGTTTACACGCTAGTTTTCCAGCCTTGACCATCTCGGTCACTATCTGTACTTTCGGTCCGCCTTCTCCGGACTACCTCTCTCTCTCTCTCTCTCTCTCTCTCTCTCTCTCTCTCTCTCTCTTCCTTCCTTGCCTCGCCTCTCAGCTCTACGGTGCGCTGTTCTCCACGCCCGCCTTCTCTGCCTTACCTTTCGGCTGCGCTGTCATTCAGCCGCCCTGGTTCCTGTTGCTCCGGAGTTGTTTTCTCTGCTGGTACCCTTTCCGGTGACTCTCTTTCTCTCCGGATCCTTCTTTGCTTTGGATGTCCGGCTTCGCCTGCTCCCATCAGCTAACTGCCTCAAGAACTCCACTACAACTCCACTACAACTGCTTGCTCCAGATCCTCTCAAACCGCTGCACTCCTCGGAGGGTTTTTTCTGCCTGAACAGGCTTTTTCCCTTCGTACTGTCTGGTCTCGGGAAAGGGGGCCCCAGGTTTGCTATACTTTAGTACTCACTGTGGCTTCCTCTCGAGACAGATACTTTCAACTCAAAAAGGAGAAGGACTATCTCTCTCACAGGCAACTGCAACCTGAGGACTTTGAATCAGGTGAGGAGAGTGGGGAGGAACGGGAGTTAGCAGAATCGGCCAAACAGGACAGATTGCAACGCCCAGAGATGTCGGCAGAAGAGCAGATACAAGAATTATGGAAGGCCATTCAGGGAATCTCCCAAGAGTTACAAACTGTTAAGGCAGAGAATGTAGTCTTGAAACAGATGATTACTGCCCGCGAACCACAATCCCCAGAACTTCCTGTCATGGCTCTTTCGGCAGGGAAGTTCGATGGAACTCCTAAAAAGGTCAAAGAGTTTTTGGAGGTCTGCTTAGTATATTTTACTTTCAGGCCCCGGCTGTTTGCCACCGACCAGACAAAGATCGGGTTCATGATTTCGAACATGACCGGCAATGCCCTGGCATGGGTCACTCCGCTGGGTACCGGGGCTAATCCCATCATACACGATTTTGCTGGTTTTCAGACCCTGTTGAAGCAAACCTTTGAGAGACCCGAACTGACTTTCACCGCCTGCGAGGACCTGTTGGATATCCGACAAGGGTCATCGGATGTTCTATCGTACATATCAGAATTCAAGAGATTGGCTTCGGGTGCTGGGTGGTCTGAACAGGCACAATTTGCCATATTTCGGGAGGCCTTAAGGAGGAAATTAAGGACGAACTCGCCAGAGCATCCAGGCCACCATCCTTTCCGGATCTGCTTTCCGCAGCCTTACAAATTGAATACAGACTGCAGGAACGAAGGTCAGAACGCCGAAAACAACAAACAACCGTTCATTTTTCCGATTCCACTGTCTCCTCCTCTCCTTCCCATACTTCAGACGAACCCATGCAGATTGGAGCTACTAGAGGACCTCTTTCCGCGGCTGAAAGAAGAAGAAGGAAGGAGAAAGGTCTATGTGCCTATTGTGGATCGGATCAACATCTCCTCAAGGAATGTACTGAACTTCCTCAGAAACATCAGGGAAACGGTTTCCCTCGGCGCCAGTAGGGACCTGGTTCCGAGGGGCTTCTGATTCAACCACCAGTCCCTATGTCTCTCTCTCTATTTCGGTTCCATACATTCCTGAGGATTCCAGGCTTATGGTTCTACCTGTTATTATAAAGGTCAACGGCAGAACAGTCGAGTGTCTCGCACTCCTGGACTGCGGAGCCGCCGGAAACTTTGTCGACATCATCTGGACCAAAAGGATGGGTCTCCGTACCTTGCCTCGCAAAGAAGATCAAAAGGTAGAAGGGGTCGACGGTTCTCCTCTCTCTTCAGGACCCATTACTCACACCACCGAGGACCTATCGGTTACCATATTTCAACATTCCGAGACAATCCGGTTCGACATCATTCGAGCTGCCCATTTTCCGGTTATTCTTGGCATCACATGGCTCAGAAAACATAACCCTCATGTCAATTGGGCGGACAATCAACTACAATTTTGTTCCTCCTACTGCAAGCTCAACTGTTTTTCTGACGACAGTATTCCTCAGATTGTTACAGGGTCTACCACACAACTGGCTGGGGTTCATGCTCTACCTCTGTACTGTTCCCCTTACTCGGAGGTGTTCGTCGAAAGAAAGCCAGCGACCTTACCTCCCCATAGGCCAGAAGATTGTAACATTGACTTAGAACCTAATGCTTTGGTTCCATTCTGTAGGATGTTCTCTTTAACTCAAGCGGAAAGAAAGGTTCTTAAAGATTATCTTGATGCCAATGTTCAGAATGGGCTCATTCAACCTTCCAAGTCTCCTGCCGGAGCTTCTTTGTTCTTTATCAAGAAGAGGGACTCTACTGACTTGCGCCCATGTATCGATTACCGAGGCCTCAACAAGGTTACCATCCGGGATCGGTATCCTATGCCATTAATACATGAGATCGTTGAAGCTGTTCAAGGTGCACGTTGGTTCACCAAATTAGACCTCAGAAATGCCTACCATTTGTTACGCATCGCCAAAGGAGATGAATGGAAGACCGCTTTTCGCACTCCTTTCGGTTTATTTGAGTACCGAGTAATGCCCTTTGGTTTGGTGAATGCTCCTGCTGTATTTCAACGGTTTATGGATCAGATGTTTTCAGACTTATTGTCTGTCTCAATGATCATATACCTGGACGACATCCTTATATATTCCAGCACCCTAGAGGATCACAAAACCCATGTCCAAAAAGTTCTGGAAAGACTTAAAAACAACCAACTTCTTGTCAAACCAGAGAAGTGTGTTTTTGCTGCTACTTCAGTGCCCTATCTAGGGTATCATCTTTCTGAAAGAGGTATCGCCATGGATCCCAGCAAAGTATCAGCTATTCTGGACTGGCCTTCTCCGACTTCGATCAAAGAGGTCCAAAGGTTTCTCGGGCTCTCTAATTTCTATCGCTCATTCATCCCAAACTTCTCTAAAGCAGTTCTCCCTATTACTTCTTTACTCAAGAAGGCCAACAATCCCTTTAGCTGGACTTCCGAAGCAGAACAGAGTTTTCACAATCTCAAGAATCTCTTTTGTACTGCTCCCATTTTGCGCCATCCTGACCAGAATAGACAGTTCATCATCGAAACTGACGCCTCGGCCATGGCCATTGGAGCTGTTCTGCTACAAGTGTTCGAGGAATGAGAGCACCCCATTTGCTACCTTTCCAAGACGTTGACTCCCAGCCAACTCAACTACTCCGTACTGGAAAAAGAATTGCTGGCTATAAAACACGCATGCGAGACCTGGCGACATCTATTGATGGGAGCAAGGCAGACCGTTATCATCAGAACGGACCATAAGAATCTCGAGGTCCTTCAGAATATGGAGTGTGTCAACTCCAGGCAGGCTCGCTGGGCATATTTCTTTGCCCAATATGATCTGCGAATTACCTACTTGCCTGGTACCAACAATACTCTTGCGGATGCTCTCTCTCGGCAGGGTCCCAAATGTGAGGAGAAAAGACATACCCCAGAGCCGATGTTCCACAGGAATAGGATCTTAACAGTTGCTAATACCTTTTTGGAAGAGGTTCGAGCTGGTGTTGCTTCGGAAGGTACTGTTCCGCTACTCAGAGGAGAGACTTCCTACACCAACAAGGAGGGTTTGCTATACCTCAACCATCGTTTATACATACCTTCCGGTCCACTACGTCTGAAGATCATAAATTGGTGTCATGATTCACTCACTGCAGGTCATCGTGGGAAGCTAAATACCACAGAATCTATCACTCGTTCTTTTTTTTGGCCGGAACTCAAAAAGGATGTGGAGGAATACATACTCAGTTGCCCGGTTTGTGCCATGACTAAGTCCATTACCGGCAAGCCCTTGGGTCTTCTCACCCAACCTGAGGTACCCTCTCGCCCTTGGGATTTGCTTTCTACGGATTTCATTGTAGAACTTCCTGTTTCCAACTCCTGCTCCTGTATTATGGTTACAGTTGACACCTTGACCAAACTGGCTCATTTTTCCCCATTGCCTGGTCTTCCTACTGCTACCGAGAAGGCTGAGGTTTTCGCCCAGGATATCTTCCGTCTTCATGGTCTCCCTGACAAGATCATCTCGGATCGTGGCAGCCAATTCGTTTCGAAGTTTTGGAAGGCTCTTTGTTCTCGCCTTGGTATGGAACGTGCTCTGTCGTCTGGCTTCCACCCTCAGACCAACGGCCAAACTGAGCGCCTTAACGCCACATTGGAACAGTACCTTAGATGCTACAGCAATCGTCTTCAGGACAATTGGGTTTCTTTGCTTCCTACAGCAGAATTTACTTATAATAACTCATTTCATACAGCCATTGGACTCTCTCCTTTCTTTTGCACCTATGGGGTACACCCAAGATCTCTTCTTCCCTACATTCCGTCGCCCACCAATTCCCCGACGGCTGAAGAGGTACTGCAGTCTATTTCTGATGCACACGTCACTGTCAGAAGGTGTTTGGAGAAGAGTCGTCAATACAACAAAACCCAAGCGGACAAACATCGTAGGCCTTGCCCTGAATGGAAGGAAGGGGACAAGGTCTGGTTGTCCACCAGGTTCTTGCCGCGATGGGTTCACCCTTCTAAACTCTCTCCTCGCTTTTTGGGTCCTTTTCCCATTCTTTCCAAAATAAATCCTGTTACCTTTCGACTTAAACTACCTCCTTACCTCCGCCGCATTCATCCTGTCTTCCATGCCTCTCTTCTCAAACCTTTCATTCCGGACGTCCACCAGAGAGCTGTTCCCGACCAGCCTTTTCCTCAGGTGGATTCCTCTAGGGAATATGAGGTCTCTACTTTACGTGACTCCCGCCACTACCGTGGTAGGTTGGAGTATTTGGTGTCCTGGAAGGGTTACCCTAGGTCGGAGGACTCGTGGGAACCGGCTTCCAACATTCATGCCCCTCGGTTGTTGGCTCAGTTTCATGCCCGCTTCCCCTTTAAGCCGGGGGTCCTACGCTCTAGGAGGGGGCATACTGTCATTCGCCGTCCTGTTTGGCGTTTGTATCCGCGTTGGCGGTTACACGCTGGAAGGGCGTGCGGAGGTTCCGCTACGCGATTTCTCTGTTACTCACCCTACGGTCTAGTGGTTTTCCAACATGGCGCCGCTGGTAGTATTTCTTTCCTCCTCTCCCAGCGATCGCGGCGTTGCAACCCCCTTCACTGGGCTAGCTCGCTCTTTTGGGTTTACACGCTAGTTTTCCAGCCTTGACCACCTCGGTCACTATCTGTACTTTCGGTCCGCCTTCTCCAGACTACCTCTCTCTCTCTCTCTCTCTTCATTCCCTCGCCTCTCAGCTCTACGGTGCGCTGTTCTCCACGCCCGCCTTCTCTGCCTTACCTTTCGGCTGCGCTGTCATTCAGCCGCCCTGGTTCCTGTTGCTCCGGAGTTGTTTTCTCTGCTGGTACCCTTTCCGGTGACTCTCTTTCTCTCCGGATCCTTCTTTGCTTTGGATGTCCAGCTTCGCCTGCTCCCATCAGCTAACTGCCTCAAGAACTCCACTACAACTGCTTGCTCCAGATCCACTCAAACCGCTGCACTCCTCGGAGGGTTTTTTCTGCCTGAACAGGCTTTTTCCCTTCGTACTGTCTGGTCTCGGGAAGGGGGCCCCAGGTTTGCTATACTTTAGCACTCACTGTGGCTTCCTCTCGAGACAGATACTTTCAACACAAAAAGGAGAAGGACTATCTCTCTCACAGGCAACTGCAACCGGAGGACTTTGAATCAGGTGAGGAGAGTGGGGAGCAACGGGAGTTAGCGGAATCGGCCAAACAGGACAGATCTATGGAGATGCAGGTCGATGATCTACTTAAAAACCTACTAGGCTGGGCACTTGAGACTGCTACATTTTTTGTGGAAAGGGCACATAGAACTCGCACAACTAGGTCAGAGCAGACCCCCTCATAACCCATCCACCCAAAGACCTGCAATTACCTGGTTTGCTTAACTAAAGGGACTGTGATCAGGTGTTGTGGCTGGACAGGGAGAAAGGAACTCTGTGGTTTCAATCTACTGTGACTTATATTTACCCAGATTTCTCAGCGGCAGGGCAGATGGATCAGCGCTTGTTCAAGGGTGTCAAAAAGCTGCTTGGAGACCTGGCTGTTCCTTATGCTATGCTCTTTCGTGCCAGACTACACATCTCCTTCACACTCCCAGATGAGTCAGCCGCCTTCATTGAAACCAATATTCCAATTCCCCAGTGTGCTGTAGAGGCTGCAGTCTCGTACTCTGAATCAGGGAGAGCAACCAGGAGCAGAATTCTCCCAGTGGCTGAATACTCAGACCAGGGCACACTATCAGTTGAGTCTATGATCCCGTGTATGAGTTGGATGTTGCTGGTAAAGTTGTCTCGCAGATGTAAGCGACAGCAGTGCCATCTACGCTAGGTTGCTGAGGGTGGGACGGAGTTTATTCCTTGGGCAATGGGCGGAATGACAACACCCTGTTTGCGGGGTGGAGGGGATGAGGCAGAGTTGGGGGGGGTGGGGCTAGAGTTCATGGTTAGATTTCATGTGCTGCATGGGAGGCTAGAAACACAGACTGGGAATACTATGTATACCTGACACAATGGTGTTGATCAATGTTTTGAGTTGTAATGTTAGGGGTCTAGATAACCACTCTAAATCCAGGAAACTGATGGTGTATGTCAACCGCCATAAGATAAATGCACTCCTCCTTCAGGAGACACATGCTATAGCTGGGATAAATGCCAGTTTTGAAACATCCTGGGGGAAAAATAGCTTATTTACAAATTATTCCTCAGTCACGGAGGGTTCTCACACTAATACAGAAGTTCCTTAAATGTACACTACTGGGTAGCCATGTGGACCCACATGGGCGATATGTGATCACTCACTGTAAACTACAAGCTTCAGAAACTGTATTTGTGAATACCTGTGGACCAAACCTGGATGATCCAGGATTTTACACAGATTGCCGACCTATTGGCAGTTGTACCTGCTCACCCAAATTATAGTGATGGTGGGGGATATGAACAACATACTTGACATACAGCTGGACAGGACGGGCAAAGCTCCTAGGCCACTGACCAGGGCGGCATGTAGCATACTACACCTTCTGGACAGGTTGGAACTCTGGCGTGTGGAGAACACTACACCCTCATTCATGTGACTTTACATAGTACTCAAGTGTTCATGATATGACCTCCCGAATTGATCTATTTCTAATGTCTCTGCAAGTATTAGGTAAGGTCACCAACACAGATCTCGCGCACAAATTCAGACCACTTGCCAGTCTTACTACAGCTAGCTATGGGGCATCGGTTGTGGCAGAGCACAGCCTGGAGTTTTAAATCTGAGGCCCTGCAGGACTTTGTATTCAAAACGGACATTGAACACAATATCTGTATATATTTCCTACACAATGACAATAATGGAGTTCCCTTTAGGGTCTATATCAGGGGGATGGCAATGTCTAAGGAATTTGTGGTCCTTAAGAACATTAGGAGGCATATACAAGCATGTGATGGAAGGATCAAGGATTTGGACAACCTTTACGCAGCGTGGCCTGGCCCGAGATCCCAGCTGCCATTCGCACCAATCTTGAGCAATTCAGACCTCATGCGGCCAGAGCGATCAGGTACTTCTCAAATACGATGTCGGCTAGAAAATACAGTGAATGGGTGCACACTGGTAGGGGGCTAGCCAGGCTACTGAGGCTAGAACGCAGCTGTAGATAGCACCCTTGATGATCAGGGGACAGTGATATGCAGAGGATTAAATCTCAGCTGTGCTTCACAAATTCTATGCAACATTGTACCGTGCCCGCACCCCCAAGGAAGACGTGAAGGTCCAGGAGCTTCTGAATAATATCACCATATCTAGACTATCAGATGATGCCAGGGAACATATCAATAGCCCCTGTGCAGAGGTTATTATGCAGGCAATAAATGATCTTCCAAGAAACAAAGATGCAGGCCCAGATAGGTTTACTGCCGAGTTCTATATTAAATATACCACAATACTGGCCTGCATCACCTAAAATTCTCGGAAGAGACCCTCTCAAAATCTGCTGCCAGAATCTGTCCGGGTAGCCACATTAACCTTACTGCTAAAACTGGGGAAAGCTAAGAATGAGTGTGGGTTGCATAGGCGCTAAAAATATATGCTAAAATCATTACTAATCCATTGATGCCTCATGATCCACAGCAACAAGGCTGTATTTGTGCCGGGTCACTCTACCGAACTGAACATACGTCGACTGTTTAATGTAATGGCTTGTATAGCGCCAGAAGCCTCTGCAGTCGCAGTGGCATTAGACGCTCAGAAGGTGTTTGATATGATTTTGTGGAAATACTTGCTCACCGTTTTGGCTGTGTGCTGGGGGGTGAGGGGGGCAGATGGTCGAGTATATCAAACTCCTTTACACTCGACAGAGTGGTGTTAACCAAAACCCATCTGAACCATTGGTGCCGGAGACGGAAGCCCGACAGGGCTACCCCCGTCTCCCATTTTGTTCGCCCTGGCGACAGTACCGATGGCAGACTTAACCCGAGCCTAGTATAAGACCTGCGGGACAAGGATCACTGGTCCGCCTGAGATCATTTCGCTCTATGCAGACAACGTGTTACTTTAGATTAGGGACCTGCAGAAGAAACTTGACCCTATTATGGAAGACATTACACAATTTGGGAGTTTTCAGGGTTAACAGTAAAACTACACTAAGTCAGATCTTCAAGTTAACGGATGCCATTTCTAGGCCTCAAGGGGTGTTTCCCCTGAAGTGGGCACCTGACTAGCTCCGATACCTAGGGGTAACTATATCCTGCACAAAACCCTCATTACTCTTGAACAATTATGTACATGCCGATTACCAAACAGCCAAGCTCGCCCATTGGGAGTCCATGTCACTTTCACCTGCCAGGAGACTGGGGCTTAGTAAGATGTTAGTCCTTCCTAAACCATTATATACTTTTAACAACGTTCCTATATAGCTATTGTGAGCAATCTGAGGGCGTCCTCACTTCTTTACCCCAACATATCCTCCTCCCAGGGAGCCAGGGAAAGGCCATCAGATTCTGGCCCTGGGGGTGGATATGCCAGGTAGGATCACCTGGGTGGAGGAAACTTGGGGAGTGGATCATGCACCTTTAGGTGAGACAGTATCGACACAGTAGCCCCCATTTTCCGTTTATGAGTGTGACATGCCCCAAGCCTTTGTAGGCCATTACCAGTCCTTTCACTATTTTTCCAGTAAACCATCTCCCAGGAAACACCAGTCAAGTACTGGGACAAGGAAGAGAAACTAGAGCCATACATCCTTTCTTTATTGACTCTCACACACGCAGACACCAGTTATGTACTGGGACGAGGAGGAGGAAAGCAAGAGCAATGCAGAACTTCCATGTCGGCAATGAACGGTCTAGTCCTTTTTGGACCAATCAACCTGGCGGGAAGTTTAAAAGCAGCAGGAACAGTGAGAATGGAGTAAGCTGTGGAAACAGGTTGTCAGTCAGCTGCGCAGGCAGGTTAGGGGACTGCTGGATGAGAGCAGACCTCTCCAGGAAGACGGCGTGACAGAGTGCTCGACGAATCTGAACGATGCACAGTGTATGAAGCGGGAAGTGAGGCTAAAGGAAGCTGGAGGCCCTGTGGTGGAATATGGAGAAGGAACTGGCGTGAACAGACAAAGCTGCCGAGTGAGGTCTGAGCTCCGCGACACGCATCGGAGGTGGGAGCAAAGCCACGGAGAGCTGTTGTGAGAAGGAGCAGGGTGCTGCACGAGAGAGAGCGCGCTTGTGGCAGACGTAAGCCTCGCTGCTACGCTGTAAGCACAACGATGAGTCAGCCTAGGAAAGGGGACACCGGGACGGCAGCAAGCCTATAAGAATGTTAATGAATACTGATCTAAATAAAAACAAGCATTTTGAATACCGATTTAAATGAACGCAAGCATTTTGAATACTGAACTGAATGAAAGCAAATACGGTTGAATACCATTATGAATGAAAGTAGTGTTGTGGAATCATGCAATAGAGAAGAACTGTGTAACTTGAGAGAACAAGCATTGACAAGAGCCATGAGAGCATGTGAGAAAGTGCAACAAGTGGACATAAAGGAACTGTGTAGCTTGAGATAACAAGCATTGGCAAGAGCGATGAGATGTGAAAGTGCAACAAGTGAATGGTGGCAAAAGAAGCAATGGTCAAACATTATGAGGATGTGAAATGAAAATAAGGGAGTAGTTTCTTACCTGTAACTCCATTTCTCCAGCATTGGTATCTTTTTTGGATTCACATGCTGAGAATATTCCCAGTTGTCTGGCTGGGAATTCCCAGGTTACTTTAATTTAGTATTTTCCTATGGAAAAACTTGACAACTTTAGTGTCCCATCGACTTTGTGGGTGCTTTTGGTCCCCACCAATAGGACGTCTAGTGTATAGCTCCGCCCCAGCAGCTTCCCCTCAGATTTTAACCACTCCAGTTGGAGGATATCCCCTTGTAGAGGATGCTTGCCTGGAGGGGTAGGCTGGAGGGCGCATGTGAATCCATAAAGATACCAACGCTGGAGGAATGGAGTTGTAGGTAAGAAACTACTCCCTTCTCCAGCATTGGTTCTTTCATGGATCAACATGCTTTGAATAGATTTTATAGCAGTATACATGTTAGGAGGAGATAAACCAGACAAAGATAAAAGACTTTCACATTTTCTGCACTAATGCCAGACGTATACAAACTTAAGTACAAGCAAATACCCCGGAAGCTGCAAGGCTTACCTTACTGTAACAGTCGTTGAAGGACTGCTTGTCCCATCTGCATGTCTTCAGTGTGCTGTTGTTGTAAACAGTAGTTCCTGGGAAATGTATGAGGTACTGCCCATGCTGCCAATGTCTCCGATAGGCACTGTGGACCATAGAGCCGCAGAGGCAGCCATGGCCCTTGTAGAATGCGCTCAAGCCACAGTTTGCAGAGGCCCGTTGGCCTTTGTGTGGCAGAAGGAAATCGCTGAGTATGCCCACCTTGCGATGCCTTGTTTTGAAATGGATTTCCAATGTTCCCTTGTTTGATGGCCAAAGGTGAGAAAAAGCTGTTTAACTGTTCTGAATGATTTTGTCCGTTTAAGATAGTATTTTAACACCCTTTTCACGTCCAGAGAGCGCAGGGCTCTCTCCTCTGGGGAAGTGGTATTTTGAAAGAATGTAGGCAGAGTTAGGGTTATATTCTTGTGAAATTGTGATGCCACTTTTGGAAAAAATATAAAAAATGAGGATTGGTGCAAAGTATCACTTTGTCCTTTGCAAATCGTAGATACGGGGGGACTAGTCTAGAGGATGAAATGGCTATTAAGAATGCAACTTTCCAGGTCACAAATTTGATATGTGCTGATGATCGAGGCTCGAAAGGAGTTTTCATAAGACTCGACAGGGCTGAGATTCAGGCTACATTCCGGTGGAATCGTTTTATTTATTTGGAGGAAAAGTACGGAAGAGCCCTTTTAAGAAGTGTTTGAGTAGCTGGTCGCCGTAAAGAGGAAGTGATCCTCTTTTCCTTGTAAATCTAGAAATGTGCCGCTAAGTGCATCTTTATAGAGGAGTTCGCTAGACCTTCTTTTGCCAATCTGAGCAGGTAGGGAAGGACCTGTTGAGGCTTTATGGCCAGTAGTTGAAGGTTGGGCTGCTGTTCACACCATGTACAGAACCTTTTCCATTTGTGGTTGCAGGAAATGTTAGTGGAAGGAGCCCTAGCCGCCGCTAGAAAGCACTGGCAGTATTGAGGGATATTTAAGCCGAATTCTGCATGATCAGGAGCCACGCTGTTAATTTGAGGGAGCCCAGGTCGTGATGTAGAATCAACCAGTCATTCTGCAACCATTTGCAGGAGGTCCGAGAATCAGGTCTGTCTGGGCCAGTACGGTGCTACCAGGATTATTTTGCAGTGATGTTTGCATATCATCTGAATTGTTATCCTGAGAAAGAATGGCGGGAATGCATAAGCAGACATGCTGGTCCATGGGAACGAGAACGCGCCCTCCTTGAAAGTCAGGATGAGGGGTCCTGCTTGCAAATTTCTTGTACTGCTTGTTGCTCTGAGTGGGATATTTGGTTGTTGTGTAGTTGCCATTTGTGGGACTGCGACGAATTCCTGCTGAGGGTGTCCATTTGTTTGTTTTGTATTCCCGGGAGGTGGAAGACTTGAAGCAGAATGTTGTTGTGAATGGCCCAGGGCCAAATGGTCTGTGCTTCTTGGGACAGAGTGTTTGACCATGTTCTGGCTTGTTTGCGCAGAGAAAACATTGTGGTTGTGTTGTCCGTGAGGGCTCGTTCCACTGAATTCTTGATTAGCGGGAGGAATGATTTTAGGGCCCAATGAACCGCCCACAGCTCCAGCACATTTATGTGGAGGATGGATTCTTCAGGGGTCCATAGGCCTTTGACTTGGTGTTTGTCCAGGCGAGCTCCCCATCCCGTCAGGGAGGCATCGGTCACAATCGTGAGATGGTAGCTGGGATCCTTTGCGATGTTGTAGGGGTATGTCCACCATTTTAGTGTGTTTGAGAGAGTCCGAATGATGGCAATCTTGTCTGACCAGAACCCCTGCGTTTGGGACCATGGGGCCCTTTGCACTGGCCGCATATGTAGCCTGCAGTAGGGTATTAGCAGGATGCAGGTAGACATGGTCCCTAGGAGAGCCATGCATGTGCGCACCGTGACTAGCTTGTTTGGAGTGAAGGAATTTGTTTGGGTTATCAATTTTTTCACCCTGTCTGATGAGGGTCTGACGAGACTTTGGTCTGTGAGGAATTGAGTGCCCAGGAACACCAAACTATGAGGGAACTGTGCAAGATTTGGTGTAATTTATTGCAAATGCCAGTTGTTGGAGAAGAGTTTGTTTGTCTCAGAGAAAACATGGTTTGTTGATATGTTTAACCTCGAACCAACCAGTCGTCTAGATATGGGTAGACATGGTGGCTCTGTTTTCTGAGAAAGGGTGCTACTGGTGATAGGCATTTTGTGAACATCCTCAGTGTTGGTTTTAGGCCGAATGGAATTACCCGAAACTGGTAATGGCTTTCGCCGACCTTCAATCCAAGATACTTTTGGTGTCTTGGATGTATTGGGATGTAGAAGTATGCATCCTTGAGGTCTAACACTGCCAGTAATTCACAGGGTTGTATGGCCTTCATGACGTCCTGAAGTGTCACCATCTTGAACTTCTCCTTTTTGATGTTTCTGCTTAACTTTCGCAAGTCCAGGATAGGACACCACTTCTTGTCTAGTTTCTTGACGAAGTACCTGGAGTATACTCCTTTTCCCTTTGCCAAACAAGGAACTCTTTCGATTGCCTGTTTCTTTAACATTTGACGCACCGCACTTCCTGTTGTAGAATTTGAAGGTGCAGGTGTGATACCTTTATGGGAGGTAACAGGATTTGTGGGTGTTTGAATTCCAACCGGTGCCCGTGCTGGATGGCATCTAACACCCACCTTTCGTTTGTTATTGCTTGCCACTTGCTGAGAAAAAAAGCGCAACATTTCCTCCCACCTGTCTGCCCCTAAGGCAGTGTTTGTTGAGCCTTGTTCTGCCTACCTCTTTGAGAAGTGGCTGACCCTCGCTTTCACTGTCCTAGGTGATACTCCCTGCTGCACTGGGAGGACTGGCAATTTCTCTTGTAGCCCTGGGAGAAGTATCCAGTTCTGCTGTAATTCTTGTTGTCTCTTAATGAAGAGAATCTAGAATTACTTGAGGCTCCTCGAAAGGAGCGAAAAGGCCCTTCTGCCCTGTAGGTTTGTAAGAGGTCTAGCAGTGTCCGAGTCTACCTTCATTGTTTTGAGGGCTTCATCAATCTTGTCACCAGAGTTTCCCCCTCAAATGGAATGTCTACCACCTTTATGCTGTATCTTTTGCCGAAACTCGATTGAAACATAGTCATACTTGGCCTTTGGAGGACTACCCCATTGCCAATCTGTTTGAACCCTGCTTCAGCGAGATCTACAGCAATGTGAATGCTGTGGTGTGAGGCTTCCTCACCTTCACGCACCAGCGTCATGGCTTCCTTCCTCTGTTGCTCCGGTAAATGCTCTAATACAGGAGCCAACCAATGCCACATTTCTCAATCGTATCGAGCAATTATTACCAGGGCATTGGTGAGTACCGTTTTACCAGAGGCATCATTTTTCCTGCCATCATTGTCTGGGTGAGTTGCGCTTTTGTGCTGCTTATGAGCCTTGCCACTGACACAACCAACTCTGGAGAGGGTTGCAAGGTGGGACATTTTGGTGTTGTATTGGGTGCCTTACATTTTTATCCCGTCTTCCTTCAATTGCCGGTTCTGTAAATGGAGATTTGAGAGTACGAAGGCCCTCCTGCCAAACATGATCTAGGATGAGTACAGAGAACACCGCTTTTCTCGCTTACCCATGTGGTCAAAAAGGAAACCATCTTTTTCTTCTGCAGGAGGTAAGCCAAATTCCTGGCAAGCCTTAGATACCATGGAGGGGAAAGCCCCAATGTCATCTGGAGGCGAGGGTTGAGCAGGACTACCCTGCATATCTTGGTCCGGGTCATCCGTGTCCCACTTGTCGGCTCTGCAAGGAGACGAAGAGGTGGTGGAGCTTGCATCCGGTGGACCAGTGTGTCTTGGTCACAATCTACTAATTCTCCCTCTTCCTGCTTGTGTATCCGTGGACTATGTCCTTGGGGAGGTGGTGGTTTAGGAGGCGATTGAGCTCTTTGATGTTTGTCTTGTTCCCTGGAGGGGTGGCCTGGATCTCTTTGATGCTGCTGACCTGGCATACTCTGGTCCTTTCCGCATACATGGATTGTCTGTGGCTGAGGGAGTGGAAGTGTGGCATTGAGTAGACCCAATAGTGACTTTAGTGTGGAAAGCACTTGCAGGGAAAGCAAGGATTGTGGGTTCAGAAGGGGGAATTGTGGATTCATACTTCCCATTCCCAACGGTGTTAATGGTAGAGTAGGTGTATTTGCCCTGTATAGAAGACTAGGAAGTACCTTCTTCAGGATCGGAGTAGGTGACGCCTGGACACTACTCTGGTGGAGGCTCAAAATCTGAAGTGATTTCATGCTGTAAAGTGTCCTCATGCATGATGACTTGGTAACCTATAGGAGATATTCCTAGAGGAACATATCCATGCCCTTTCGTGTCCCTGGTCAGGGTTTTTAGTATACCCGTGGCAGATGATATACTTTATTTTATTTAATATATTTCTATAACGCTGGAACAAAAGCCAGGGGGCATAAAAGCGCTTAAACTGGACATTAGACAAAGAACAAAAAGAAATGCAGGCAAGCCAGGGTGGCGAGAGAGCAGGGGATCCGTCTTTATTCAAAGAGAAATGTTTAGGTTTCTTTTAAACCTTGATAGGATAGAACACAGCCTTAGGTCAGGCAGGAGTGTGTTCCATAGGTGCAGTGATGAGAAAGAAAAACATGAGTTTTTCAACTGTCAGTTTTCCCGTGGGGATAAGGAGTAAGCCTGACTTATTTGATCTGAGGTTACTTCAGTCCAGTAACCATTTAAGAAGGGCTGTCTGGTAGGCTGGGCTCTTGGCATACGGGCATGCATGCGAGATGCATAGCGTGCAGAACACAACTCTTTTCTACTGGAAGCCAGTGTAAATCTCTCCTGGCTTTTGACACATGATCGGTTTTACACAGACCAACTACTACCCTCACTGCATTGTTCTGAACAACTTGAAGCCGACTTAGCTCCCCTTTGTCAAGGCCCAGTAAGACACTGGCACAGTAGTCAATACAACTCCCGAGGATAGCACTGGTCAGGGTGGTGCAGCTGGTAACGTCCAAGAATGGTCAGATTAGTGCCGGTAATTTAATGTAGTAGAATGTGTTTGACACTAAGGAACTGATATGTGCCCTTATTGAGAGCTCTTGGTCAATAGTAACACCCATGGTTTTCACCTTATTAAGAGTGGGTAGAAGAGTCTGCAATTTGAAAAGAGGCGTAAATTGGATCAAGATGGCAAAGCTTAGTCCCAGTGCCCAAGATTATAATCTCTGTTTTTGAGTTATTCAGGGGTAGGCCATTAAGCAACATCCAGAGGCGGATTTTATTATAGGTTGCATTTATGGTCTCAGTGTCTTTGAGGTGATGACCTAAGAGTGGAAAGAGACACTCAGTATCGTCAGTGTAATTAGCATAACAGATACCATATTAATACAGTTGATCGAAAAGTCCAAAAATAAATAGATTAAAGAGGGTAGAAGACAGGCAAGTGCCCTGCAGCATTCCACACTCCAGGGTCAGTCCCTCTGAAATTGCATCCTCATGAAAAACCTTTGCAGTCCTATCTGACAAAAATGATAGAACCCAGTTGACCACTTCCTTGAAGAAAGAATCTCTTTCCATAAATCGGTTGGCCAGTAAGGAGTGGTCTACCAGGTCAAATGTGTGTCAAAGCGAGGAGCATCAACAGAGATGTCTTACCATTTTCCATGGATTTAAGAATGTTTGCTTTAAGGTCCAACAAGGTGGACTCTGTGCTATGAGCACTTTGGATGCCCAACTGTTTGTGGCCTAGTAGGACTTCTGTGCTCAAGAAAGCCTTAATCTGTCCCTGTGCTATTTTATCCAGTACTTTCAAAAGGAAGGGGGAGTTTGTAATCGGGCGGTAGTTGCCTGCTATACCTGGATCAATTGGGGGCTTCTTCAAAGGGCGGTGATCCAGGCTTACTTAATGTCTTGAGGAACAGACATATCCCTAAATGAAGCATTTACAAACTTGGTGATCAGAGGGGGGAGCAACTGGTCACAAGATTTCATTACTTTAGCCAAACAGATGTCACCTCTACAACTGGTCGGTTAAAAAGCTTTATTGGTATGTCCACGATCTCCTCTTCATTCACTTCTAAAAAAGAGATAGGATTTATCCTGGGTAGCTGGTGTTGAGCATGGGCAGGAACAGGTGATGGAATCAATTGAGTAACCTTAGTTTCAATGTCCTTTTTAATCATTTGGATATTGCCAGTAATGGCCTTTTCAATTTGGGTACACCAGTCTATCTTTTTCAATTGCAAGAATGTTTGTTTGGGCATGGATCCTCTAGTTTTTAGGGTCCTAAAAAGGTCCCTAATATCTGATGTAGCGGTCTTCATTCTATTCTCATAGGAACCTTTTTTTGCAGTATAGATCATATTCTCGTGCTGTAAAAGAGAACAAAGATGCTAAAATTTGTCAGAGACAGATAGTGTTTTCTGACGTTTCTGCATTGCCTTTTGTTGCTTAATGTTAAAGTTTTGTATAGCTGACAAATAACAGCTTTTTGAGGGAATAGGCTTTTGTGATCTTAGTTTTTGAGGGGCAAAACTCACAATTGCTTCAGTCATTATTGTATAGTGCTGACAGCTCGGGTGCACTTATACTGGGCTAGATTGCTTAAGGGGGCAAAAAAACGAGCTAGTGACCCTAGAGTGAGTTTGCGTAAGTTACGACAAAGGACTGTCCTCTAAGGTTGTTTGAATTTCTTAGTAGTCGACTTTAGCTGTATTTCAAAGGTTACGTAACTGGTCGGACCAAGGACAGGGTTTCACTTCCATCCTGTCCACCCCTATGCTGTGCGTCACAACCCAGTCAAGGATTCTACCCCCACAGTGGGTAGGTTGTGATACAAATTGACTATAAGGACTACAATCCACGTTTTCCAAAGCACTCACATTTGCTTTTGACAGGGAGTCTGAGAGGTCATCAAAACCCATGTTGAAATCTCCTATAATGATCACTTTGGACTTGGGTTTGAGAGTGGAGGAGATCAGTTCACATAGGTTGGCTACAAAATCTGGCATGGGGGTGGGTGGAGGTGGGCAATACAAGACGTAGAGATTAAGTGTGGAACTGGGATCGAGTTCAACTTTAACTAATAGAATTTCACAATTGGGTATTTCCAAATAAGTGCATCACAAATATTCCTAATAGGAACACCCTGCTGGAGGGTGGTGGAAGTAGCCACGCCCCTAGTGGAATGAGCTCTCAATCCATCAGGAGGGTACTCACCCGCCAATCGATAACATTCCGAAATGGTGAGGATAATCCACCTTGACAAGGTCTGTTTGGTAACAGCCTGGCCCAATCGGTGTCCAGCATATCCTACAAAGAGTTGATCGTCCACTCTGACCCTGAACATCCTAGAAATGTAAAAGCTCAGAGCTCTCCTAGGATCCAACCGATGGAGTCGCTCCTCTTCCTTACCAGGACGAGGAGGAGGGTAAAAAGATGGAATAACCACCTTTTTACTCAAATGGTATTCAGAAACTACCTTAGGTAGAAAGGTGGACTTACTCTTAGTACAAACCTGTCCTTGTAAAATACAATAAAGGGCGACTTAGATGAAAGTGCCTGCAATTCACTCACTCTGCGAGCGGAAGTAACCGCAACCAAAGACACAGTCTTGAAGGACAGTAAACTCAAAGGACAAGAGTGCAAAAGTTCAAACAGAGCACCCATAAGATATTTCAACACCAAATTTAAATCCCAAACCGGCACCTGGAAAGGAGACGGCGGTAATACATTAGTCAGTCCTTTAAGAAACTGAGAAATCAAAGGAATCTTCAAGTAAGAACATTCTTCAGACGAGCGCTTAAAAATAGACAGCGCCGCCAGGTAACCTTTAATGGTACCTACTTGAAGGCCCCTGTGGGCCAAAGAAAGTAAAAAAGACAAAACCATAGGAATGGAGCACTGAAAAGGATCAACATTGTGATCTCTGCACCAGTCGCAGAACTTACCCCAACGGTATAGGGATTTTGTTGCAGGCCACCTGGCCGAAAGCAACACCTCCATCACGTTATCTGGGAGGTTCCAATCCTTATACCTCAACCTTTCAGATACCAAGCGTGAATGTTGAGAGTCTTGACCTCTGGATGGAGAACCTGACCTCGCCACCTCGAGCGCGAGAGCAGACCCTCTCGGTGTGGAGGGCAGATGGACATTTCCAGAAGGTCTGTGTACCACGCTCTCCTGGACCAATCCGGAACAATGAGGATCATGTGGGAACTGAACCTCTGTAACCTCTGCAACACTTGAGGAATGACGGGGACTGGAAGAAATGCGTACAGCAGTGGGAATGACCAGTCCACCACAAACACGTCTCCTAAGGCTCCTCTTGGAGGAAATTCCCTTGAGCAGAATCTCTCGCACTTCCCTTGAGCAGAATCTCTCGCACTTCCGGTTGACACTGGTGTCGAAGAGATCCACTTGCGGGGTTCCCCTAAGGGCTGAGATCTCCTGAAGGACTTCCTGAGCCAACACCCACTCGTGGGAGACCGCGTTCTGCCTGCTCAGAGTGTCCGCCGCCGCATTGTAGTCTCCGGCCAGATGAACTGCCGAGATCGAAATTTCCTGCTGGATAGCCCAGAACCAGAGTTGCATTGCCTCTCTGCACAATGGAAGTGACCCTACCCACCCCCTTTTTTGTTGAGATAATGCATGGCCACTGTGTTGTCCGTCATGATCAGGACACTCTTCCCCTGAACAGAGGGCAGAAATGCCTTCAGGGCTAGCCTGATGGCCCTCAGCTCTAACAAATTGATGTGGAGTCTGGACTCTGACGGAGACCAACAACCGCTGGCAGGCAAGTCGTTGGCATGAGCGCCCCATCCTGTGAGGGAAGCATCCGTCACTACCGTCACCTCCGGCCACAGTTGCCAAAACTGTTCCCTCTCATAAGGTTCCCTTCGTTGGCCTACCAGAGACCGAGAATGGAATCTGAACGGGATCAGACATCTTGCCTGAGGACTGCAACCACTGCATCTTGAGGGCCCACTGCAGGCATCTCATTCGCAGCCTGGCCTCCGGCACCAGAAAAATGCAGGATGCCATGAGGCCGAGCAACCTTAAGAATTCGAAAGCTGGGAGAGACTGGGCATGTTGAAACTTTTGCTCACCATCTCTACAATGTGATGAGCCCTTATCTTGGGAGGCGAACACTTCCCCAAGGACGTGTCCAACACAGCCCCGATGTACTGGAGCTGTTGGGAAGGTGTCAGGTGCGACTTCTTGAAATACATGGAGAAGCCAAGCCTGTGAAGGGTGCGGCAGGTGGCACTGAGATGATCCAACGCCAGCTCGGGAGAGCGCGCCCGGATCAGCCAGTCATCCAGGTAGGGGTAGACGTGAACCCTCCCTACCCCCAACCTCGCCTGAGGTACGCTGCCACCACCACCATGAGCTTGGTGAAGACCCTCGGGTGGAGGTCAATCCGAACGGCAGGACCCGAAACTGAAAGTGAGCGTTGCCAGCCGCAAACCTCAGGTACTTCCTGTGCACAGGATGGATCGGCACATGGAAGTAAGCCTCCTTGAGGTCCAGAGACACCAACCAATCCTGAAGTTGAAGGGCCTGGAGGACTTTAGAAAGAGTGACCATCTTGAACTTGTCCTTCCTGTGAAGTTTGTTCAACCAACGCAAGTCCATGATGGGTCTCAATCCCCGCCTTTCTTTGGGATAAAAAAATAAGGGGAATACCATCCCTTGGTGCTCTCCGCTACAGGCACCAGTTCTATAGCTCCTCAAAATCTCCTGCACAAGAAGCGGATCCGGAAGCTTCAAAGAGAGTTTTCCCGGTGGAGGTGGATTGTCGTGAGGCCGCTGAGGGAAGGGAAGGCAGTAGCCGTGGGCAATGGTATCCAGAACCCACGCATCTGAAGTAATGGCACGTCATTCTTTGAGATGCTGAGACAGTCTGCCCCCAACCGGCAAACCATGGGACATGGCCTCACGACTGTTTGGAAGCTGCTGTGGCAGTGCCTGAAGGCAAATAGGCAGCTGCCTGAGCGGCTTTGGCACCATGATTTCCCAGACCACCACAGGTACTTTTTTGCTGGGCCCTTTGACTGGCGGCCCCTCTCGTCCTACCAAAGGAGGAGTAATAACGAAAGGAACCTCCCACCACTGCTGTCCCCTAGGACGAAAAGGCAGAGGTTGACGCACCGCAGCGCATAAAGATTTCAATGCAGTTTTGAGGTCTGCCAAACAAATGTGTGCCATCAAAGGGCATGTTGAGAAGACGGGCCTGCACATCCGGAGCAAACCCCGACTTCCGCAACCATGCAAATCTGCGGATAACGGTGCACGCAGCCATGGGCCGGCCGTATCCAAACCCGACTGAAGGGATTCACACATGGCATCCTTGCCATCCTGCACGAGAGCAAGGAACCCATCCCATTCTTCCCCCTCAGGAATATGCTCAGCCTCCAAAAGAAACACAATTCCACAGAGTGTGAAAACCTTGCCAAGGCACACATGGAGTTGGCCGATTTCAGGGCCATGCTCCCTGCAGAAAATACGTTCTGGGCCCAACAGTCGAAGTGCTTGTCGTCCCTATCCGGAGGGATGGTAGGGTACACCGCCTGCCTCGAGGTGGTCATAGCCGCCTGAACCACCAAACTCTCGGGAATGGGGTGAGTAGATAAATAGCTTGGGTGGCTAACAGAAGGGCGGTATTTCTTGGTCAAAGACTTATTAACAGCCGGAAGAGATTCAGGGGACTGCCGAACAGTTGCCACTCTTTTCTGTAAGGTAAGATGAAATAGCAAAACAGGGTCGGACCTTGATCCAAGATGTCCTTCAGATCATCCTGCACAAAGTCTTCCGGAGGACTAGACCAGCGCAGATACTCCGAGACTCGGACCAGGAGTTTCCTTTAAGAAGACTCTGCATGAGCCCCAGGCTCAGGTGTACCAAATTCCACTTCCGGGGAAGTGTCCAGTCCACTTGCATCATGGAGGGACTGCCTCAACTCCTCCAACTGACTGTCTCCAGAAAAAACTGGATCATCATAAAGGTCACCAGGTTCCTCAACCTCAGACCTTTCCTCCTCTTCATAAATATCATCCAGAGGGGGTTGAAACCCAGGTCTGGGGACAGAAGAGTGCCTGGAGGCCAAAACCGGCTTCACAGAGTTAGACGTAGCCTTCCTTGGAGGATCCACGATGTCAGGGTAATCCAACGGCAAATTGAGAAAAAATCCCTGAAGGCGCAGATAGCGTCGAAGGCGTCGACGTCTAGAGCGTCGACAACCTCGACATCGTGATCGCCGAATTGGACGGACATGGCGCCGAATGAGTCGATGCCGGCCCCAAAACCTCAATAGGTTGCTGCGGTCTCGCTGGAGACAAGGACCGAGACCTAGAGATGCGTCTCTTGCGACCTTTCAATTCCTTGTCCGTACGGGACATAGATGGCTCCCAATGTGTGTCGCGAACCCGAGCTCGAAGGCGTGCAAGCCACAGTACGAGACCGATCCTGGCCGGCTTGGTCAGAAGGCGCGACTGGACCCATGTCCTGCAATTGAAAAATCGTCATCATGGATTTCTTAAACACCGCCCACTCCTCTGGAGTCGAGGACTTTGTTGGGCGCAAAACCTTCCTCGAGACACCATCCTCGAGGAGGACGGGGGAGGTGACCGGTGATGGCACTTCCTTGAGTGCCAGGACGAAGATGAGTGGCGGGAACCACTCTGGGACCGAGATACCCGGGAATCCTTCCGACGCAGAATGTTGCCCCTCGAGTCATCAGTAGAAACCCCCTTGGACTTGGATTAGAAGCACGGGACTTAACAGGCTTCGAGTCCCTACCTACATGGAGCTGCCTCTTTCGCTCCCGCAAGGCCTTAGCAGTCAGCGACTGGCATTTTGAGCAGCAGTCTGTCGTGCGACTCGCCCAGGCACCACAAACAAATACGGTGGGGGTCGGTGAGCGACATCTTCGTCTTACAGTCCCGGCAGGTCTTAAAGCCAGACCGCGGAGTCGGAGGGGTCGAAGAGAAAGACATCTTCTACGAAGAAAACACTCAAGGCGCGCCGAGTTTCACGAAAAGGAAATAACGTAACTGAGGCTACGGGCGACGTGCATCCTATTTATAACATCCTGTGACATTGTCCTCGATGGAGGCCTTCGAGGGACATGGACCCGACGCCATTGACGCAGGACGCTTTCTGCCAAAAAGTTTCCGAAGTGCACAGCTGTGGACATTACATGTAAAAGATGTAGAATGCGTTGGAAGACACAATCCATTCGAAATGTTTATTTATAAAGAGCCTATACACAAGACAAGTGTTTCAAAGCGCTCAAGGAGGGTGGGAACATGGGGATAAACAACAGTTGGTCAGAGCCCTTGACATTCTGAGACAATAATAGTTTGCACAGACAGAGTAAGTGCATATAATACATTTAACAGTTGAGATATAGGCCTGCCGACGATTCTGCAGTTTTACCAAGTGCAATTAAGGGGTGAAGACAAGGGAGAACAGGCAGACTATCTTCAGGCACGATGCATTCGGACTGTGCAAGTGCACAGATGGTCAAAGGGAGGGGGAGGTCCAAGTACACTCATTCGGAGGAGAGTGGGGTACGTGCAAAGAGACCCACTCTCCTGGGTTATTTCTCAAGTGCAGTGAAGGTGAGGGGGTGCAGGGCCATGTGGCAAGTGTGATAAAGGACTGTTGGGGGTGCCTGGGACCTGTGAGACTCTGAGGTACACCAGGAGTCCAGTCGGCAAGCTGAAAGGAAGAGGAGTGAAAGAGCAGAAAGCTAGGTTAGCAGGGTAGAGGTAGTGAGAAGTACGAGAAAGAGAAGAGGAAGGTCTTAAGGAGCTTCCGAAACCTAAGATCAGGCTCAAGACAGAGGAAGGCACCTGCGGAGGATAAGGATTTCTAACCAAATCTCTGCTTGGAGAACCTGCTCACTCGTAGAAGGTTGGAGGCAGATGAGCGGAGGGCTTGTGAGTGCAAGTATTTAGGTGAGCAACGTTGCAGGTGGAGGATTGCTCAACGGCAACGTACTCGCCTTGGAAACAGGATGACACTAAGCAACACAGGTTCGATCCCCGGATCCGAGCTTAAATAGTTCCGGGTATTAAGCGTGTTATAAATATGCAACTAAGAGACATATTCCTGTAACATCGCCTCGATGCCCCGGGGCTGTGTGAGTGCTGCTAAAATGCAGAGAAATAGGTCCCAGCCCTCAGAAAGCCTTGTGGACAATGCAGAGGGTCTTGATCATTGCAGCCATGGGGAGCCAGTGAAGGAATTTCAGTGCCAGAGAGATGCAGTCCCTGGGCTTGAGGCCAAGGATAAGTCTTGCGGTTCTGTTCTGGATGAGTTGCAGAGGGCGCAGGGCAGAAGCAGGGAGGTTGAGGAAGAGGCTGTTGCAGTAGTCCAGCCTAAGAGAACCAGGGCTCTGGAGACAGTGAGCCACTGGGGGAAGTGAAAAAGGTAGAGTACCTATGAAGAGGTGCAGCTGATAGATTTTTTTTAGAGATGTCTGAAATCAGAGAGAAGGAGAAAGTGGAGTCGAAGATGACCCCACGATTTTTGGCCTTGCGGGTGGGTGCAGGCGCAGGGCCAAGGGAGGCCGGTCAGAGTGAAAGTGGGAAGGCAGGAGCAGGGGTCCCAATGCTCCTTCGTTAAGCCAACTAATTAGGTGCCGGTTTCTGTCCTTAAATGTTTTTTGTGCAAAACCCTAACAGATTTCACATTCCTCCACGGAATGGTTAGGGTACCGTATATGTACCATTTATTACCGTGTATGAAGCTGTTGCTCCAGATGGAGAAAAAGTTGAAGAAATATTAATTATTTTGGAGGAACATTATACTCTCTTTCAGGAGAGAAGAACGAGAGGAATCCCACCAGTTCAAAAGACGGTTGAAAGGTAAGCTGCTGGGGAGGAGCTATACACTCGACGTCCTATTGGTGGGGATCAAAAGCACCCACAACAATGTTAATGGGACACTCAAGTAGTCCGGTTTTTCCATAGGAAAATTACTAAATTAAAGTAACCAGGGATTCCCAGCATGACGACGGGTAATATGCACTGCATGTAAATCCATGAAAGTTCAAATGCTGGAGAAGCTAAGTACCACTGTAGAGATGACACACTGGCAACGTATAAATGAAGGAGCTAATAAGGTGCGTCAATTGCGTGACCTGTAAAGGGTGGGCTGCGTGGTCCAACAACTGCGCCTAGAACGAGTACACAGATTAATGGAAAAGCCACTTAAAGCACCACAACGAAGCCTGTAATCGATTTTAAAGGAAAACTATGAAACTGGTAAAAGGTAACCAAGCCTGAAGAGCTGGGCAGTATCCCAAGGAATTGTGTTGTGTTCAAACTGTTTAAATACTTGAAAGCATGGTGAAGGGAACCCCTTTTTGCATTGTGTACTATTTGAATCTTGGGGGAGGGAAATCCTTTGAAGACCAAGAGCTGGACGAAGCTCTGAACATTTATTTGAACACTTAACATTTTGAGCTTGATATCCCTACACATTGTATACAAATAGATGTGAGGGCAGGTATACGTTTTGGACACAGACAGGCATTGGGATTTTGACTTCTTGAAACAGACTACCCTTAGCTTCATTTAGGTAGGGAATTTCCTACCTTTGCATAGAGCAAGTTAGTCCTTCTGCCAACCTTATTTTCTTTTAAATAAAAGTTTATAGCCCAAACTTTGAGTTGTCTGTTTCGTGATGCTTTCACACCAGGAAAGACTGACTACGTACATGGCTTGCTGCCCCAGTTCTTGTGGCACACTGTCACGGCCCGGAAGAAATGGGAAGGTTTGATGCGCACTTTGCAGCCCCACAGTGCGAGCTGCATTGGATATCTGCACAAGCACAATATGCACCATTGTTTGGGTAAGACTGCGTTCCACCCCATGTTAGATTACAGCGTGCGGCTGCTGACGCAGCGGATCCCAGAACCCTATTCCTCATGGGGGAGCACAAAGCTTAGTATAGATACGACCCATTAGAGACCTCACTCCTCGTGTGGCGGTACCTCTTTACCAAAACTGTGGCGGCTCGCCCCCTACTATAAATAGCTGCTCCTGTGGCGGTTCCCTAGTGTCCAGCCCACCTGGGACGGTACCCTCAAGAAGCACTGGGAAGCCTTGGGTAACCAAACACTGGGCAACATTTTGTCCAGGCAATCAGTTACTGACACTATAATCCTGGAGGGATGGGCATGGAGGGGTGGGGGGTGGTGGGGTGTCGGGGGAAAGAGAACACCATTGTGATGTTACAATTCTACAGAGTAAGGGCGCATGCATGAAATGGTGGGGGTGCCCAGGATGGGGGGTTGTGCCCAGTTGAACCAGGAGAGAACAAAGCCATAGCTCTAATAGCTAATGCTTATGGCTGCTGGAAGGTTCTCTCCTCCCTTGACAAGCCGGTCCTGGGGAAAATACAAGTGGGCACAGCCAGAGCTCGAGCACAGTGTGCTACTGACTTGGGAGTGTATATCTCAGATGATGTGCTCACTTACCAAACCGGTCTCGAATACTAGATTCAAAAGGATTCAGTTAAAAATTATTCATAGGTTGCACCACACAACCTATATGCTCCAGAAAATGTACCCGGATAAAATTGGATGTGCCTCCACTGTGGTGGGGAGAATGCAGACTACCTGCACATGCTCTGGAGCTGTCCTAGGGTTCTAGATTTCTGGCCCAGAGTCTATGACACCATGGCTGACATTACTGGTAAGCTGCTGGACCCGTCCCCCTACGTGTTCCCTGTTCGGGTCCTGGGCAGGTATCCCAGAGCGGCACAAAAGAGGCTTCTTCAACCTGGAGTGGAAGGACTGCAAACCTCCACGGAAGGAGGACTGGTTGAAAGAGGTAGCAAGGGCTTATGACTGAAGAACAGTATGTAACACTGGTCTTAACGTCAAGATCGACAGATGTTTGGGCTGAATTTTGTTGCTTCCTGGCCCGGTCGTTTGATGCTGGGACCCCACCGTGGGAGGTGGCAGCTCACTGCCAGGGACACTGTGGCTATATAACCGAGAGATCCATGGGGGCGGGAGTGGGGGTGTATGTTACGCGTTTGTCATGCTGTATGACATGTGTTAGATCTTATGTTGCACTGCCGAAAATGTAACATGCTTGCTAACAATAAACAGAAAAGAAAACCAGTTTCACAGTTTTCAGCCCATTCATTTTCCCATAGAGAAAAAGTGCAGTTTTTGAACAGCCGTAGCACGAAAACTGATGGACAGATTTTGACCAAATAAGAAACAATTTGGGCACAAAGCGTTGATTTAATTTCCTTGACTGGTTTGGGGGATATCTATCCGGTTGTTTTTAAAATATTCGCCCCCTGCCACTTAAAACCATTATATTGGTATTGGTGCTTTGCAGCAGAGAGGCGGAAAGAGGCTAATGGGTTTTGACATGCTGGATGAATTTGAATAACATTTTTTAAACCAAGGGATTGGCAAGGACCCCCCCACCCCCCCCAAAATTGACATTTTGGGAACAATTTATCAAAAAATGAACATTTGTGAATAGTGGCTGCGGCATATATAGTGGACACAGCCAAAGGCTGTGGCCACCTAGTGGGTCCAAAAGAAACATTCGGATAACATTTTAACATTTACAGTGGACAGGGCCAAAGGCCATGGCTGCAGACCATGGGTAGTGGGCCAGTAGTTTAAAATATACAGTGGGCACGGCCAAAGACCGTGCTCACTGGCCAGGACCACAGGACCTGGCTAGTGCACCCAAAAGACATGTATAATGGCCATGGCCACCCAATGGGTGTGTAAGAAAAATATTGGGGGGAACATATACAGTGGACACGGAAGGCGGCCATGGCCAGTGACCCGTAAAAGAAAAAAAACTGATATAACAAAATGCTTGAAATTCACTGAAACAACTTTAGCTAAAGTGCAGTTAAGTTAAACAGATTTAATGCAACAAAACCTTTGAAATTCATGCGGTTGTGGGAAGTCATGGCCAGCTTAACTCTGCATTTCCCGTTACAAAGCCCATGAGCACATAAATATTATAAGAGGAGGGATTCACAAAGACATATCAAATGGCATTATAGTTGACATAGTATTTTGGGGGACATCAACGGGCGCGTGCAGAGTGAAGCTGGTCATGACTTCCCACATCCACTGAATTTCAGTGTTTTGTTGCGTTAAATCTGGTCAACCTAACTGCACTTTAACTAAGGTTGTTTCAATTAATATATATATATATATATATATATATATATATATATATATTGAAAAGGGTGGGTTTTGGCAGCATCCTACAAACATTAATGTAGAGACTTGTTCACAGGGGGTTGCTAATCATTCACAGTTCCTCACAACATGGACAGAGTACTTTTTACCATAATGTCAACACCTACCTCTTCTCTGGGTCTTTTTGTAGACAAGAAGAAATCATCTTCCGAATTGATTTTCCATACTTTTTTAACATTTCTTTGTCTTGCACGCCAGTATCCAGTGATGGAGGATCATTTTGCAGTGTTAACATTAAAACCTAAAAATGATGTACAGACTGTTGTAAATTATTGATGCATTTCAGTCCAGGTGGACTGGACACATGCAAGCTATGTTAGCTGTTAAAGCAGGACATTGACGTCTTTGTCTTTAGAAAAGTTATAATTTATGAACACATTCAGAAAAACTAGGTCTTCCTTATGGCACTTTTCATTAATGGGGAACAACACTTTGGGTCGTTTGGTTCCAAGCAAGGACCATAAAACACCTTTCTAGAAGACTAAAGGTGACAGAAATATTATGTCAATAGTAATATTTTGCTGACGCAAATTTTTTCCTGTTGCGCCCATTGTATCCCCTAATAGGAATTGATCATTTGTACTATTACTAAAATCTTATTCTGTGGCAGGCCCAAACTATAAAGAAAACTCAACTTTCCTGAAAGGGACATATCTTACCCTCCATTCAAGATCAGGTTTTCAGTCAAAATATGACATTATTGGATAATTAGTGCATATATGTATATCCTCCAGATTTAGAAAATCTGTCTCAAATCTATAATGCAGGCAAGGGAAGGGGCTAATCTTATGACTGTGGCACTCAACTATAAAATACTCCAAAACCGCAGCAGGTTTGAAATGAACACTTTCCAATGATGCCAACTACGTTGAGATCCTACATTGGCAAGCCCAATGCTGTCACTAATGGCCACCCAAACATTGAACTCATTTTGCAGAATCCTGGATACCACTTGCTTTATTACAGGCAGGTCCAGTTATGCTGCTCCATCTGATACAAGACGCATACTTTATATATTAAAGAGTTTCTGTAATGTATGTGTAGAGTAGCAGAACAAATCTCAGTTTACAGTTGGATAAAGGGAGTGTGATGAATGTAATGATGCCATCACTTTCCGGGAAAACTCTTCCATTATGGCCAGGGAAAGGCAGCCACTACCTGAACCTGACTCCCGAGGTGGCCATCTTAGGGAGGACCATATGGGGAGAGACAACCTGCATGGGAGGGGGTTCGACTCACCGACAGGAACATGGTATCCCCCTTTGCACTCAGGGTATGCCTCCCCCGTCCCTTTTAGGGAATGACAATACCAATCCATTACCTTCCCATTTCTGCATAGCGTACTGTGATGTAGAACATCTGATTGAAAGTGGAAGCGATTAGAATTGTAATTAAGGTGAAGGGAAGTCCCCTCAAGTTGGTCAAACCTTTAAGTTGGAATGTTAAAGTCCTGACAGGAGAGAGTACCAGGCAATGCGATTGCGAGTCTGGAACCGACACCCAATTGTGAATAAACTGTAAGAGTCAAGAAGAGGAAAGACAACCTCTTGGGTGTATGAAATCCAGGGGAAGGGAACCATACCCCCTAGACTGGAAAGTTGAACACATTTTAAAAGTCAAGGAAAGGAAGAGCCCCTTGGCTGTGTGAAATCCAGGGGAAGGTATTCATACCCACTGGACTGAAAAATTCCATGTTCTGGGAAAAATAGCTGATTGTGAAAGTGTGAAAATCAAGGAGTGAAAACAAACCCCTTTGAGTGTGTGAAATCCAGGGGAAGGGAACCATACATCCCAGGGTTGGAAAGTTACATATTGTTGAAAAGCAAAGTTAAGAAAGTAAGAAAGACCTGACCTGGCAGGAGAATACCCCAGATGAATTGATTGAAAGTCTGGGATCAACACCCAAATATATAGTACACTGAAAGTAAATAACTTTGAATTTGGGAAATCCAGGGCAAAAGGGATACCCACTGGACCGGTAAGTGAGAAACTGTGTAAATGAAATCAAGGGAGAAACCATATCCCTTGAACTATTGTGTTTGTAAACTAAAAAGTTTGTTTTTGAAAAACTAGAAGAGAAACCCCTCATAAGAATGACATGTGTCAACTGAAAAGAATCTGAGCAACACAGGCGAAGGTGACCCCCTCCTGAGGATTGTGTAACTTTGTGTTGGAACTGATATTTTTTTTTTGTGTTCCACAGTACAAATGTACTTTTAACACATTACATAGTAAATATACATAAAAACAATGACACCTTATAAACCATAACAATACAATAACAAATTCTCATTTCATACAATTCATCCACGAAAATGTACAAACTTAAAAAAGTATTGCAGCGTTCTTTAAAAATTCTAAAACATGGATAGACATGCTCAGTTCGTTACAATTAAGGATCCTCTTCGACAGCTCTTCATCAGATAAGTGCCTTCTCCCAGAAAAAAATTGAATTCTCAAAGTTTCCAAATTGGGGCACCCCACACATAGATGCTTTAGAGTCTCAATCTCAGTCTTAGAGTAGCGGCACCGTCTCTGATCTCATGGAATATTAAGACGTTGGCCCAATATTTCATTAGTTGGGGCCAAATTCTACCTTATTCTTAATAGTTGAGACCTGAAGCTTCTTAAGGGTGTTTTTTCAAATAAGGAGCAAGTACATTAAAACTTTTGCAAGTCCACAGAAAGTGGTCCCCAAAACATTTAGCGTCCATGATCGTTAATCGCACATTTGACCAAATGTACCTATAGCATCTTAGCTTAGCCACTTTTTGTTTAATACCCAGTGATTCGAGCGAGATGTCTGCCCATAGGAGCATTGATTCACAACTTAGGACCCACTCGTTAAGTACTCTGCAGCCGCCCTGTATCCTTACAAGGTTAAGTTCCTCCAGAACCAAGGCAATTGGCGGCTTCAAAATATTTATAAAGAGCTGGAGTTTCACCCAATCCATCATAGTGTGGACAGGGAGCTGTACCAGCTCAAAAAACATCCCTGCAAGGGGAACTGATTGCGGCAGTTGCAAAAGACCTCTCTGCAAAGCACCCTCCAATTTTGGCCTGTCAATAAACTGGCTCCTGGTTTGTGCACCATAGATTAGTTTGGGAAGCAGTTGCTGCTTATATAATTCCAATACTGGCAAAAGGGAATAGCTACCAAATTTACCATCGAAAACACAGAGCTTCACAAATGCCCCGAGGAAGTTAGCCTTCAGATCTACTATGCCCCTGGGCCTGTAACTATCATAAACCGAAAGGCCCAAGTAAACAAACTTGTTCACTACTTCAAGCTTGCCATTTTCCGAGGACCAGGGTAAAGTTTTAAAACTTTTTTCCCCCCTTTTAGAACAAGCACCTTTGATTTTGCTGTGTTTAATGCAAGATCCAATCTCCCCAGAAATCCCTCTACTGCTAATAGGGCTCTCTGCAGACCAATAGCTGTTTGATCACAAAACAATATCGTCCGCATATAACAAATACTGGATTACCTGAGAACCTAGTCTGAGAGGGAAGATATTGCATGTACTAAGATAACCTCCCAGCCCCAACAGATAAAAGCAGAAAAGAAACTGGGCCAATACACACCCCTGCCTTAAGCCCCTGTTTGTCTGTATCCAAGGAGTGTAGCTGTCAAAAGCATCAAACCTAACCCTAATCTTTCTATCTGTGTGCAAGGCCTCCAGGATACCCAGCCGGGCACCCTCACTTGCATAACGTTTTCCACAAAAGAGACCTATTCTCCAAATCAAATGCTTTACTAATATCTAGAAAAGCAATACAGACAGGCCGAGATTGGATCTTGGCTTGATGTGCAAGTAAATCTACAACAAAGCAAATGGTGACAGTGCTCATTCCCTGGCGAAAGCATGACTGAAAGACATCAAGAGACTTATATTCCAATGCCCATTTTTGGAGAACTTTCAATAGCATTTTGGCAGAAATCTTATTTGAAGCATCCAACAAGGATATTGGTCTAATATAAAGGTGAGGACCTATCTCCCCCCTTAAATATCACAATTATTGTGGCCTCAGACCAAGTCCTAGGAAACCTCTTGTTTACAATAATGCTGCTAAATAAATCAGAGCACTAATGACCAGACTGCCACATTGTCTTTGTAAGTCAAGTTTGAAAGGCTGTCTGGCCCCGGCGCGTTTGAGCGCTTGGATCTCTTTATCAAATAGGTGACATCCTCCAAGTCCCAAACCAGTGCCCCACTCCAGTCTGCCTGGGACCAGCCCACTGGACAATCCAACCCTTCTAGCCTATATAGGTCAGAAAAGTAGTTAACCCACGCTATGTCACTAACCGCCGGTGCCTGCAAATAAGCCTGGGTTCCTGTTGTCTTTATTAGGTTCCAAAATGTCCCACTGTTGTTGCCTGACATGCATGCCAACATTCTCTCAGTATCTTTAACAGCACACATTTTTTACCTTTCAACCAGTTCCTATAAGTCTGTCTTAATCTCCGAACCTCACTCTTATAATCTTCTGGCGAGGACCTTTTAAGGAGCCTTACCTCTCTATGCAATTGTTTTTTTGTATTCCTGTATCTCTAGATCAAAGGAGTGAGGTCCTTTCAACTTCTTCTGCTACCCCCGATTTGAACCTCTATCTGAGGTTAACCTACCCAACAGTTTCCCCGATTACCTCTGGGAAGCCCTCTGCCGTACATAAAAATGCCATCTTGGCTACGGGGAGGTGTACTATTTCCCCCACAAAAGCTTTTGCTAATCGTCAGACCCATTTTACCTAATTTTTGCCTTGGGTAATTGTCACTGTCAACATTTCAGGTTCCCTGATCTTCACAGGGCCAACTCTATATACTAGCAGAGAGTGATCACTCCAGGGCATTAATCTAACTTCCAGGGTATCCCCTCTCTCAACTAAGACCTGTGATACAAAAACATAGTCCAATGTCTTCTTCCATAACCCGCTCTGGCATGTAAAAGCAGGAGGGATATCCATTTGAATATTACCAGTCACAATTAGTTGGTTCTATGCCTCAAGTTCTTGCCTGATTCTTCTACCTTTCTCCCGTGCTTGTTTACCCACACTTTTCCTATTTTGATCCAGGTACCAGGCGCCCTCCAAGCATTCAGCATTGAAATCTCCCACAATTTGTGTTGGAACTTTGGAAAAAGCTACAGATGGCCAGTTGAAGGACTATATCTCTTTACACTTAATTTTCAGTTAAGCATGTAAGGGTCAGGTTAGGACTTTTTGACAAAGGACAGAGAACCTTTTACTTTTGGACATTTTGACATACATCCTTTAGTTTCGTTGAGGCAGGGGAAACCCCTCGTAGTGATAGGGCAAGGTAAGACTTTCTCCAACACTTTTATTTCCTTCAATAAAAGTCTGTAGCAACCATAACAATAATGCCTGTGTCTGAGTTTTACTCCCGATTCCTTACATAAGTCAAACTGGCTGAGCCAGTACTTCATTCACAAGCTACAAGCTCCTCCTCGTGGGCCAAACACTCAGACTCCAATTGGAACAATCTAGGTTTATATCCACGATAGGGGCAGGCAGGTTTTCCTGATTTCTGTGATCTAGAGGGCAAGAATAACTGACCGCAATGACTTTCAGTTTTGCTTTATAGTGGCCACCTGTGGGTATCTCGTACTTACTTTCTCCTGATCCTTGCAAAATTAGTTATTGGACTCAGATAGGCATGGAATTACAGAGAACACGTTCGTTATAGTTAGAAAAATTGAGCTTTACAGGCCCTTTAATCAATAATAACACAGAAAGAAAAAATAAACACATGATCTGTTATATATAGACAAAGAAAAAATGCTTCACCGTTATGATAACCACAGAAGACACCTGCATGTCGGCCACTACGACACTGCTTAGTCGTAGCTGGGAATATTAGCAGGGAATATATGAATATGTTTGATTCCCACAGAAAACAGCCAACCTGCAGGAAGGTTCACATGGCTCAGGTGGCTGGCTGTCAGAATAGAAAATTACACCACATATTATTGGAAACATCAATGCTAACAGAAGTTGGTAGAGCGCACAGCCGGCACTCGAAATGTGTCCTCTCCTCATCATGGTTTAAGTCCAACTGTTGGCATTTGCCAACAAAGTTCGGATCACAAGACATTTGGTAACAGACATCGGCAGGGGCAATATTCTGAGTA
This sequence comes from Ambystoma mexicanum, assembly GCF_040938575.1. Classification (NCBI taxonomy): domain Eukaryota; kingdom Metazoa; phylum Chordata; class Amphibia; order Caudata; family Ambystomatidae; genus Ambystoma; species Ambystoma mexicanum. Next base: position 610,079,701 of record NC_090924.1, read on the forward strand.
ATACTGGTCATATTTCTCCATTTGCAGCCTGTGTCCTCACAGAATTTACAATATTCATACACGGAAAAGGAACCTCGCACATCAGAGTTCTCAACCAAAGGATCCTTATGCAAAACTCCAAAAAAGGTCTGTAATACTGGAACAGGCATTGGCATTGCCACAAGGCAAGTGGAAACCCAAGTAGCGGAATCATGTACATCCGACATGCAAACATTTGAAAAGTTCAGCACCCGCCAGCTAGGTAAATCCATATATTAATCGGTTTGCCCGACCAGTGTGGGATAATTATTTTGCACCGAGGATATAGAAAAAGCGGAAAGGTGTAAAGCATCACGAATTCGTCCAGGTTTTTTCCTCAAGGCGCTGCGGTATGCTGCAATGGATGCATCATCCGGCTCAACGGTAGTAGTAGTTGTGTCAGTCTTGATCCAGATCCCCGACTATCGACATTTGCCACTTCCTCCAGCATGTCCTTGGACCCTCCCGGAAATACTCCACCGCGCCTCACACAGGCACTCAGCATACACACGATCTATAAATCAAAGTTGAAAAACAAGATATCAATGGAATACATCAGGGGGCGTGGCCTGGGCTCGTGGCGTGAGGCTGCGTTCGAGCAGAGCTCCTGCCGAGATCCTTCATGATCCTGCAAAACTCAGAAATATGAAGAATTAAGCAACCACAAGCACACCCATCGATACCACAACCATTCCCCGACCCCTGAGCAAAACGTCAAAAAATTGAAAGACGGCTGTGGAGGAAGACGATGGCGAAGTGAGGCCCCTACGAACCCAAGATGGCGGGCGCAGCGCTCTGGAGGTGAGGAGAAAGAGCGGTTGGAGGAAGAGGAAACGAGAGAAAGGTGGGCACCCCAGCATCAAACATAAGCGGAACGCAGATCGAACCCAGGAGAAGGGCAACTGCGACCTCCCACGCTGAGGCAACTGTAACGCAACACAAGCACAGCATTTTCGGAGACCTAACTCAACAAGGATTGAACCCCAACAGAGTGAGAGTGGAAGCAAGGGAACATAAAAACAGGGCACACAAATAAGAAGCCCAGTGGCTAGGCACCGGACGGTTCTGAGGGACCGCCCACACAGGAGAGGCACTGGCACAATCAGTGGTGTGCTCACCACATGGACTGCACCCACTGGAGAACCAGGCGCTGGCGGAAACAAGCCCTCAACAAAAACAAAAAGCAATGATAACGTGCTGAACGGGACACACACAGCGCCGACGAAAAGTGCTGTGACCCTACACGAAAGAGCCGAGCCTCCATAACCTGCGGCCAGAATCAAGGGAACATAGACCCAAAGACGCTCTAACAAAGAAACCGGGTGACAAGGCGCTAAGTAGATCTGAGGGACCCCCACGTTAGACGAACAATGACAAAGTCAGAGGCGCGCCCGCCGCCAGCACTGCACTCACTGCATACCCAGGCACCAGTGAAGATATGCCCGCAACAAAAAAACAGAAAGGACCCAACGATCATGGATTCCTTTAATGCCGCCAAACAGAAAGGGCAGCCGCACAATGCCCCAGAAGCACAATCAGCACAGCCAAAGAAACAACCACTAAAGAGGACCAAATACTTGAAACAATCGCAGCCCTGAGATCCTTCATCGACACAAAAATAGAGGAGGTTAAATCTGATGTGCAGTTGATGAGGCAAAATGTCATCAACTGCACAGAAAGGTCACAACGGCAGAAACAGAGCTAAAAGAAACGACAGAAACCACTAAAGAACTAGGAAAGCAGCTGACAGAGCTGGAAAGAATGCAGCACCAGAAGCCCGGGCGGAGGATTCAGAAGGGAGCGCCAACGTATGCCTGCCGGGAGTCCGGGAAGGGATGGAAGGATCCAACCTGACGGACTTCGTGGAAAACTTGATACTACAGGAAATTGGGGGCAGAAGTATTGTCGCAGGGGTTTGTGGTAGAAAGGGCACATAGATCCCTACAAAAGAGACCGCCGCCGAGCTCGCACCCTCGCCCCATGATAGCAAAGATACTACACTTTCGCAACAGGGAGAACATTTTGAAATTCTACAGAGAGGGTGGGGAGATCCGTCGAGACAATGCCAACATAGCCATATACCTGCAGTGCAAAGGGCAAGGAACTCATTTGTGCCAATAAAGCTTAAACTCAGAAAACTGAACTGAACCTTAAATACATGCTGATGTACTCGTCCAGGCTCAAGGTACTCTAAAAAAGGACAAGCTGTTTTTTTGGAAACACCGGCAGCAGCCACAATGTGGTTGGAACATAATAATTTGGATGACGGGCAGGAGGCGAGGTCTTGAGGAGCAGCCGGCCCAGAAACGTAATGTGGTGCGGGAGGAACACGTCACCAGACAACCTGCGGATGCGCGACATGGAACAATGGAGTACTTTGTATTGTCAAACGGCAGGAGCAAGGTAGGAACCTCGAACAGAGCGAACAGACACACCCCACAAACTGTTAGACATCGGACAGTTGCTGGCGCAACACAGCCCGCACGCTGAAAGCCGGATGGGCCAAGCAGATGCAGGGGCGCTCGAGCGTCACAATCGGAAAGTGGCAGCTGAGTGCAGTTTTCTAGTTTTGGTTCGGAGTTTGTAATGGTTCGAATTCTACACGGAGCGAGGTATGGGCTAGGATGTGTGTGAATACGGTTCTGCACGATTGGACGGGGGCGGGGGCTGCCTGGGGCGTAAAGCAATTGGGAAGGCCTACAACAGAAATTAGAGACCAGGCGGGTAGGAGAGCTGGGCAGGGTACCCTCATACTGAAATGGCCAATGAAATCAGAGTATTAACATGGAATGTCCGGGGCCTGGGAACATATATGCGCAGGAATCGGATGAAATCCTTTATCAACAGGAAAAAGGTGGCTATTGCGCTGCTGCAGGAGACCCACCTGAGCCAGCACACTATGGTCGCGGTAACGTAACACTGGGATGGGCAATGCTATGGTGCTCCCTATTCAAAATATGCTATGGGGTGCTTATTTGCATAAGTCTGGCAATTCCACTGAAACTACTGAGCTGGGAGGCAGATCCGGAAGGTCGGTACCTAATAGTAAGGGGATGCATTGAGCTGGTGGAAGTCTGTATAACAAAGTCGTATTTCCCCAATCATGGGATCCCGAAACACCTAGACAAACTGGGGACCAAACTAGCTCAATGTCAAGAGAGCTTTTTCATATGGGGAGGTGACCTCAATTGTGTTAGAGACTGGGAGCTGGACATGTCCAAGATGACAGCAACCAGAAATGACCCTGCTACAGGGGCGCTAAACGCACTAGTAGAAGCCTTGGACCTAGTGGATGTGTGGAGGGAGTTACATCCCACAGACAAGGGCTATTCATACTTCTCATCGCCACACTCTAACACACGAGAATGGACTAGCTATTTGTTGCCAAAGGCTATCAAACACAAATAGAATCAGCACAGTACCTAGGCAGGTCGATATCAGACCACTCCCCACTGCTGATGGCTTGGAAAACACGGGGCCTAGACCGCCCATTCCACTGTGGTGCATGGCACCAGACACCCTACTAGATCAGGCCTTCACGGAAGAGCTGCAAGACAAACTAGAGGAATATGTGGAAAAAAATGTAGGTAGTGTTGAAAGATGGGGTACAGTATGGGAGGCAATGAAAGTAGTAGTGAGGGGAGAGGCCATCGCAGGAGCGGGGGGCACACTGCAAACAGAGCTGAAGTGGAGAACTTGGAAGAAGAGATAAAACAGAGTCAGACACACCGGGGACAAGGGAGGAGACCACCAAGCTAGTGCGGTTGTGAGAGAACTGCCAGGAAGCATGGGGAAGGCTCTCCAAGTTTGATTATTCAATGAAAACCGCAAAAGCACACGCGATGAGGGCGATAAGCCAGGCAGACTGCTAGCCTGGCTATGTAGGAGAGAACACCCGCAACCTCAAACCACTGAGATCAAAGACACAACAGGCACAACACATAAGACACAACAGGAAATTAACGATACATTCTGAGATTTCTACTCTCATCTCTACAGCCATGACCACCAAGTGCCACAAACATACATACTAAACACACTAGATAAAATAGGCCTTCCCAAAATAGACTTGTCACAACAGGAAACCCTGGATGCTGAAATAACAGGGGACAATATCGTAGAAGCAATAAGGTCACTAGCCTCTAGTAAAACACCAGGAAGCGATGAACTCCCACCAGAAATCTATAAAACATAGGAAGCAACCCTGACGCTGGTGTTGCTTGAGGTTTTCCGAGAGGCATACACTCGAGGGGAGCTGCCGGAGTCCATGAGGGAAACTATAGTTATACCGATAACCAAATCCAGGGAAACCAAGGGATGAATGTGACTTATCACCCGCTAGCGATTCTAAAATAAAGATGTCAAGATTCTGACCACAATACTGGCCAGGCGCCTAAACAGGATAATGGGGGACCTAATACACAGTGACCAAAATGTCTTTATACCAGGGCACAGTATTGCATTGAACTTACGCAGACTACAACACATCCTTGCGCAAACAGCAGAATCCCAAGAGCAATATGCTATACTCTCCCTGGACACCACAAAGGCGTTTGACTCAATATATTGGGAAGGGCTGGTGGCGGGGCTAAAGGAATTTGGATTTGGGGAGGGATTCATCCGATGTGTACTAATACTATACACAAACCTAAAGGCCAGGGTTAAAACATGGAGGTTAGTGTCAGCAATATGGGACAAAGAGAGGGACGAGACAGGGATGCCCATTATCCCCAATGCTATATGTGCTGGGCCTTGAACCAGTAGCAATATACCTCAGGAAACAACACCTAGATGCTGGCATCTGGGTTGGAGGAATGGGACACCTATTATCGCTATATGCAGAAGACATGCCGATGTACGTGAGAGATCTGCACCTGAATGTCCCCGTGATCCTGGACATTCTTGACAACTACGCTACAGTGTTGGGGATCCATTTTAGCCAGACCAAATCCAATCCGATAGCCGGGCTAAAGGGGAGGAGTATCAACGAACTACTAGCGGTGGGACTCAAATGGGAGGTTGACTTGTTCAAATACCTGGGGGTGAGCATTAGACACACACCTGAACAAATGCACGAACATACTTTGGCGAACGTGGTGCAGGGGTTGAAGAAATCCATTAAATTCTGGTCCAAGCTACCGCTATCACTGTTAGGGAGGGTAGCCATCACCAAAATGATTATCCTCCCAAGATTCCTGTACTTCTTAAGCAACGTGCACTGCTATTTTAAGGCATCCTTTTTCCGCTTCTTGGAAGTGCTGCTCCGAGAATTCTTGTGGGGCGCTAACCGCCATAGACTCATTAGCAACACTACTTACCATACGACAAAGGCGGGGTGAAATTGCCAAACCTTGAGACGGACTGCCTGGCAAACCAGTCACGTAATTAAATGGCTGGCAGAGGAGTCTACCTCAGAAACAGACTTACTGCAACACCTGGTGGCCCCCATCAAACTAAAAGAAATGCTATGGGTAAAAAGAGGGCCTGAAACACATCCCACTGGTGGTGAAACTGGGTAGGAAGATACGGAGGAGAGCACAAACCTTGTTGAAACTAGTAAACCCTTACTCACCAGAGGTGCCGATAGCAGCGGACACATGCAAGGATAGCACGGATATGGCAGTGGTGAGGAAATGGGAAGGGAAAGGGAAAAGGATATACACATGGGAAGATGTATATGAAGACAGGGTCTTTAGGGAATTCGATTCAATGCGAGAAAAAGAGTAGCTGCCGAGCGGGCAATTTCTCTGTTATCACAGAGTCCGGGAAATGGCCAAAGAAAGGTGGGAGGGTTGGCCAGAGGAACCACAGGCAGACCCACTGTTGACCCTGATGTACAATTTAAATGACGGCTGGTGGCTGATTTCTTGGCTGTACAGAATGCTGGTAGACACGCCTAACCCTAAGAGTGTAGCACTGAAAGAGCAATGGGAGAAAGATCTAGGTGCAGACATAACAGAGAAGAACAAGTTACTTCTTACCTGGTAACGTTCTTTCGATGGGATGGTTCCTCCGACGTATTCCTCATCTTATATAAATCGTCTCCAGCTTGCTGGCCTCCAACGGCAGCGGTATAAAGACTTTGTTGCTGGCCTTCTGGCCGAAAGCAACACCTCCATGACGTCATCAGGAAGGTCCCCAATCCTTGTACCTCAACCTTTCAGAAGCCAAGCGTGAAGGTTGAGGGTTCTTATGCCTGGATGGAGAACCTGACCTCCCTTCTGCGAGAGAAGATTCTCTATGAGCGGAAGACGGATTGGAGGGCAGATGGACATATCCAGAAGGTCCGGGTACCACGTTCTCCTGGCCCAGTCTGGGGCAATTAGGATCATGGTTTTCCGGAATCTTCTCAATCTCCTGATCATTTGAGGAATAACAGGGACTGGTGGAAACGCATAAAGGAGTGGAAACTCCCAGTCCACTACAAACGCGTCCCCTAGAGCTCCTCTCGGGGAAATTCCCTTGAACAGAACAGATCGCACTTCCTGTTGGTACTGGTGGCAAACAGATCCACCTGAGGGCTTCCCCAAAGGGCTAAGATCTCTTGAAGGACTTCCTGAGCTAGCTCCCACTCGTGGGAGACTGTGCTCTGCCTGCTCAGAGCGTCCGCTGTCAAGTTCTTCTATCCGGCTAGGTGGACTGCCGATAGAGAGATTCCTTCCTGAATTGCCCAAAACCAGAGCTGCAGTGCCTCTCTGCACAGTGGCAGTGACCCTACGCCGCCTCTTTTATTGAGGTAGTCCATGGCCACCGTGTTCTCGTCATTATCAGGACATCTCTCCCTTGTACTGATGGCAGGAAAGCTTTCAGCGCTAGTCTGATCGCTCTCAGCTCTAATAGGTTGATGTGTAGTCTGGACTCCGATGGAGACCAACGACCGCTGATGGTCAAGTTGTTGGCATGGGCTCCCCACCCCGTGAGTGAGGCATCTGTGACTACTGTTATCTCCGGCCATGGTAGCCAAAACAGTTCTCCTTTCAAGATGTTCTCTGGATAGGCCCACCATTGAAGGTCGTGGGCTACCTTGTCCGGAAGAGATCTGTCATTCTTCCTGAGTATTGTGACCACTGGGTTCTTAGTGCCCACTGGAGAGATCTCATTCTCAGGCGAGCCTCTGGCACAAGGAAGATGCAGGATGCCATGAGGCCTAGCAATCTCAAAAAGTCGAAGGCTGGGAGACGTTGGGCCTTTTGAAACTTGTTTACCATCTGCAGAATATCTTGAGCCCTCACCTCTGGTGGCGAGGCTTTTCCCAGGGAAGTGTCCAGGCCTGCTCCGATGAACTGGAGTCTCTGTGATGGTATCATCTGTGACTTCTTTAAATTGAGGGAGAAGCCCAGTTTGTGAAGGAAGTGGCAGACATAATCTAGCTGGATCTGAGCTTGCTCCGAAGATACAGCTCTGATCAGCCATTCGTCCAGGTAGGGGTAGACGTGGATCCCTTCCCTCCTTAGACTTGCAGCCACTACCGACATTAGCTTGGTGAAGTCCCTCGGGCGGATTTCAGCCCAAATGGCAGAACTCGAAATTGATAATGAGAGCCGCCAATTGCGAACCTCAGGTATTTCCTGTGTTTCAGATGGATTGGCACATGGAAATAAGCATCCTGGAGGTCCAGAGATACCAGCCAGTCCTGGATCTGGAGGGCCTGAAGAATCCGAGAGAGAGTTACCATCTTGAACTTGTCCTTCCTGAGGAACTTGTTCAATTCTCGTAAATCCAAGATGGGTCTCAGTCCTCCGTCCTTCGGTATGAGAAAGTAGGGGATGGGGGAGTAGCAGCCCTTGTTCCTCGCCGCTACAGGTACCTGTTCTATGGCACCTTTCTCTGGCAGGTCTACAATTTCCTGCAAGAGGAGCGGATCTGGAACTTTTAGAGAGCTGTGCCCCGGTGGATGAGACTGAGGGATGCATAGAAAGGTTAGGCAGTAACCTTGGGCAACTGTCTCCAATGCCCAAGCATCTGACGTAATAGCCTTCCATTCCGTCAGATGGTGAGTTAACCTGCCCCCTACAGGTGTTATGTGTGGAAAGACCTCAGAGTGGTTTGGGGGCGGCTGATGCAGATGCCGAAGGTAAAGAGGCACCTGCTGCTGCTGTGGCCTTAGTACTTTTGACCCGTCCACCTCGGGTGGATCTCCTTTGGCCTCTTTGAGCCGGCTGTCCTCTGCCTTTCCCGAATGCGGAATAATAGCAAAAGGACTTTCCTCTCCCAGAGGTTCCTGAGGGGCGAAAAGGAGTTTGGCGGATTGCAGCTCCTAAAGATTTTGCTGCTGCTTTAGATGTTTGCAACTTTTCCAGACTCATCAGCCTTTTTACCGAATAATGAAGAGCCGTCAAAGGGCATGTTCAAAAGTCTGGCCTGTACATCTGGAGCAAAGCCAGACTTTTGTGACCACGCATGCCTGCGGATTATAGTACTTGCCGCCATGGCCCTGCTGATACTGTCAGCGGAATCGATGCCAGTTTGAAGAGATTCGCACATGGCATCTTTCCCATCTTTAATGATGGGAAGGAAGGCTTCCCTTTCATCTCCTTCCGGTATGCAGTCAGCCACTGATTAAGCACACTCCCACAGTGTGTGACTGAACCTGGTGAGCGTACAAGTGGCGTTGATGGACTTAAACGCCATACTACAAGCAGAAAGACTTTTTTTGCCATAGAATCGTACCTTTTGTCATCTCTGTCCTGTGGGACAGTAGGATAAGCGGATCTGCTGCTTGATAAAGTTGCCGTCTCTGGAGTCTGGTGTTTTGATAAATATTCAGGGTCAGCCGCAGCTACCCTATACTTGGCTGACAATTTTTTATTGACTGCAGGGATAACCTCAGGAGTTTCCCAATTGGATGACATTTTCATAGGGTTCTATAGGGGGTTTCAGCATGTTCCCCTGGGTCTGGTTTGACAAATTCCACTTCTGCGGAAGTGTCCAACCCACTTGCCTCATGTAAGGATTCCTGTAGGCCTTTCAACCTTCTTTCCTCAGAGGTAAAATCCTCTGAAACAGGTGGTGTGGTCCTCTGCAGCCCGAAGGGTCTTTCTTGATCAGAATCCTCCCCTTCTTCATAGATTGAAGATAATCTGGGGTATTCTGACCTCGGAAATGGTGTAAAACCCATTTCTGAGCCAAACTTGTCATTATTGGCCGATGGGAAAGGCTTCGAAGGTGCCGAGAAAGGCGTTGAGAAAACTGGAAGAGGCCTTGAGGAACTCGAGAGGATCGGGATCCTGCTCGAAGGATGACGACGTTCTCAGCATCGTGCTGGAGGCTCTGGATATAACCGTTGGCTGTGAAGTAGCCGTGGTTTTCTCTTTTATCGGCGTTGATGTCAGCGTCGACGATGGCGTCGATTCGATTGACCGATGCGTCGAAGAACCCTTCGATACCAGCGTCGATGGCGCCGATCCATGAGTCGCAGGGACTTTCGACGACAGCGAAGATGATGCCTTCTTACCCGATTGTCCGTGGCGCTCTCGGGTGGACTCTTTCGCCGGGTGCAACGTCTCGTGGAGTTTCGATTTTTTGGGTTTTTCACCCAGGGTATCACCCTCAGCTGTCTTCGAGGGGGTCGAGGCCGCTTTCTCGAAGATGCTTGGCATCTTTTTCCTGAATTCCTCCCACTCAGCCTGAGAGCTGTGTTAGTGGGACAGGCACCCTTTCTGGGGAAACAGAAGATGACAAGGAAGGGGATCTTCGACGTCTCTTTTTTGAGTGTCTAGATCTCGACAAGTGGTGGGAGCTACTTCAAGAATGTGAATGCTTTCGACGGCGAGGAGACGAATGCCTCGGCCGAAGAAACTTTCGAGGAGGTTTTGACTGACTTTCCTCTCTCGAGCTTCCCCTTGCGCTCCTTCAAGGCTTTCGCCGTCATGGACATGCAGTCCTCACACTCCAAACAATGGTGCTCGACTCCCAAGCACCACAAACAGATCCTGTGAGGATCCGTTAGCGTCATTTTCTTTCCGCAGTCTCGACATTTTTTTAAGCCGGACCGCGGAGTCGACGGTTCGGAGGAGGAAGCCATCGAGTACGAGTTGGTTTTATCGAGGAAATATAAGAGGTTATCTGACTTAACTGAGCAACGATATTCCGAGGCCCCACGAAGCGCGGAAAAACGGAACTGAGCAACGGACGCCGCGCGTGGCTATTTATGGGCATGGTGACGTCGGCGCCGATACGGTGGCTGTCGAGGGACACCAACTCGGCGGACGTCGACGCGCAGCGCCCTCTACAGAGAAAACATTTCAGAGGCCAGCAAGCTGGAGATGAATTATCTAAGATAAGGAATAAGTCGGAGGACACAATCCCTTTGAAAGGGTGGAATACTGAGCTTTCCTAAAGCAGTATCGAGGAACTATCACTTCAAACTAATACAACTGAATGAGCTGTATCGCACATACATGACCCCACACAGGATAGCTATGTTTATCAAGGAAGCAAGCTTACAATGCCCGTGGTGCAAAGGTGAGGATGCTGACCTGCTGCACATGTTCTGGGGGTGTGTGCGTGTGAGAAGTTTTTGGGCACACAGAGCGAGCTTGCAGGGAGGTGGAACTAACAAGGTATGAGTGGTCACTGAAAGAATGCCTACTTGGTGCCTACCCCAGAATTAGCAAATACAAACATGTAGTTAGGTTTATGGATCTAGCAGGCATACTAGCCAAGAGAACTATTGCCCTGTCCTGGAAAACTGCTGCAGGGCCACAATATGGAAAATGGCAAAAGGAATTTGAAAGGTGGGTAGAGGCAGAGACCAAGGTGTGGGTGGAGGGAGCGAACAGAACGGAACCTGATGGTAACGATAAGTGTGTAGCATGGAAAGCGATGATGTGGGACATATTTCACCTGTTTGACGACAAACCCCCATGAGCGCACCAACTAAGGCAGGAGCCACCCACAATGCGCCCAGTTAATCACCCCACAGCACTCAATTGACAAAGGCCAACCGAAGGACAGAGTATAAAGAGGAGTGGAGCCCCAGACACTTTGGCGTTTGCCCCCAACCGAAGATATAAATCAGCACATGGCATGTGTAGGAAGTTGTTTGTTAGTTATTATTATTTGTTGTTATTAAACTAAACACAGGCATGAAAAAGTGAGATGTTGAATTGCACAACTGTACCCATACAAATGCCAATAAAAACATGTAAAACTAAATCAGTGGAATACATCACTCACGTAAATAACATTTGTCAGCGGAAATGAGTCCATTTCTGTTTTCCTGGTTCCATCACAAGAACAACCTGATCCTCCCCAGCTGCAATCACATCTGCTGGAACAGACGGACCACTAGGGTTTTCGGCCTACACCGTTGCACCCAGCACCGTAGTATATAACGAGCCAAAACACTTTTTCGCACAAATAGTTAATACCATGGGCAGCTCTCCTTTCCTCACCATGGATAACATTACAGGCACTAATTTCAATTGGGCCACTCTGCCTCCTTTATGAATGGATAACATGTTTTTGCCACAATTTATGAGAATAACCTTGATAATCTGCAAATACAATCCCTCCTAACGCCTGAACGCCGTTTAGGGCTAGTCTAGGAGCAATCAATCCCATGTTTTCGGATGGATTCTGTACCCCAATACCCATGGCAATTACCACAATGCCTCTAGGCTCAAGTCGGATTACTTCTCTAACATGCAAATCCACCCTAGCTGATTCAGGAGTGGCATGGTAAGGGGCTAATGCACCAGGAGACATTTCCCAGTACAACAACGTTTCCACAGCTCTATGGGTTCTGAATTATAAGGCTGGCGTTAAAATGCACATTAATGGAGTGTCACCGTTCGCAATGGGACGGTTGTTAAGTATTTACACAGCCCCCACCACGCGTTCACGCCACCCATTCAAAGTACCCTCCTCATTTTTGTGTAACTGTGCTTTCAACAATCCATTCATTCTCTCAATCAACCCGGAAGCCTCTGGGTGATAAAGGACTTGAAAGATCCATTCAATACCTTTTTCCCCGACAATCTGAAAGTCATTTTCTCTTAAAATGGGACCCATTGTCACTCGGTATTTGCAAGGGAACATCATTATACACTGCCAATTGATCTAATAATTTAATCATATTCAATTATGTGGCTCTTTTACATGGTAATACCATTAAGTAACCAGAATATGTGTCCACAGTGCTACATGCATATTGACATCCCTTGCTAATGGACATTGGGCCAATGTAATCGATTTGCCAAATTTGTCCGGGCAATTTGCCTCTTTTCAATGTGCCATGAACAATATGTGGGATAGATCTTTGCTTCTGGTGTTGACACATAGGTCCCTGCAGAATTATTGTTTTCACAATCTCTAATGGGATGCTAATTCCCCCATCTTGTGCCCACCTGATAGGAGCTTTCTCTTCGAGATGTCCACTCTTTTGGTGGGCCCATTTAGCAATCCTTTCCAGATCCTCCTCCTCCGCCCTCACATCCATGATTGCAATTTTCGCATTTTCATCTGCAACAGAATCGAACCACCATTCTAATGAATCTGTTGCACAATGTGCATCTACATGATACACAGTTACTCTTTTATGCATCAGTAACTCAGCAATGTCTTGCCACACTTCCATGCTAAAGTAGTATGGGGGAAGGATCTTCCAATCATTCTTCTGCCACATGGGCAACGACATCACCAAGCCATTGGCAACAGACCACGAGTCAGTATAAAAATAACAACTCCCAAGCATCTCTCGTTTCAAAGCCTGATACACTACATATAATTCAGCAAATTGGCTACTCTTCCCTTTTCCCGAGGTGGTTAACACCTTTTTCAGTTTTGGATTCTAGGCTACTGCTTTCCAATGTCGTTCAACTCCCAGATACTTGGGAGAGCCATCCGTAAACCAGGCATGTTCAACTTGCTCACTTGACAGCTCTCCATAGAGGATTCCCCATTTAACAGGAGATTCACCAATTAACCCATTCTCATTTTGTTCCAAGTCACGTAACGGAACAACTGCCACTTGTTCATGTAGTTTGGCCACACCACCTTTTGGCACCATCTTGTATGAACCATTTCCATTTAATAATGCTCACCTCTTGTGCGTGCCCGATTCGATGGGTTTTTAGGAGAACTTAGCACCCATTGCATAATTGGTATTCCTGGTCAGATCAATACTTCATGACCCACTGTCATTTGTTCTGTGTTCACTATTGCCCAACAACAAGCCAACAGTTACTTTTCAAATAGAGTATGTCAACAGCTTCAGGTAACTTATGACTCCAAAACCCTAAAGGCACTCATTTTCTGGCCTGCTTTTGCACAATCTCCAGTTGGCTCATACATCCTGGACAGATACATTTACAGTTCAACTTCGCCTTCCCTCAATGGCCATAAATACAGCACTTTCTGAAAGTTGTCTTTGGCTAATTGGAACGCTCTGTCTTGTTCCTCACCCCATTCGAAATTGAATTTGTTGCGTGTTGCTTTGTAAAGGGGTGCTAAGATTTACCCTAAATGAGGTATGTGTTGTCTCCAAAATCCGAACAGCCCAATGAACTGCTGAGCTTGTTTTTTAGTTCTCGGAGTGGAAAACTCAAGGATTTTTTTTTTGGGCTTTAGGCACCATTTTTCGATGTCCATTGTGGCACTGAATTCCCAGAGAAATCGAGGTCTCTGCCGTACCTTGTGTTTTAGTCTAATTTATTTCCCAGCACTGGCACCCTATGCTCATCATTCACTTGGATTAGTATATTATCAATATAGTGTGCGATTTGCAGATCTGTCTTGCACAGGATTTCGTCCAAATGTTCTGCCACCAGCCGGTAACCGATGCTAGGACTATGCATATACCCTATTGGGAGACGTTTGAACGTATACTGCCTCCCATTCAGGGAAAATGCAAACTGCTCCTGACATTCTTCAGCAATTGGAATGGTGAAGAAGGCATTAGCCAAATCGAACACCGCGTACCATGTTCCCTCAATTTTCTGTACATTTTCAATTAGCGTCACCGCATCCGGAACTGTCGGTATCAGCGGAGGTGTATGCTTATTCAACTTGCGATAATCAACTGTCATCCTGTAGCTTCCATCCGGTTTTTTGACAGGCCAGATCGGGTCGTTCCATGCCGTGGTCACTGGTTGCAACACACCGGCTTCTACGTACCCTTTAAAGGTTTCTGAAATCTCCTTTGGACCCCCAGGAATCCGATATTGTTTCATGGACACTATTTTAGTGGCTATCGGAACCTGCACCGGGGACATCTTCAATTGTCGCATAATCACGGGGGTACAAGGGAAGGCACTGACCCCAAACTGATAATGTTTAACTCCCAATCCAAGGGTCAATCCTTCTAGAATATCAAATTCAATAATGTATTCGGGAATCGAGACCACAAATATGTGATATCTATCCCTTTTTAAAAACTCCTGATTTTCATATCTATGTTGGTTTGTATTGCAGGGCTCTCTTTGCCCCCCAATCCGGTTATCGTAAAATGTCACCCTTTAAATCTCGAAGGATTTCCCTGCATCAATGAGGCCTCCGTCCCGGTATCAATTAAAGCATCCACCATCACACTCACCATTGTCCTTAGATCAGCATACGTCGGCTGAGATTGCTTGGACGTATCCGAGGACACATCTCCCTTCTCAAGGTTTGATGAAAAAGGATCCTCCGCTTTTTCTTGATGCACTTCTTGGCGTTTCACCTTTTTAGAACACTCCTTTCCATCCAAACCCTGCTTTTTGTACAATTGATACATTTCTCGTGTCTCAGTCCATATCGATATTCCCTTGCATTACCCAATCTTTCAGTAACACTACAAACATATCCTTTCTAGACATGCGTGAATCGCGACTGTCAAACCTTTTCCCAGGAGTGAGCCTTTAACTTCGCCCTTCCCGTTCTCTGGGTCTTTCCTCAGTCTTTTCCCATTCTCCTAAATCCGCCAATTGTCTAATAGCATCTACCACCAAATCTGTTTTTTTACCAGTCATTTCCACCAATAGAGTCATTATAACATCCTTATATGCCGGAGAGGCGGTGCGGATAATAGTATTTCTAGCTGAGACAGACAATGCTACTAACCCCATATGTTCGGGATCATCTAAATGGATTGCCTCTTTCATGGCATGTTCCCTCACTCGTTGAATAGCCTCTTTCAGCGCGTACCATTTTTTTTCCTCGGTCGTCCAATCTGAGGCAATAGGATACTTGCGATTACATCCTTGAGCCGTCATTTGCAGCAAGAACATTTGAGACTCACACCCATCAGCCTCTCACGGAGGGCCTACACGTAGAATCTCCTGTATTTGGACATCCTATGTCAACGGTAAAAACCGAGCATAGTCTGTCGCATCTACGTGAAGACCCGCTGCCCCTCCATCAAACCAAGTCAGCAAGGGTTCTCCTGCCCTTTGCTTTAACCGGCTAACTATTTCCCCGATTTCTTGCTGTGAATAATCCTCCAGTGAGGTCATATCCACTACCCCTCCTACAGGATGGATGGGATTACGACCCATTCTCGGTCGTATCACCGGGTTAACCACTACCTCTTTACGAACAGGTTCAGATTTGGGTATGGTTTCTGGTTCCGAAACCACTCGAAGTACTAGTACTATGGAATATGTCTCCGTCCCATTTCACCCCCGCGGTGCAATCACAGTTGCTACCTTGCGAGAATCATTCTCCCCCTTCTCTTGTATTTATAACGAGCCATTCTCACAGCAGCTTGCTCAGCTACCAGCCGATAGTTATCTGCTTTATCATGATACAATTTCATCTGGCGCTGTTGCATTAAAGAAAGTTGTTTCTCAGCTGCCAGCTCTTTTTCTTATTTCAGGACATTTGCCTGTAATTTTACATTCTGCATGTAATATCATCTAGGCCCTCCTACCTAGGGCCGAACACTACTTCCCTTTTTCCAACAGCATCTTTTGCACACAACTCACTAATTCATCCGGACTCATCGCTCCTACAGTGGTGTCCCATTCCTCGCTCAAACCTGCACCACATGCCCAAGTCTGGGCAACTTTGTCATACGGACTCTTGGTCCACCCCAGAATAGTCACCTCAGGATAGCCTCAGCCTGTGAGGCTTCCTTTTTTCCTAAATAGGAAGCTCATGTTACCAAATGGATATTACACATCCCCTATCGTTAATACCTCAACACACATTAATCACTTCCCAAATTGTTTGCCTCGTTGAGTCCAATATCATATCTCATAGAATATTAGCAGGGAGCCTTCGCATAAATAGCAACACAAGGACCCTGCTCACAGCACCAATTGTTTTGCTTTTTAGTGGGCACCTTTGGAGATCTCGTACTTGCGTTCTCCTGACCCTTGCAGAATTAGTTATTGGACACATTGGTTATAGTTATAAGAAAAATGTCGCGTTCAAGGCCATTTAATCAATAATAACATACAGAAAGAAAAAATAAACATCTGTTATATATAGACGAAGAAAAAATGCTTCAACGTTATGATCGCCACAGAAGAGCCCTTCATCTTGGCCACTATGACATTGCTTAGTTCCCCAGCAGGTAGGCAAAGAGATGGATCGTTCTAACGGGATCTGGAGCGGATCGTCCTCCCTCTCAGTGAGACTGCATCACCCAGGGTCCAAATTCTAACTCTGTTTTGCAAGAGGAAAAACCTCATCTCTTATGGTGCTGCTTTCGTTCCCCGCCCCTCATGGGTTGCCATGCTAACCTCGGCCGAAGAGCAGGCAATAAGCAGGAGCCACAAACAGAGTGGAATATTCCAGCTAGAAGTGGAAAAAAAACAATTTTCACTCCTTGCCGTTGTTCCCATTATCCCTCATCACTGCACCTGCAGAGTGCTCCGACTCCCTTTATAGTTTGTCCTTGGACGGAAAATACAATAACTATTCACCCCAGCTTGGTCATCTGACATAAATATGTGACCTCGTCTTTGCAGAAGAAATACAGGTTTACTCTAAGAGTCCAGAAAAACAGGCTTTCATTACTGTTTCACTGCGGTAAACGGAAGTGAATATCTAAGATGGCCGCGCATCAGCACCATGTTTTCTGGCACATTTCACACAGTCAAACTCTTAAAAATGGAGCAGGGAGGTTGCAGATACAATGTAACATTTAATAATGTAAAATTCACACAAGACATTAGTTTATAATCTATCTACATATTATTTGCAGGTAAGTAAAACAGTGCAGTTTACAGGTGATAGATGATCTTTCTTAAATTGAGTTCTTGCATTGTCTCAGATATGTGCGCCTTTATGAAAGGTTTAATGGACTACTCCAAGGTCTTTAAAGCAGGGAACCTAAACTGAATAGTGAGGCACTAGGGGGGATACCAAGACCAACTTTACTATAATGAGAATAAAGTCTGTCATAGGGCTTGTGTTATTGGTATAATGAAAACAGATCTGCCTTCATGGCTATAGGAAATCAACTTCGAGCTTTCAAAACTTTGTCTCAGACACTTATGAATTTTGACTTTGCAACTATGTTGTCTGATTTGGCGCTGTAGATTCTGGTGGTGAAAAGGAAGACGTCAACTTTGGAGCCATTGCAATCGATGCTGGGCCAGAGACTAGGTGACCCGATGATGGGGTATAGTTCAGCTTCCCCGTAGTAGACCAAGGTTTGGTTTACTGCATGATGCAGGCTGTGATCAAGCAACAAAGTTCAGGTAAGAATGGGGTTCCTTCAAGTCTGAGGTCTTGGAGGAAGATTTCGTGCATTTCTGGTAATTTATTTTAACAATAGGCCCTTGGCTCCATCTATTATCAGACCTCTGGTTATCTTCAGATCCCAGCAGGGAGTGGCGTTAAGAGTAAACCTGGACAGGTGCTGCAGCAGAGTTTATTTGGTTAGAGCCATCTTCTGGGGTGCTTCAGAATGCACCCAAGCAATTCCAAAAGAAAAGTGCAGATTTGTCTATCTTAAATGCATATTGGGGGTATTGTGTGAAGTCAGATTCCATCAATAATGCACTCTCAATCTTTTGGCAGCCATCACATTCTTGTGGGCTGGCATGTGTAATATGTTACTTACCTGTAATTCCTGTTCACAAGCCTTGGCATCTTTCATCGATTCACATGCTGTTTGAATATTCCCAGTCGGGCTGGGAATCCTTGGTAACATTAAAGCAGTTAACATTTAAATTTAAAAAACTGCTGTCACTTTAGTGCTCTATTAGAGTTGCGTTGGGTAATACTGCCACACAGCCAATACACAGGTTTCCCTTAGCTCCAAACCTGAAGGGCATCTTTAAATGTTGCCAATCGCACGTGAACGTGGTAAGAAGAGTCATGGGGGGCAGGCAGGAAAATTGCTTGTGACTCTATGAAGGTTACCAATGTTGGAGAACAGGAATTACAGCTAAATAACTTAATTCCTTCTCCAGCACTGGATATTTCTTAGATTCACATTACAAAGCAGCAAACACAATACTAACAAAGGGTTGCAGTAAGCTCACCTGAAGGAAACCCACACCTCAGACACACTTCACCCAAACAGGTTGCATAGCACTGCATGGCCGACCATGGAATCCTCCGTGAAATCCTTGTCAATACCGTAGAACCTCATGAAGATATGCACTGTGGCAGGGGAGCACTGGAGAGGAACGTTATAGCTGCAACAGTCCTCGTAGAGTGCGCTCTCGGCCTGCCAGGAGGTCATGTTAGTCAGATGATGACAGTACGTAGTGCATGAGAACAGCCACCATGCAATAGATGTCTTGGAAAGAGCATTGCTCACGTTAGGACAAACAAATCACAAACAGATGAACTTTTTAAAAAAAAATTGTTTTTCAAGCAAAATGCCAACAAAAATTAACTAACAGTCCCCCTTCCCATAACAGCCCCATACCCTTCCGCCCCCACCTTCCTTCATTCTACTTGAATGTTTAGACATTCAAGTATTTCCTTGGCATACAGACCATAAAATAGAATGCAAATAAGTTGGTATCCACTTTCGGCTCAGGAACCACATATCGCTCAACCCTCCGTCTCCAAGGGTCTCCCATCCTTCCAACCACCCCACCCATTTCCCCCATACTTCATCCCACCAGCTCAATACCTACTATCCCACCCTTCCAATTCACTGGGGCTTTAAGTCTGCTGATGAACACAAATCATTTAACATCTGGCTCCAATCCACTGTAACTCCTTCCTCCTGCAAAGAGTCCACAGTTTTCTGTAAGATACCCAACCCCGCCATTCCCCACCCACATAGGTCTTCCATCCAGCGCACTACTGATGGACCATGGGGCTTCTTCCAGGCTATGGCCATCCGCTGCTTGTCTAGTATCATAAACTGGGCCATTTGACTTTGTACTTTGTGTAGTTTCCCCCCTGGACTCACACCCCATA
The DNA here is from genome assembly GCF_040938575.1 of Ambystoma mexicanum. Taxonomy (NCBI): domain Eukaryota; kingdom Metazoa; phylum Chordata; class Amphibia; order Caudata; family Ambystomatidae; genus Ambystoma; species Ambystoma mexicanum. The sequence goes on from NC_090924.1 coordinate 610,099,033, forward strand.
CCTTTGAGTTACACTCAAACCTTGACTTGGTGCAAGATTTCGGGTCTCACACCACATCCAAGGAATGCAAGGAGTATTCTGCAGGAGAGGAAGGCAAACCAATAAAAACGGGTAACATGTCCGTTAAGAGGTGTGGGGGAGAAGGAACCTTGGCATGCAAGTCGAGTTTGAGCGAAGAACCACTCAAGATTCTGAAGAATCAAAAAGGGAGATTTGCACGAGAGAGCTTGGATTTTCCCCGCATGCCTCGCAATGGCAACCAAAAGGGCGGTCTTCCAGCACAAACACCTCAGAGACTACTTGTGCATAGGCTTGAAAGGGGTCCTACGTTACAATCGAGAGCTGGAGGCAGTAGTTTCAAAGTCTTGGCCCCTAGACATTGGAAGGCTCTCCCGATAAATATCAGAATGAAGACTCATTCCTGCAATTCAAAAAATCACTAAAAACTTGGCTGTTTAACCAGAACTAACTCATTTGTTTGTATTAGGTTTTGACTGCTTACTGCTTAATTGTAATATGTTTCAACCAAATTGTCTGTAACTACGCCGTGATACCTCAGGGTCTGGGCGTATAACAAATGTAATAAATAAATAAAACAAATGAGTTTTGAGAGGACCACATTCATTGCCCAAACTGGAGCAGGAGCTCCAACAGTTGGGAAGGAGTCAAAAAGTCCCTTTAAGAATTCCTTAATGAACCTGTGCGACCGCAGAGAAAGCATTCCAGGGGAACAAGTAAATCTTGCAGAACAGGTACATATTGGAATGGAAGCAAAGCTTACCTTGATTGAAGAATGAGCCAGACACGCCCACGTCAAAAAAAAAAAAAGGTAGGTTAAGACATCCTGAGCTTGCACGCAAAAGAGAACGAGACCCTGGTCAGCCCACCAAGCAGAGAAATGATTCCACTTCTCTTTTAACAGGAAATTGTGGAAAATGTCTGGGTTTTGTCCCTGGTCTGGAAGCAAAGGTATACTTCCAAATTTTAAGAAAGCAGGACGCAGGCTGTCAGATTGTGCAAAGCCATTTTGTGGTGAAGCACTGCTCCATCGTCTTTGGACAGAAGGTTGACAATTGGAGGTAGTTTAATGGGTGGTGCTGGCAAGAGACTGAGGAGATCCGAGAACCAGAATTGCCTCAGCAAAGTTGGGGCCACTAAGATCAGTCTGCACCGCTACATCTGAAAACACTGATCACTCGAGGGATAAGCAGGATCAGCGAAAATTCATACAGAAACATCCACTACCATGGGAATGTGAAGGACTCCCCCAGGTTCCCTGCATGCCGGAATGTGACGGCGAAAGCCACACATTTCTTGCTCTTTCCCACTCATAGCATGATCACAACCCCCTGCTGAGGGAATCCGTCACTATGTTGTGTACTCCCAGTGGAATGGAATGACAAACATATCGTGGGCCAAAGACCAGGTCCATAGGGCCTGAGCTTCCATTGACGGACCCAAGGACCGTTGCTGTCTTGTTTGTGAATTTAAAGCATTGTGGTTGTGTTGTCAGTAAAAACCCAAACAATTTTGAAAAAACCTGAAGGTGCAGAACACAGCACGCAACTCTAGGATGATGATGATTTTAAACTTTCTTCCTGGAACCAGAAACCTTGGACATAGAGAGGACCTGTGTATGCATACCAGCCCTGCAGAGATGCGTCCATCACGACCGTGACCTGAGGGTCCGGCAGACGAAAAGGAGCACCCTGGGTGAGACTGGAGCAGAGCATCCACCAGCAAAGCGTGGCATAGAAGGAAAGTGAGACGAAGATATAGTCTTCCCAAGAGCTGGAGATTTGCTTCCAGCAAGCATCGAGAAACACAGAGGTCTTATCTACAGCCTGCAGTGCTGGCTATGGGGAATGCAGGATGCCCTCGTTCCCAGCAAGGACTTCAGGTTGCGAACTGACAACAGTCTTGTGAAAGCAGGGGGGTCTTCGCAAGGATAACTTCCCTATGTTCTCCGGGAGGGTAGGGACACAAGAGAAGGTGTTCAGACAAGCTCCAAAGCTCAGAGTGCATTAAGAAGGAGTCAAGCAGGATTTTGCATAGTTGACAGAGAACCCAATGACAAGTAAAGGAGTGTGGCCTCTGTATGCTGAAGAGCCAGAGGAAGAGAATCTACTCAAACCAGCCATTGGTCGAGGTATGGGTATATGTAGCCCCCTAAACGGCAGAGGTGAGCCACCGCCGGGGCAAAGCATTTTGTAAACTGCCGTGGCGCGGATCGGAGGCCGACAGGTAAGTCCTAGAACTGGAAGTGTTGACCTGCGACAGTGAACTTTAGGAATCTTAATTGGGATGTGAACATATGCGTTGTCCAGGTCCAAAGATTAAAGGAAACCTCCTTCCTGCAGCTGGATTAGAATTTTTTGGAGAGTAATGATTCTGAAGGTTTGAGACCACCGGAATTTACTGAGGAGAAGCAGATCAAGAATGAATCTCAGCCCACAATATTTTTTCTTGATGAGAAAGTATCTCTAACATACCCATTGGCCTTTTTGTTGAAATGGGATACGTTCTATTGCCCCTTTGAAAAGGAGGGGCCAGACTCGCACAGAAGGAACGGCAAGTGCTTCTTGAACTTTGGCAAGAGAGGAACGGTGGGTGGCATAAGGAACTTGTGGTGACAACAGTAAAGACGGACATGAGATCACAGTTCAAGGGTGTTTATTAAACTGTATAGGTAGGTTGGAAAAGCACCTAATCTAAACCTAAGTCTAAGATGGGAGCAAGCTACGACCATCAAATAATAAAGCATTCCTACTGGCGTCTTGTCAAATAAAAGGGCCTATTGCCAATTCTTACAACTAAATACAAAAATAGTGTGGGATAAGGTCACAAGAAAGAAAGACGCGTTCACAAATGATAAGTCAGGATGTCGTAGCCGGGTGTCTCCCTTCCCCACGTTTTGAGCACGGCAAGGGCGTGACTCCTGAACACAGTACACGCTGAAGCTTTCCCAGCATGAGAGTACAGTTCCATTTTCCGGTATCAGGACCTTCATGGAGCAAGTCTCTTTTCTACAATAGGTCTCTTGCCTCAGAGGACCTTATGTGTTCAAAATAAACAAAAGTTCCTTTCCGTATGTACGTTGGGTAATCACTTTTCACCCCTGGATCCCCCTCTTCCGGGCTCAGATCCACAAGACGTTCTTAGCGATATCAGGACCTTCGGTGGTTAATTTCTTGCTTACAATGGCCTGATATGTTCAAAATAAACAAAGTTCCTTTCTGATTGCACTTTAAGATGATTATGATGATGATTCTTCACCCCTGGGTCCACCTCTTACGGGCTCAGACCCCTCTCGAATATCAGCCTCCCTCCGTCGGGTTCAGTCTGGCTTGTATTCAAAAGATCACATCTGCTACATTCATGCGACTTTGGGCGATCGTTTCTCACCCCTGGGTCCCACTCTTTCGGGCTCAGACCCTTCTCGATGTTTGCCTCCCTCCGCCTGGTTCACTCTGGCTTTTATTCCAAAACAATTTCATCCATTGCTTCCGATTGCAGCTAGGGTGATTATTCTTCAGTCCTGGCTCCCCGCCTCTACCAGGCTCAGGCCAGTCTCGAATATCAGCCTCCCTCCATCAGGTTCACTCTTGCCAACACGATGTTCCATTGAGGCATCATGCTTCGCCCCGTTTTGCAGGCATCCCTCCGCCGGGTTCACGTTTCACAGCTTGGCAGTTCCTTCTACTTTCCCACTATGCGGGATTCGCTTCCCTTAGTTTTCCAATGGTTTGTTGGTCAAAGACTTTCAACTGTACAGGGGATTTTGCTAACCCCTCTATGACCACTTTAACAGGTTCCGGCTGCTCTCTTAAAAGCCTTCTGCTATCAGTAGTTTCAATGAAAAGGGGAATCAACCAGTGAGCACTCACGTGGTGCCGGACCCCTATGCAGCTGGTTTTCCCGTGAAAATGTTCTTTGAACTTCCCTTTATTTTTCATTTGCCACTTTCGTTCAACACAGTTCGGTTTCTTATCGGTTCTCCCCTCAACGCCACAGCTGTGAGGAACCGCTTGGCTTCTCCTGTCTCTGGAGTCAAGGAGGGTACACTTTCTTACACTGTGACTAACAACGGACTAATATTAAAATGGTTTACCCGGCATGCCCCAACCCAAGGGCCAGGCACAGTCAGGCAATTACAAATAATTACACCCACTTGACTGCCCTTTCCCTTTCCCACAGGGATAAAAGGCGGGGCACGAGAGCACACTAAGAGCAAGGCAGACAGTACGACGAGATGGCTATCCCACGGCGACAGTTAAAGGGGAGGAGAAAGACAGCGAGGATCGAAGGGGCGACAAGGAGAGAAGCGGCCTTGCCCTTTCTGACCCAGACCTGCAAAGGCTCCGGGAAAGGAATCCTAAGACCACGAATAGCCAGCATGTGTTGCAGCAGATGTCAACGGTACACAGAGCCCTCCTACATGGAGGACCAGCACAGTGAGAGACACTTGCTACCATGGTACCGTCCTTGACTCCAGAGACAAAAAAAGCCAAGTGGTTCATCACAGCTGGTGAGTCGAGGGGAAAACCGATAAGAAACTGAACTGTGTTGAATGAAAAATCGAAAGTGACAAATTAAGGGAAAATCAAAGAACTGTTAAACTCCTCAGGGGAAAACCAGCTGCAGAGGGGTAAGGCACCACGTGGGTGCTCCCTCGAGAGACTCTGGTTGATTCCCCTATTGTTGAAACTACCAATACCAGAAGGCTTTAGGAGAGCTAGGTCAAAGTGGTCATACAGGGGTCTACCAAAACCCATTGTACAGTCGAAAGTCTGACCGGCACATACTTGGAAAGCTAAGGGAAGTAAACCCAGAAAAGTAAAAGAAATTGCAACACTGGCAAACGTGTACCCGACAGAGGGATTCTTGCACAACGGGGTGAAGCATGATGCCCCAAAGAACAATGCATTGATACGAGTGAACCCGACGAAGGGAAGTCCACGGTGAACTGTTTAAAAAGACAAAAACGTATGAATGCAACAGTTCAAATCTTTTGAAATAAAAGCTGCAGTGAACCCGAAGGAGCGAGGCTGACTAGGGGTGAAAAGTCCAACGCACATACGGAAAGGAACCTCTAGTCTGTTATTTTGAACACCTCAGGTCCTCAAAGGCAAAAGACTATGTAGAAGAGAGACTTCAGCACCAAAGGTCCTGATGCCAAAGAACAAACCTGTAGACTTGTGCTGGGAAAGCTCGAGTGTGTGCTGTGCTCAGGAGTCCAGCCTTGTCCCGTGCTCAAAACGTGGGGAAGGGAGACCCGCGGCTGCACCATCTTGACCTATCATTTGTGAACACTTCTTTCTTGTGAACATTATGCCACACTTTTTGTATTTAGTTGTAAGGATTGCCAATGTTTTTTTTTTTTTAGTATAGGCCCTTTTTATTTGACAAAACGCCACCAGGACTGCCTTATTATTTGATGGCCGTAGCTTGCTCCCATTTTAGATTGAGAGTAGGATTAGACGATTTTACAACCTACCTATACAGGTTAATAAAAACCCTTGAACTCTGATCACTTAGGTCCGTCTTTACTGTTGCCACCATGGGTTCTTTACATTTCTCACAGTGGGCGCCCAATGAATTCCAGTGTGTCAATGTTGGATTAGAGACCACACTCATTTGTCTGTGCCGATGGAACGCCACTGTTAGACGAACTTGTATAGCCACCCTTCCACTGGAGTGTGAAATGGAAGGGGCAGTGTCTGTGCCTGGAGGATTGGCCCCTCGTGTGCGAGGAGAGACTGAGGCACCAACTCTGTCTCTAGGCTTGCCTTTGTAGCTGTCTGAGGCAGCTTAGGTATTGGACCGGTAGGAATGGGAGCGACCTGCTAACCTGTGTTCTCTTCCCTTCTTTGTACAGGTTGCAGTGATGTTCCGGAGTGGTGAGCGTTCGAAGTACTGCTTGTAAGTGCTTTGTTAATGCTGACCTTGGTCCTTCTTTCTTCTCCCTTGCAGGTTGCCGTGAAACCCGGAGATGGGCGAGGTAAGAAGCGCAGGGTGCTGCCAGGACTCGCTGCTTGCCCAGGTAAGAATTGTTATTGATGCTGTCCTAGTTTCTTTATCTTTGCAGGTTGCCGCAAACTCGGAGAGGGGCAAGGTGAGCGAAGCGCAGGATGGATTCAAAACCAGTTACTTCACAGGTAAGTGTTCTTGCTCGCTAATGCGGTTCTTGTTCTTCCAGGAATTAATGGAATCCGGATCTAGGGCTTCAAGATCGGGCCACCGGAGAAGCAGATGAGCAGGAGCTGGACACAGTGAGCGTTACGCTGCAGGAGTGAAGAATAACACAAAGCATGTTTGGGTGTGGTTTAAATAGCCCAGGTAAAGTAGTTCCAGGACAAGTAGTTCCAGGTCCAGCCACACCCATAACCCTAGACTGCATGGCTTGGTTCTAAAGAACTGAGCTCTGTAATAGGCCTCCATGTTGGATTAAGGTCCAAAACTGGTATTGCTTCATTCCTGATAATGAGCCTGGCACCAAGGGTGCCAGAATTGACTCCATGTATGTTTCTGATGGGCGTTTTTAAGGCCCTTGGGGCCATTGTGAAGGGCTTTAGCTCCACTGCTACCAGGGGGCTATTATACCGGAGGGGGTCAGGGGCATGGATAGTGACAGCACTCTCCTCTAAGGCCCCTCTCAAGGTATTTCCTCCGTCTGGCCCTGGTTTGGATGGTTCCGATGAAATCGTCTCATCAGGCGTGGCGCATGGACGTGCTCGCTAGGCTCCCATGTCCTGTCCTGAGGGCTGTGTCCCTTCCAGTCCACCAAGTAATATAACTTGGACCTGGTGAGTTTAGAATGTAGGATGTCCTTGACTTCAAATTCGGGTTCTCCGTTAACCAGTACCGGATTTGGTGGTGTTTTGACCCGAGTTCCAGGCTGAACAGGTTTTAAGAGTGACAAGTGGAATACGGGATGGATATCCATATTTGGTGGTACAGCTAGTTTTACTGCCACAGGATTTATAATAGCCTTGATGGTATAGGGCCCTAGATATCTGGGACGAAATGTTAGAGCTCCTCTTATGGGCGCGTGCGAGAGGCCAACTAGACTTCATCTCCGACTTGGTAGTCTGGGGCTTTTCTTCGGTGTTGATCAAAGAATCTTTTCTGTATTTCTTTGGCTTGGATCAAGTGTTCTGCTGCCTTTTTGAAGGCTTGAGTGATGGTCATATGTAAAGTCTTCACCGCAGGCATTTCCAAGGCCATGGGGGTATCTAATACGCAAGTACGTGGGTGCCTTCCATATACGGTATAGAATGGACTTGGTCCGGTACTGGTGTGTAGCAAGTTGTTGTAGGCATATTCGGCTATCCACAGCACATTCTTCCAGCTTTCTTTCCCTTGATGTAACATGCACCGTTGGTATTGCTCTAGTGTCTGATTTGACCACTCCGTTTGGCCATCAGTTTGGGGATGGTGACTGGTGGACAGACTAATATCGATTTGGGCAATTGTACAACTCTTCCTCCAGAAGTTAGACACAAACTGACTCCCTCGTTCAGAAATCAGGACGGAGGGGAAACCATGTAATCATACGATTTGCTCTAAAAACACCTTTGCCAGACTGGATGCGTTTGGTAGACCCTTAAGCGGAATGAAATGGGCCATTTTAGAGAATAGGTCAACAACCACTAGAATAGTGTTGAGCCCTTGATAGGGAGGCAGATCTGTGATGAAATCGAGGGAGAGTGTGTGCCAAGGTTCAGATGAAATTTTCCAGGGGTTGAAGAAGGCCCGCAGGTCTTTGTTTCTGGGATTTATTCTGTGCACAAATGCCACAGGACAGGATAAACTGCATAATGTCCTTTTGCCAGGTCGCCCACCAATACATTCTTTTCACCTTGGCTAGGGTCTTGGCAATTCCTGGATGTCCTATCAATCAGGGGGTCGTGATCACCAGAAATGACTTGTTCTTGTAGTGCCTTATTCGGTAGATATAAACGCCCTCTGAAATACAGGAGCTGGTTCTTTGTTGTGTAATGATCACCTCGAGTGGTCCAGTCCTGTAGAGCCTCGGTGTTCATTAGGAGCCGAATTTCCTTTTGGAGTTCGTCCAGAGATAACGTTGTTGATAGTCCTGGTAGTTTGTCACTTGGAATAATGGCCAGCGGGTATGGGGTTGAATATGCGTTCTCATCAATACCCATGCGGGATAGGGCGTCGGCTTTTCCGTTCTGGACTCCAGGTCGGAACGTGATTATGTAATCATATTCTGCAAAGAATAAAGCCCATCTGAGTTCACAGGATGATTGAGCCTTTGCCGTCTTGAAGTATTGTAGGTTGCGATGGTCAGTGATTACTGTGAGGGTATGTCTGGCGCCTAGGAGGTAACGCCCCCAAGCCTTAAAAGCTGCCTTGATCGCTAGGTGTTCCTTGTCTGTTATTGCATAGTTAAGTTCAGGTGTAGAACATGTTCGCGACCAAAAGGCCACGGGATGTAACTGGCCTGTTTCGGGATCCCTTTGGGAAAGAACACCCCCCATTGCCATGCTGGAGGCATCTGTTTTCACTACATATGGGAGATCTTGGTGGGGGTGTCGTAGCACCGGGGCTGAGGTAAATCTTTTCTTGAGTTCCTTGAAGGCCTTTTCCACCTCTTCTGTCCATTGGAACAGTTTGTTTTGTATTCGTAATAAAGAAGTGATCGGTGCACAATCTGGGAGAAACCCGGGATGAATCGACGATAAAAGTTCGCAAAGCCGAGCATACTTTGGACACCTTTGACTGAAGACGGTGATGGCCAGCTAAGGATGGCATCTACTTTGTGCATATCCATCCCGACACCTCTGGGAGTGAGGACAAAACCAAGGAACTCTGCTTCGGTGACATGGAAGGAGCATTTTTCAAGTATGGCATATAGCTGGTGCTGTCGGAGTTTTGCAAGGACGGAGCGAACGTGTCTGACATGGTCCTGTTTAGAAGAGGAGTACACCAAGATGTCGTCGATGTAAACTAGGGCACATACGTTGATCAACTGGAATGCAGCGGGAGCATTGCAAAGCCCAAAGGGCATCACCTGATATTCGACAGCCCATACTTAGTTCAAAAGGTGATCTTCCATTTGTCTCCTTTCTTTACATGCACGAGATGGTATGCCCCCCTGAGGTCTAATTTGGTGTAAATTTGGGCATCCTTGGTCCAGCAGTTCTGGAATAAGGGGTAGAGGATGACGGTTTTTAACTGTTAGCTGGTTTAGTGCGCAGTAGTCGATGCACATTCTCAAGTCCCCTTCCTTCTTGGGTACAAACAATAGGGGCGAGGCTGCCGGGGATTTGGACGGGCTTATAAAACCGTTTGCCAGGTATTGGTCCAGATATGATTTCAAGTGGAGATTTTCAGGTTTGGGGAGTGCATAAATTTGACTACACGGGATTTGTGCACCAGGTAAGAGGTCTAACTGACAGTCATATGGCCTGTGAGAGGGTAAGGTATTAGCCTGTTCTTTTTGGAAATGTCTTGGAAATCGTGGTAGTCGCTTGGTAGTGTACTTGTTACACCTAGTACCAATGCCTCTTTATCTTGGACAGGTGTCTCTAGGTCAGACAATGGCATTTCCATTTGGTAGCACGAATGAGCACGCTCATTGGAGAAGGCTAATTATTTGGCTCGCGAGTCGATGTTAGGATTGTGAGCCACCTACCACGGCATCCCTAGAATCAACCGGAACTGAGGGGCCATGATAAGGTCGAAGGCAATGGCTTCCCAATGTCCGTCTTGGCACAGAAGGGTCAAATCTGCTGTGCGTTGAATTACAGGACCAGAAGCTATCTCTGTGCCGTCGGCAATGTGTGACCTTCTCAGTTATCATTTTTTGACAGAGGGGAAGCCCCATTCTTGTTGACAGGCCTTGGTCTATGTAGTTACCAATGGCTCCGCTGGCTATGTATGCCTCCACAGCATGCATCTGAGATGGTTGTTGGTGACTGATCAAAATCACAGGCTTGACAAGGTTCGAGGTCTATGGCTCTTTTCCATTGCTCGACAAACGGACCTCTACGCTTGCTGGGCCTGAAAATTTTCCGACACTTGTTCTCCTCCTTCTTTCTCTGTAGCTCCAACTGTTCTACTAAGGGGTTTTACGGGACATTCTCTGAGGAAGTGACCTGATTTCCTGCAGTACAAGCATAATTGCTGTTGTCTCCTTTTGTCACTTTCGGCCTTGGTTAATGGGCTCCGTACCCCCCCCAATTTGCATGGGTTCCGAAGTGTTTTCTGATGAACGCGCAATGTTCTCCTTTGAGCGTAAATACACAGTCTGATTCTCCGTTCTGGCTTAGATCTGTCCTTCGATCTTGCAGCCTGTGGTCTAGCTGCACCACTAGGTTGATGAACTCTGCACAGTCTTTTAGCGGGTTTACCACTTGAGCTAGGACGTCTCAATTCCCCCCGTAATCCTCCATGGAATAACATTGTTCGTTTCTCCTCAGGCCACGCAGTTTCAACGACAAGTCTGTTAAAAGTGGCGATATATAACAAATCTTGGCTGCCTTGGAGGAGGGACAGAAGTTCGTTATCCAGAGCTTGGCCCTGAGTATGTCGGGCGAACAGCTTCTCCATCTCTTGCTGAAACCCCCTGAAATCCCGCAGGAGTGGGTCATCTTGGCTTACGAACAGTATGGACCAATCCGCGGCATTGCCACTCAGATATGACAGAATGAAGGCAACCCGCGACTGATCGTTAGGAAAGGCTTCGGGTCTACATAGAAAATGGAGGCGGCACTGGTTCATGAATACTGCATATTTTCTTGGGTCCCCCCTAAAACGTTCCGGTGGGACCAAAGGAACTGCCCCAGGGAGGACCACCTGCATTGGATTGACAGATGTGGCTGGAACCAACGGAATACTTCCTGGCAATGGAACCTGCCCAGCCTGTGTTTGGAGCAATTGTCTGGCTAATTCAGCGGTGCGGTCCTTGGTGACAATCAACTTCCTCCTAAGGGTGTTGGTTTCTTGCCGGGCAGAGTGCACCTCGGCCTGTAATTCTCCCAGTAACTGGGCTAGTTGGTCAGTCTCTGATGTTTCCATGACGCCCAGGGGGTTGTTTTAATTGAGGCTTTGCGTTCTGTTACGCTCACCTAGTATCCACGGGGGTGCCACACGATACTGGATGGGGGTCTAAAACATTAACCCGGACCCCTCTCTGCTTGGTTATGTGCCAGATGTTGGGGTAGCGCCTGAAACAGGAGAATGGGGGGTTAAGATACTGGTTCTGTGATGGGTGGACTCCCACCTCCCTCTGGTCCAAATCCCCTCCCTTGGGGTTTTTGCTCACCTTACATTTTTGTGTGTTGAACTCTCCGTCCTGCATCTCTGTGCAGGGGCGCGTGGTTGGTGCGGGCGTTCCGTGGACCTAGTTACTTCACTGGTCTGTGTGCCCTTATGTCGAGTCCAGACCGGCTGTGACTCGGACTCTGCTTGCTGTCCTCCAAGTGAGTTATAATGTCTTTTCCGTCTTTATTCTGTCTTTCCCTCCATTTTCTCTGTCTTCTCTGCGTCTTGCTCCACTACGCTGTTCTTAACAATGTCCCTTTTTGTTTTCACAGGGATGGTTGCGATCTCGGAGTTGTCGCGCCGATGGCGAAGACCACGGTGAGTTATTGATGCGGAGCGCTGCACTGTTTATTGGTGTTAATTGCTAACCTGTGTTGTCTTCCCTTCTTTGTACAGGTTGCGGTGATGTTCCAGAGGGGTGAGCGATCAAAGCACTCCTTGCCCAGTTAAGTGCTTTGTTAATGCTGACCTTATTCCTTCTCCCTTGCAGGTTGCAGGGAAACCCGGAGATGGGCGAGGTAAGAGTAGCACAGGGTGCTGCCAGGACTTGCTGCTTGCCCAGGTAAGAATTGTTATTAATGCTGTCCTTGTTTCTTTACCTTTGCAGGTTGTGGCAAACTCCGGAGATGGGTGAGGTAAGTGAAGCGCAGGATGGATTCAAGACCGGTTACTTCACTAAGTGTTCTTGCTCGCTAATGCTGTTCTGGTTCTTCCAGGAATTAATGGAATCTGGATCTAGGGCTTCAGGATCGGGCCACCGGAGAAGAAGATGGTCTCTGTGCTCTCTCCTTTCACCTCTTCTCCCATTAATGGTGGCACCCGTTGGGATGTCCTCTTGGCCTCCTTCCACTCCTCTAAGGCCATCATTGACGTCCTCGGTCTCACTGAGACAAGGTTCACGGCCAGCTCGGTCACCAGCTTTGACACACTCCTACCTGACGGTTACAAGATCCTCTCCGTGCCCAGGCCCAACCGTGCAAGGGGGGGGGTGTAGCCCTTGAGTGGATTCCTGCCACAGTCACTCCTACGCAGATCTACTCCTCTTTTGAATGCCTTGTCTGCCGTCTCTCTCTCTCTCCTAGCCATTCCCTTACCGTGGCTACTATCCATCGGCCACCTGGTAAAATCTCCTCCTTCCTCTCTGAGTGGGCTGACCTCTCCTCCTCACTCCTGTCCTCAACCACTCAACTCCTCTTTCTTGGTGACTTCAACATCCACTTGGATGCCTCCTGTCCCCCCACGGAACTCTTTTGTGACCTTTGCGACTCTCTCTCACTAACTCTCTATTCTCCCGTCTGGGCCTACTCATTCTGCAGGGCACACTCTTGATGCTCTGATCTCTTCTGACCTTCCCCTCTCCGTCCCTCTCTCCACTCCTCTCTCCTGGAGTGATCACTTTCTCCTATCCTCCCACCTCACCCTCCCTACCCCACACGCAAAGCCACCCTCATCACGGCCACACACCTTCTCGGTCATCCGACCCATGAAGCGCGTGTCAGTTGAGGCTTTCGCTGCCACCTTCTCACCCCCCCCTCCCCCTTCGGCTGACTCCCACCCTGACACAGCCCTCTCCATGCTCCACTCTGCTAAATCTGATACTCTTGATATCCTTGCCCCTGTCATGAGAATCCGCCTGAAGCCCAAAGCCAAACGTAACTCCTGGTATGACTCGGAGCTCGTCACCCTTAAACGCAAGTGCAGGGTGGCAGAGAGGAAATGGCGTGCTTCATGTTCATCCTCTGACAAACTGGCCTGCCGCCTGCTCCAAAGGCAATACTGTCTCTCCGTTCTCACCAAGAAGAGAGCCCTTATCCAAGCCTGCATCTCTGCGGCATCTAACAACTCGGCCGAACTCTTTAAAATCTGCAAGGAGCTTGCCTACCCTGCTGCAGTCTCTACCTCTCCTGTCCCCCTCCCAGGCCCTCTGCACTGCACTGGCCTCTCACTTCATCTCTAAAACTCAGGACATCCTGTCCTCACTCTCCTCCTATCACCTCCCTCCCTCTCTTCCTGGCTCTTCCTCTGACCCTTCTGCAGCCACCCCTCCTCCTTCCTTCTCTGCCTTTCCCCTTTTTTCTGCTGACGAGGTTTCCAGACAAGTCCGATCTATGAAAGTCTCGTCTAAACAGGTTCACCCCTGTTCCTCCAAAACTATCAAGGACCACATCGACTCCCTGGCTCCTGCCCTGGCTGACTTTTGCAACTGCTCCTTCGCCTCTGGAGTCTTCCCATCCCCCCTTAAGCACTCCCTTGTGCACCCTCTTCTTAAGAAACCATCTTCTGACCCCTCCTGCCCGGCTAACTATCGCCCAATCTCCATCACCCCCTTCCTGGGCAAGCTCGTAGAGAAACTGGCCATCTCCCAGCTTAACCTCCATGCTGAATCTGTTGGCAGTCTTCATGACCATCAATCTGGCTTCAGAGCTGCCAGAAGCATGGAAACTGCTCTCCTGAACATCCGTGAGGACCTACTCTTGAACCTCAACTCCAACACTCCGTGTGTTCTCATTCTGCTCGATCTCTCTTCTGCCTTTGACACTGTCAACCATGCCATCCTGCTCAACCGTCTCGGTGATAACCTGGGTATCACTGGTCAGGCTCTGGCGTGGCTGACCTCTTTCCTCTCCAATCAACCCTCCAAGGTCCAACTGGGGTCCTTCCTCTCTGACATCTTTTTCTCCACCTGTGGTGTCCCCCAGGGATCAAATCTCTCCCCCTGGCTGTTCAACCAGTATCTGGCACTCCTTGCCCACCGCATCGCCGCTCTCTGCCCCAACTTTCAGTGCTATGCGGACGATAATTTTCTGGCTACCCTCGGCCTCCTCCTCTCCTTCCCTCATCTCTGACTGTCTGTCTGCTATCCAGGAATTGTGTGCCGCCAATGACCTCTGCATTAATGCCAGTAAGACTGAGATTATACTCATCGGCACACCCACTCCCTCCTTCCCTGCAGCTCTCTGGCCGGCCTCTCTTGGCCCTCTTCCTGCTCCTACCAGCAAGGCAAAAAACCTTGGGGTTATCTTCGACTCCACACTCTCCTCATATCTGACGTCTCTAGGAAGTCACACTACCAGCTGCACCTCCTCAGAGGTATTCTTCCCTTCCTCTCCTTCGCCCAGAAGCTCACTGTATCACGAGCCCTGGTTCTCTTAAAGCTGGACTACTGTAACAGCCTCTATCTTAATCTGCCTGCCTCCACTCTCCGCCCTCTGCAACTCATCCAGAACAGAACTGCGAGACTTGTCCTTGGCCTCAAGCCCAGGGACCGTATCTCTCCAGGACTGAAGTCTCTACACTGGCTCCCAGTGGCTGCGAGGATAAAGTTCAAAACCCTCTGCATTGTACACAAGGCCTTCTGGGGTTTGGGGCCTAAATACCTTCAACTCTCTCTTCCTAAATATCTTCCTTCCCGAGCCCTTCGCTCATCTATCTCCAACTCCCTCAGGGTCAGCCGCTTCTCGAAGCAACGAGCTGGAGGTAGATCTCTCTCCGCGACAGGGGCCTCCCTCTGGAACAGCCTTCCTGCCTCCCTGAAACTTGAGGAGAACCATCTCTGGTTCCGGAAGCACCTCAAAACCTTCCTCTTTGCTTCCGCTTTCTCTCTCCCCTGCTAATTCTTCGCTGAATCTGCACCGAATCTGCAACTGGGCCACTCACACCGAACTCGGTCCTGGGCCCAGCCACTCTCCACTTGCACTGCCGCCCTGGCAACCCCTGCACTGCGGAACTGTCTCTGTATCCCTACAGCCCCCGTTCCCAGCACTTGTCTGCACTTACCTTGCACTTGGCACTAGCTGGCCCTTATTTATTTTTATTCTACTTACCTTGTACTGCCCTTCCCCCACCTCCCCTTCCCCATGCACTTTCTCCCTTCTCCCTACCCCTGCACTTGCACTTGCGCAATCTGAATGACACCTGGCCTAGTAGGATCGTTGTCTGTCTTCCCCTTGTTCCCCCATCCCTGCCTCGTCGCGCCTTGAAACACTTGTGTATAGGCGCGTTACAAATGCCATATCATATCATACCATGTTGGATTAAGGTCCAAAACTGGTATTGCTTTATTCCTGATAAATGTATGGCGCCAAAGGCGCCAGAATTGACTCCACGTATGTTTCTGATGGAGTTTTAAGGCCCTTGGGGCCAGTGTGAAGGGCTTTAGCCCCACTGCTGCCAGGTGGCTGTTATACCTTGAGGGAGTCAGGGGCATGAATCGTGACAGCTGGATATTAAATATCAAAGATAAGGCATATGTGGGAGGACAATTCATTCGAAGAGGACTGCGGACCAGAAAGTCATAGGTGTGTGCTTCGTGGATGAAGAAGCAGTCTACGTTGATGAGGTCATTGCCAATGGGACTGTAGACAACACTGTTGGGGATGTGTCGTACTTCCTTTTTAGCCCTTTTCCCACAGGAAGCAACATCGAGAGATCTCAAACTCCAGGAAGATGGAGTTCGCTCAAGGGGCCTACAATGCCCGAGGGAAACAGGATTATGTCCTGAGCAGAGTCAGACGTGATGGTCCTGGAGAGTTTTGCTAGAAAATGGCTGGCAAACTGAGCAGTCAATCTTGTGGACAAGGTAGAGACAGTCATGAAGATCTTCAATATAACCGCTCTTCAAATAACACGTAGAACATGCCTTGAAAAGGCATTTCTTTCTGAAGTCAGCCATGGCGTGATATGATATGATGATATGCAGGACATTATCCTTGGGCCTCAACGAAAGGAAGCTGAAACAGCACTTCCAAAGGCGTCTAGAAGCTGGAAAGGAATCACTGATGTACGGAGTAAGCTCCTGGCTCCTTAAAAGCAGAAGATAAAGCAGCAATAACAAATACCCATCTAATCATCGAAGGACATAGATTATTTGAGAACCCCCAACACTGAAAGTGTTGTAAACAATATAAAGATGTCCTCTAGGGGTGTAGGTAAGGAAACTTGTCCATTGGCTGTGGGGCAATTGAATCTAAAGTGACTAGTAGAGCACTAAAGTGACAGCAGTTTTTAATTTAAATGTAAACTGCATTATTGTTACAGAGGATTACCAGCCTGACGGAGAATATTCAAACATCAAGTGATTATATTGAAAATCCACTTCTGGAGAATAAAACCTTCCCAGATGTATTCTAGCTAAACACACAAGAAATGGATTGAACCTTAAAACTCCAGATCCTATTGAGCTGCCAGTCAGATATGATTTTGGCCACCTTGCCTTAGCCTTCCAGACAAAGCAGTGGCCATGATGATGATGGACACATCTGCATCCATACATATGGAGGAAACAATATGCTGTGGGAGACCTAAAAGATTCATAACACAAGAGCACCACGAAATACAGGGAACTGCAACCTCTGGCGAAAAGGATGCTTAGGACTACAACTCCCCCTGATACTCGCCCAAGAAAATGTGGAGCACTTTTGGTATACCACTCCCCGGAAGGATAAGGTCTCTCTGGGGGGGTTAGGGAGCAAAGAATGAGTCACATACCTATTGAAACCTTGGATTAGGACTCACCAGGTAAAAAGGTAGGGGACCAAGTTCAGGAAAAGCCAAATGTTCAGGGGGCTCATGCCAGAGCTACAGATTAGTACTTTCTCTGAAAACATTGAACGACTAATTTCAACTTAACAGACCCTTCCATGCTTAGGGATTTTTTCAATCAATAGTGAAGGTGGCAGCAGAGCTGAAATTGAACCGGCAAGGGGAGTAGCTACTGCAATTCCCAAATTCTCTATGGAACACAGGAGATTTTTCAACACACTCATAATTCCTGCTCATCATTCATTTCGTTGGTATGATGTAATGCCAAAGAAGCTTTTGTAATCATAGACAATGTTTCTATTGAAGGTCAGGGCTCCTGGGTAGGTGTTGCATACACTGAAGCACAATCAACTCTGCAAAACACATTGGCCTACAATATTCTTATACAAAGTGGAATTTTACAAAAGAAAAGTCTGCTTTCTCACCTTCATTGGTGGGTATTTATGGTAAGGAGCAGCACCGGTCGCCAATTCGATAGCAGTTATTCCAAAACTCCAAATATCTGCCTTAAAATCGTAGCCTCTGACCTGAAAAATGAAGATATCCAGTCCATGACAAACCAGCAATACAAACCATGATTACCATCAGATTTACCCTACAATAAAATATTTTCAATGGCATTAGAAAGAGGCCTACTGGCATCACAAACAAAATCACAACTCAAGAAGGAGGAAATCAAAACATTTAGAAAAAAAAAGCAGTTTCTGGCTTGAGAAGGCTCAGACATAGAAATTACGGAAATGTGGCATTTTATTAAGTGTATGAATCACAGAGAGCACAAAAGCTGACACAACAGACATTCAGGGTAGATCTGATCTGTGAATTTATGTTAATGTCATTCATATAGACCACACACGCATTCAGCCAGCTCACAAAACTGGGTTACCAGGACCACAGTTTACCAAACAAATGACTAGAAAAATTCCCTTTATCTATTGCTTTACGTTTCTTCTCTCTATGGTATATTTTATGTAATGTTAAGTTGACTTGTACGGTGCATCACTGCCATTCCCATGGACTCCAGGTGCTGTCGTGACTCTGTAAGGTAAAGTGGGTTGGGTATGCTAGGGGACCAGAGGGATAGGCTGGTGCTGTGATCTTCTCTTGTAGCATGAAGACCCAGGATTAAATGGCGTATGCGTTTTCTAGGTGTGCTTTGTTTCAAACTTGTAATCTGCATTTATCTAACATTTAAAGAATAAAAAAAAATTAAAGCTAAAGAAGGAACATGTGCAGTCTTGAATCCTGTGAGGAACAGTAGTGAGAGAGCGACAAAGTTCGGCTTTATTTGCTAGACTTTTATTCAAATAAAAGTGGGGTGGGGAAAAGGCCTCACTAACCTCAAAACCAAGATGGGTTTCCCAGCCTCAACATAAATCTCAAATGGGTCAAAATAAAGATTAAGTCCACCGCCATGTCAAAACCCTGACTCTAACCCTCATACTAACAACTAAAGATAAAGTGCAAAGGGGTTGTGTTTTCAGCAGCTTCTTTATAGTTCCTTTCAAAGCTCTAAACACAAAGTTACAAAGGGTGCAAAACCAAACAAATTGACAGGGGTCAAGAGAATGCCTCCCTTTTGTGGCTTCTCACAGGGATTACAACTTCCATGGTGAACTGACTTTTCCCTTGGTTCTATTTCCACTTCCTTTAAGAGCTAAGAGAATGTCTCCCCTTCTCTTAGCTTTGCCACAATATCCACAATCCAAAGGGCTGTCTTCCTTCCCAGGTTTCTTTTCCCTTACACAGCCAACCAGGGTCACTCTTCTCCCCGGTACTTTGACTAAGAAGATGACTCAACTGTCCTTTTTATGTGGGTGCAAGTCCTAGTCTCGCTGACTTCAACAGTTCTCCTCCTAGGTAGACTTGGTGCACTCTCCTAGCTAATACTACCTATTACACAGCCAATCTGGTTCAATTTCCTCCCAGGTACTGTTACTATAAAGATGAGCAACTGATGCATTTCTCTTATGGGTGCCAGTCCCAGATTCACCTGTCTTCGGCATTCTCTTACTGTTTACTTTCCTGCCCAGCACTACCATATATGACCATAGATGTGAAGGTTTCTTTAATGTTACATTTAGGGTCCCAAACCCTCAACTCTGGGGTGTTTCCCCCCCTTCTACGCTTGCCATAACTACTTTACTCTCAGGGTCCCTGACCCCTAGGTTCAGGATATTTCTTCCCATTTTCCACTCAACCCCACTTTCTCAGGTTCTCCCTGCCCCTTCACATACCGGCTTTCTCGGTTGGCAAGGGTGTCCAGCTTCTCCTGGCTTCCCGAGTTGGCCTGGGTCTCGTGGTGCTTGGGAAGGCTTTGTTTGGTCTGCAGCAACAAACATTCTTCTGTAAGCTGTTGCGCTTCCAAAGCCTCCGGAGTACCTGTCGCCTGTGTCCACCAGTCTGCCGTCCCTTCCTGCATCTCAGCACTGGCTCCGGATCTCTCCACTTCTTCCTGGGCGTCCCGGCTTTCTTCCTGTACATGGCACACATACTGCCTTTTCTCGCGGCTCGTCCAGGCAGCACTGCTCCTCTGAGGAAGTCATCCTTTACTTTTTATTCTATAGCCGTGTTCGGTTAGATTGAATAGGCTGGTCTGCTCACTGTGGTTCCACGGGGTGCTCTTCCACACCCTGCATATCATCTTCATCTCAGTGCAGCATATTTCTTGGATGTCATGACTGATCTTTTATGTCTCAGTACTATAAAGGGGAGGTTAGACTTCTACTTTGCTGTGTAATGCTAGTGTGAAAAATGCGAGCCAGAATAACATGGCGTTGATGCTCAGCCATTTGTGAACACTCATCTCCCATTACAGTAATAAAGTCTGCATTTCTGCGGGCCTCACAGAATAAGCAAGTAGCACGGAAAACTGAGCAAGGTCACGGAAATATTATGTGAGCAGACTAACTGCAGAGAATAGTTATTGTATTTTCCATTGAAAGATGAACACAGAAGGGGAGCCGGAGCGCACAGCAGGTGCATAATAAGGGGTCGGGGAATGCAGGCAAGAGAGGGGCGCTGGGTTTTTCCACTTCTAACTGGATTTTTCCACCCTCTGTCTCTTCGACTTGTGATCTGCTTTTCGGCCAAGGGCAGGACACAATTGGGAAGGGCGGATGCGGATGCCCCATAAAGTAGAGGGTATCACAGAGAAAGTTAGTTGGCTGTTGAACCCCGGGTGTTGAAGTCTCGCAGAAAGGGAGGATGCTCCGATTCAAACCCTGTTGGACGCAGTAATCTCTTTGCCTACCTGCTGAGGGACTAAGCAGGGTTGCTGGTGGCCAAGATGAAGTTTTCTTCTGCTTTCTTACCAACAGTGAAGTTAACAATATTCTAATCTATATTTCTCTATGTTTATTGGTGTTCGTATAGTCATATAGTATAAATAAAGGGCCTGTAATGAGCCGTTTTATAATCTTATATGATGTATGTGTGTGTTTCTTCTGCTAGTCTGCTTCCAATTACTTACGTTTTGCGAAAGGGGCCGGGGAGACGTACGTGTTAGTGTTTTTCCCTTTGGGCCAAACAGACGCAAAACACATACATAGAAGCAGGGGGGGATCCAGGACTCTGGAGAGGGTAAGAGCTTGAAGGAGCTGGAACAGTGGTAGAAATGTATTGTGTCTCTCCTAGGGTGTCACACATACCATGAGGGGTTTTCCTCCCCCTATGGTCCTCCCACTGTGCACCACCCCCAGCAGGATTATTGGACTGTAGTTGCAACGCACTGGCCATAGGTGAAGGGTTCTCCCCCATGGGAGAAGGGACGACATCCAAGGATCACATTGCTCATAACCAAAATCATGAGAACACCCAATAAAGGTATCACCTCTGCATGGCTCTTCTTTTGTGTCTTAAAATAAATACTGTACTTAACATCTGACACCATCGGAAATCAAATCCAGGTGTATGTGCCTTGTTTTACCCTGGAGATTGCATGTATTCAGCTTTCAAAAAAAGGGGGTGGGGTGGAGTGTGAATGTGTGTACACAAGAGAAACCTTTGTCCTTCCTCGTGTCTGCGGGTCAGCGTGCCACTCACAGACTACTTTGGGGCACAGCAAATGTAACCACCCATGTGTATAGCATACCTTAATTCCACAAGATTTTTCAGTATTGATATGGTCTGAAAAAACGTTTGGTATATACTCATTCATTAACTAGAAACATACAAAATTACAAAAATAAAATTCTCCGACAGATATTCAATATGCAAAATACACACACCAAACAAAACAGAACATATTATCACAATGTATTAAATAGACTGAATCTAAAGTCTTTATAAAATCGACTTTTGCATCACAAGAATGTTAAAAACTGATGATTGAATCAGTGATTCAAATAAATACACAATTATTGCAGATATTTAATCCATTGCAATGTTAAACTCACACATACCACTTAAAACCTTGGTCATTCTATTCAAAACATGCAGATTCAGCATATTGCGACATGGTCTCCTAGTTAAACTACTTAGAGTTTCGCAGCAATCACACCCCACATTACAATTACTGCCATACTTACATCCTTTTAATCCACACACACAAGTCATGAGCAGCAATATTAAAATGGGTCAATGTAGTCACCTCACATTTCTGCCGTTCAACAGGGTTCATAGCCTCATGGTAATTTCTTTGAGGAAATGTCAAATTTAGAAGACAGCAGCCTCTCTGCATATCTAGGCATCACATACCTCTACAATCATACTAGCAGATTCTACAAGCCTCAGAAATATGGGATACATTACTCACCATAAACGTATTTCTGATGCTTGTATCTGCTTAGATTCACATGCTCTGCACAGTCGACATTTAGCGGTAGCAGCAGAGTATTACAAGATTTGTTTTTTAAACTCAAAAACTAACATCGACAGGGCATGTTAGTAATACTATCCCTAGTGTGACGTGTACTGTACCCATGGTCCTTCTAGTGTCGAGGTCTCTCAGATTGTTTGTTTCCGACATGAGGTTGCATGAAGTGTAGCTTGAGTACAGATGTGAAAGCAGAAACAGTGATAAACCAGAAAACATTATGCTCCTTCGACTCCAGTAGGTGAGGAAGGGTGGGCGCATGTGAATCTAACCAGATCCACAAGCATCAGAAATATGATTATGTTGAGTAATGTATCCCTTCTGAGGCTTGTAGATCTGCTAAGATCACATGCTCTGCATAGATTAGTGAGCATTATCTGGAGAAGGTGGGATGTGAGAAGGTACAGCAGCAAATCCATGTTTTAGAACCGCTTGTCCCACCTGTGAATCTGCTTTAGAGTGAGTGTCAATGCAATAATGCTGTGTGGAACTATGAATGGAACTTCATGTAGCAGCTTTGCAAATGGCGTCTAGAGGAACGTTTGTAATGAACGCTAGGATAACTCCAGTACCTCTGGTAGAGGTAGTCCTGGGAGTGAAAGGTAAATCTCTTTTGGATAGGGTATAGCAGAGCTGTATGCACTTGACTATTCATTTGGAGCTGGCCTTTTTTTTTATATGTGATCGCCCTTTCTCCCAGGTGCTATGGAAACAAAGAGCTGGTCTGTTTTCCTTGGGGGTTTAGCTTTGCTCACATAGTACAAGACCACCCTACGTACATCAAGTGTATGGAGGCTCCTCTCAGCTGAATTGAATGGATTTTGAAAGAAGGTAGAAAGTTCTATGGCTTGATTAACATGGAACTTTGAAATGAACTTGGGTGAAAACCTAGGATGTGTTCCGAGGACAACCTTGTCTTTGTGGATTATGAAGAAAGGGTCTTGTATGGACAAAGCTTGTAGCTCACTGACTTGGCTACTAGAAATGCAGTTTTTTTAAGTTAAATGTTTTAGGCTGGCTTTGTGTTTAGGCTCAAAGGGCGGACCCATGAGTTTGGAGAGCAAGAAAATAAAATCTCAACCCGGTGGAAGGTATGAGATGGGAGGATATATCTGTTGAGACTTGAGTGTCGTGTAGGCAGTAGAGGCCTCCGTCCCCAAATGCCGCACAGGGAGAACTTAAAGCAACTCTCTGTGCAGCCGTTGAGGTCACAGGCGAAGATGTTCAAATGTCCAAGTCCGGGAACGCGAACCTCTGGGACCCCACACTGCTGCAAGAAAATGCGGATTAAGTACCAAGCAAGAAACAGTACCTACAGTATTAGAATAACCGGAAAGGTCTTACCAGTCAGGGTCAAGGAGGGGATGAGGAACCTAGTGGAGAGGTCCGGGACCCACGTGGACGGCAGTACCCCAAGAGGAGTAGGCTCAGTTGTTCGCCTGTCAGCAGGAGCTGTGGAGCTGTGGAACTGTGAGGCAAGGAGTTCAAAGAACCAGGGTGCAAAAGGGTGATCCAGGAGGCAGTCCAATAACAGTCCGTGGTCGAGAGCCGTGTATCACTGTGCAAACAAATCCGAAGGGGTAAATCCAAGAGGAGTCCAGTAAAGCAGGCCAGGTCGATTCCGTGAGTGATCCAAAGATGATTCAAAGTCCGTAGCGCCAAACAGAATGCAGAGCACAGCTGAGAAGCAACGAATACCCAGGTTTCCGGGTTTATGTACTCGCGCTTCTGGTCACGTGATGCGTGGCATGGTCACGTGATCGGGCAAGAGCATCACGTGACCTCACAGTCCCGCGATGCGGAAGCTCAGGGTTAGCCCTTCGCGATCCTATGCGCCAAGGCAATTGCCAATGTAGAAACGGCCGTAGTCTGACAGCCGTCCTATTACGGACCAGGCGCGGGTGTGCCCGCAAGACGTGTGTGAGTCCACGTGAGTCCCGGGGAAGGGGGGAAGTGAGAGAAGGGCGGGACTGGGGATGAGGGAGTGCCCTGGGGACCGCATGATGAGGGATCGTGACAGAACCCCCTCCCAAAGGCCCACGACCCCGTGGGCAGGAAGGGTGATCCCGGTGGAAGCGAGCCACCAACCGGGGAGCGTGGACATCAATAGCAGGAACCCAAGAGCGCTCCTCCGGACCATAACCGACCCAATCAACCAGGTATTGCAAGCGCCCCCTGCAGACCCGGGAGCCCAGAATGGAGGAAACCTCATACTCGTCTGGGGAAGCCAAGGACACCGGGGCAGCAGAGGCGCGCAAGCGGGACGGGGCCGGACACGGTTTGAGAAGGGAGACATGAAATACAGGGTGTACCCTCCAAGAACCCGGGAGAACCAGTCGGTATGTGACAGGGTTGATAACCCGGGAAACCACATAGGGACCCACAAAACGGGGCAACAACTTCCTACAACCCACTAGCCTCAAGTGACGAGTGGAAAGCCATACCCGGGAACCCACCGAGAAAGACGGAGCCAACAGCCGTTTCTTATCTGCCTGGACCTTCATGGAAGACTGAGCCTCACGGAGATGTAAAGCAGTCTGGTCGTGGATAGAGGACAAATCCCTAAGACAGGCGCTGGCGGCCGGATTGGTGGAGGCCGGAAGGTCAGGGATCGGTAATGTGCGGGGATGTTGGCCATAGAGAACATAGAAGGGGGAGAACCCAGTGGATGCATGAACTGCATTGTTATAAGCGAATTCAGCGTGTCGGAGGGCACGCAACCAAGAGCACTGTTGTTGCAGGATCAGACAGCGGAGATATTGTTCCATTGTTTGATTAGTCCTTTCGGTCTGACCATCCGTCTCCGGGTGGTAGGCCGAAGAGAACCGGACATCGATACCCAACAACCTAGTTAGAGCGCGCCAGAAGCGAGAAGTGAATTGCGATCCCCGGTCTGATATAAGGACAGAGGGTAACCCAAAAAGACAAAAGACGGTATCAAAGAACAGGGTGGCCAGGATGGAAGCAGAGGGGATACCCTTGCAGGGGATGAAGCGTGCCATCTTTGAGAAGGAATCCACCACCACCCAAATAGTGTCGTAACCCTGTACCCGAGGGAGTTCCGTGACAAAGTCCATGGTTACCGTATGCCATGGCTTCGGGGGCACTGGTAAAGGGAGAAGCAGGCCTAACGGGCGACCCCTACGGGTTTTGCATTGTGTACAAATGGTGCATGTATTGACGTAACAATCCACGTCCCTCTTCATGCCCGGCCACCAACACCAACGCTTCAGGAGGGATAACGTACGGCGTTGGCCAGGATGACCATTCACAGGGGCATCGTGCGACCATTCCATTGCCATGTTGCGTGTGTCGGCAGTGGGCAAGAATAGGCGGTTCAGCACAAACGGGAGGCCATCCTGGAACACCGGATCCCACTCAGATAGTTGGTCGGGATGTAAGGACACCCACTTGCGTACTGCGTCCACTAAGGGCATCGAGGGAGTACATAGACAAACGACCTTAGTGTCGTCCAACATTGTGTTAGGGTATACGGGAAGAGAGACCCCCCCGGGAGAGCGGGACAGCGCATCGGCCTTGCCGTGCGCGGAACCAGCCCGATGCCGAATTTGGAAATCGAACGCTGCGAAGAAAAGGTGCCACCTCACCTGACGGCTGTTAAGGCACTTCAGGGAAGCCAAGTCCTGCAGGTTCTGGTGATCAGTAAACACCGTGACTCGATACTTGGCGCCCAAGAGATGGTGTCGCCACACGCGGAAAGCGTCCATAACCGCCAACAACTCCTTCTCGGTCACGGTGTAGTGTGACTCGGGGGTGGTAAACTTGCGGGAATGAAATGCAACAGGGTGCAGACGACCCGTGGCCTGACATGCTTGGGATAAGACAGCACCAAGAGCGAAGGAGGAGGCGTCAGCTTCCACGATAAAAGGGAGTTCAGAGTCGGGATGCTGAAGAACAGGGGCTGTGGTGAAAGCAGTCTTCAGTGAATCAAAGGCCTTCTGTTGTGTATCAGACCAAAGGAAGGGAACTCTAGGACTGGTTAATGCAGTGAGGGGAGACACGATAGAAGAAAACCCAGAGATGAATCTCCTGTAGAAATTCGCAAAACCCAAAAAGGACTGAAGGGCTTTCAGGTTCGCAGGAATAGGCCAGTCCAAAACCGCTTTAACCTTGGAGTGGTTCATGGACAACCCCCCGGGAGTGATACAGAACCCGAGGAAATCAACATTACCAACGTGGAACAGGCACTTTTCCGGTTTGGCATATAGTGAGTGTTTCTGTAAGCGTGTTAATACCTCACGAACGTGTCGCACATGCTCTTCCAGGGATTGAGAAAAGATTAAGATGTCATCGAGGTAAACCACGACGTAAACATCTAAGATAGCGCTCAGGATATCATTCATAAACCTCTGGAAGGTCGCCGGGGCATTACACAGCCCAAAGGGCATGACTGTATATTCGTATAGGCCGTACCGGGTACAGAAAGCGGTTTTCCATTCGTCCCCGGAACGGACGCGGACCAGGTTGTAGGCTCCGCGGAGGTCCAGTTTTGTAAAAATGGTAGCGTGTGTGAGTCGGTCCAGCAAGGGCGTGATGAGGGGAATAGGGTACCGATCTTTCCTCGTGATAGCATTCAGGCGTCTATAATCAACACATGGGCGTAGATCGCCTTCCTTTTTCGGCACAAAAAAGATAGGGCTGGCTGCAGGCGAGGTGGATGGTCGTATGTGCCCTAAGCTCAAGGACTTCCTAATGTACTCCTTGAGAGTCATTTCCTCGGATGGCGAGAGGGAATAGATCCGCCCCGTGGGAACCACTGTATCAGGGAGTAGATCGATAGGGCAATCGTACGGGCGATGTGGAGGCAGTGTTTCAGAGGAGCCACGATCAAAGACAGCTGCGAAATCTTGATAGACCTGGGGAACGTCTAGTGCCACTAACCCAACTACGTGTTCTGATGGTGTATCTTGCGGATCCTGTACTGTAAGATGAGCTATAGCCTGGGCGGGATTGTCGCTGTGTGCGTCTGTGGGAAGACAGAAATGCTGGCAGACAGCCGACTCAAAATGAACCAAACCCAATTTCCAATCAAGGAGGGGATTATGTTCCTGAAGCCAAGGGATTCCCAGGATGAGCCCAAACTGTGGCGTGGTGATAAGGTCAAAACTAATGGTCTCCCTATGTCTGGATTGTATTGTTAATAGCAAAGGGGCTGTTTGTTGTTTGACTGGGCCCGAAATCAAGGACGAGCCATCTACAGCCTGTACCGGTTCAGGCCTGGTCTTGGTCAAGAGGGGCAGGTTTAACAAACGGGCCAAGGAAATGTCGATAAAGTTTCCCGTGGCCCCAGAGTCAATTATCAGAGTAACAGGATGTGAAACGGACGCTGTGGGCTGTAGAGTGGCTTGTACATGAATGGGCCGGATACGCCCGAAAGAGGGTGTAGGGTTCGGGGTGTCTGTGGTATAGCTCGATCCCGTCCCCGGTACTATGATCGAGCTATCTGAAAACCCTGTGGCTTGTTTTTGGGACGACGTGGGCATTCCTTAACAAAATGACCTAGGGTGCCGCAGTAGTAGCAAGCGTTATCCGCCCTCCTGCGTTCCCTTTCCAAAGGAGATATCGGACTCCTGACCCCCCCCGATCTGCATGGGTTCTTGGGAGGAGTCAGAAGAAGGAACTGTCATGGGAGAAGTGGAGGAGTGAGTGAAACCTGCTTCCGCTCTTCTTTCGGACCTACGTGCGTCCACCTGGAGTGACAAGTCAACCAGATCTTGGAATGCAGTGGGTAATGAGGGTACTACTGATAAGGCGTCCTTCATAGGGTTGCTGAGGCCCCTATAGAAGACGACTGCTTTCTTGCCCTCTGGCCAAGAGGTTTCAGCGGATAGCTGGTTAAAACGGGTTATGTATTCAATGAGAGAACCCCTACCCTGGCACAAATCCAGAAGTTCCAGATCTCGAGATTGGGCCTTGTGTCTAGTATCAAAAACCCTGGACATCTCGGTGACGAGGAGATCGAAATCATATAAGGCCGGGTTATCGTTCTCCAATAAGGGGTTGGCCCATGCAGCGGCAATCCCAGCCAAATGGGAAAGGGTAAATGCCGCTTTCGTGGTGGAATCTGGAAAAGCCTGAGGCCGGCACAGGAAATGCAACTTGCATTGGTTTAGGAAGGTCCTAAATTTCTTGGGATCCCCGTGGTATCTCTCAGGGGCCGCCAATGGGAATGGAGTAGGTAGCATCATGGGAACGGGATTCTGGGGAACAATCGGAGGTGGAACAGGTCGAGAAACAGAGGGTGTGTCTCCGAATTCTACATCTGGGGGTAAAGGGTGTCTGGCACTTTGTATGTGGTCGAGACGTTGATGGATAGCCGTGTTGGCTGCCGCCATATCGGCTCGTAGCACTGTAATGGCTTGGACTATAGCAGACATGGGGTCTTCAGCGTTCCCCTCCATTGCCTACACGACTATAGGCTTCTCAGTCTGTTGAGACTTGAGTGTCGTGTAGGCAGTAGAGGCCTCCGTCCCCAAATGCCGCACAGGGAGAACTTAAAGCAACTCTCTGTGCAGCCGTTGAGGTCACAGGCGAAGATGTTCAAATGTCCAAGTCCGGGAACGCGAACCTCTGGGACCCCACACTGCTGCAAGAAAATGCGGATTAAGTACCAAGCAAGAAACAGTACCTACAGTATTAGAATAACCGGAAAGGTCTTACCAGTCAGGGTCAAGGAGGGGATGAGGAACCTAGTGGAGAGGTCCGGGACCCACGTGGACGGCAGTACCCCAAGAGGAGTAGGCTCAGTTGTTCGCCTGTCAGCAGGAGCTGTGGAGCTGTGGAACTGTGAGGCAAGGAGTTCAAAGAACCAGGGTGCAAAAGGGTGATCCAGGAGGCAGTCCAATAACAGTCCGTGGTCGAGAGCCGTGTATCACTGTGCAAACAAATCCGAAGGGGTAAATCCAAGAGGAGTCCAGTAAAGCAGGCCAGGTCGATTCCGTGAGTGATCCAAAGATGATTCAAAGTCCGTAGCGCCAAACAGAATGCAGAGCACAGCTGAGAAGCAACGAATACCCAGGTTTCCGGGTTTATGTACTCGCGCTTCTGGTCACGTGATGCGTGGCATGGTCACGTGATCGGGCAAGAGCATCACGTGACCTCACAGTCCCGCGATGCGGAAGCTCAGGGTTAGCCCTTCGCGATCCTATGCGCCAAGGCAATTGCCAATGTAGAAACGGCCGTAGTCTGACAGCCGTCCTATTACGGACCAGGCGCGGGTGTGCCCGCAAGACGTGTGTGAGTCCACGTGAGTCCCGGGGAAGGGGGGAAGTGAGAGAAGGGCGGGACTGGGGATGAGGGAGTGCCCTGGGGACCGCATGATGAGGGATCGTGACAATATCCTCCTTACCCCTTCCATGAATGCTTTAATGACAGGAACTTTGCACCAGGACACTTTGTTCTGTGAAGTGGTGTAAGCGGACAGAGCCACCAGGTGTACTTTGTTGGAGTTGAACACTAGACAAGAGTCTAGTAGGAAAAGCATGTAATGTAAAATGTTAGCTGGTGAACATTGGATTGGGTTTAAGGTTTGTGACCTGCACCATATCACAAAACTCTTCCACTTGTTAAAATAGCAGTGTCTGGTGTTGGGTTTCCGTACCTCCTTTAGGATATCCATACACCTTTGTGGAAGATTCAAGTGGCCAAATTCTATGATTTCAGGAGGCAGGCTGCCAAGTTCATAGATTGAGGCAGAGGGTGGAGGGATGCTCCCTTGTGTTGTGTTAGCATGTTGTATGGGCACGGGTCGCACATCACCAGTTAGAGCAGCTATGGAAACCAAGGCTGTCTCACCCACATAGGAGCAACCAGGATTAGAGTTACTTGTTCCTGGTGCAACTTGTGCAGAATCCTGCTGAGGAGTGGTGTTGGAGGAAAAGCGTAATAAAAATTTCCCTGACCAGTTCATCCATAGGGCATTCCCCTTGGACTCTGGTTGGTGAAAAAGGAAAAGTCTGGGCACTGCGCATTTAGGCTTGTGGCAAACATCAGGGGATGACCCCATTAATATTCTGTCTAGGGTATCTTTGTTGCGTTACAACTCGTATTCTTCTGGTGGAGGATATCTGCCTAGAGCGTCTGCCAGAGCATTGTGTTCCCCTGGAACATGTTCAGAGGTTAGGAACATGCTCTGCTTAAGTGCCCACTTTCATATTTTTTTGGGATAGCTTGGACAGACAGTGTGTGCCTCCCTGATGGTTTATGTAGAACATGTCAGGGGTGATGTCTGTAAGGACTTGCACTGTTTTACCTGTAAGATGCTGCTGAAAAGCTTGAAGAGCCTTGAGAACTGCCAAAAGTTCCAGGAAGTTGATGTGTCTTTGGACTGTTGCGCGTGTCCACTGGCCGTGGGCTGTGGTGGAGGAAGTGAGGCCCCCCCCATCCGGTGAGAGGCATCTGTAGTTAGGATCGCTTGTGCTGGTGGAACGCAGAAGGATTTTCCATTTAGCAGGTTGTCCCTGGACCAACAGCAAAGAGCCTGTACCAGGGATAGCGAAACAACAACTAGATCGTCCCACTGACCACTTGCCTGAGACCACTGTTTCGCTAACCATTCCTGCATTGGGCGCAGGCATGCGTGAGGAACCAAGTGAATGCATGAGGCCATCATCCCGAGCAAGCGCATTGCTTTGCATAGTTATCTGGCGACCGGCCTTGTAGTGAGGTAATTGCAACAGTATGTTTTGTACTCTCTCGTTTGACGGGAAAGCCAGATTCTCTTGTCTTTAGAATTGCTCCCAGAAATAGTTTTACTTGGCTGGGGACTAGACTGGATTTATTTTTGTTGATGAAGAAGCCCAAATTGAAAAGCAGGTCTATTGCCTTTTGTGTAATTTATTTGCAAATTTGAGATTACCCAGTGATCAGCCAGTCATCCAGATAAGGGTATACAGGGACTGACTTCGCGCAGGTGTGCTGCCACTACTGAAAGCAACTTTGTGACTAGTCTTGGCACTAAGGCGATGCAGAAGGGAGTGAACTCCCACTAACTTGAACCACAGATATTTCCTGTACGCAGGGAAAATTGAAATATATATGTATGCATCTTTAATATCCAATGCCGACGTGTAGTCCCCCTGTTTTAAGAGGGGGAACACCTTTAGAAGTGTGGTCATGCGAAACATTTGGGGCTTGAATCTAGTATTGGGTGCATGGAAAGGCCCTTCTTTGGCAGAAGGAAGTATGTTGAATAAATACCCTTGTTTACCCGTTAGGCTGCGACGATCTCTATGGCATCCTTTTCCAGCAGTGCTGTTAGTACTTCTCACGGTACATGCCGCTCTTCTGGCATCATCCTTTAGTGTTTTGACAGGCAGCTGGGTGGCTTTTGTAACAGTTCAATGCAATACCTACCTGCAAAAGTGGACAACACTGACTTGTCGGACGTTATCCCCGCCCATGCGTGGGTGAAGTATGAAATTCAACCTCCTAATGGGGTGGCATGGCAGGAAACCTGCAGCGATGAGTCTGTGTCTGGGAGGGGTGGAGCATCTCCCAGGTGAGGTTCTGCCTCTTCCTCTGGATCTTTGATTTCCTCTTAGAAAGCTGGAAGAGGAAGATGGTTCTTGCGATGGGCCCCAAGTTGAAGACTGTGTGCCCAGAGTGTATCCCGAAGAGCGTTGTGAACAGTGACCCGAAAACTTCTCGAGTTTGAGGGGCCATGTTGTACCTAGGGTTTGTTAATTGGGCGAGGGATTTATGGTCATACTCCTCCTTCCCGCTCTTGTGAACGTCTTCGACAGCCTTACGGAAAAGTACATTAGGTTCCACCGGCATGTTAAGGAGGGTGGCCCGAGTGTCTAATTTAAAACCAGACTGAGTCAGGCGTGGTTTTACAAAGGTAGCGGGCGCCCCTCTCTCGCAAGAACAGACATGATAACCTGTTCAGTGGTTATTAACCACTTGAGAGTTCGCAGCCACTGCTTTTACTCACTGTGCCTTTCACAGATGGGAAATATCCATTTGCATATCACTCTTTGTCCTGCCCTGGGGCAGTCCAGCACCGAAATACAATGGCAATTCGAATCTGAACGAGAGTACCACCAGCAACCCCATACACGTGTTTCACCCTTGTTGGGGATCATCAGTGAGGTGAAGCTGATGCCTCTCTGAGCACAGTGAGAGGGAGACCACGTCTGGTTGCCCCCAGGAGACCTAGGGTTACCAATCCCAGGTTCCTTAAAAAATAGTTTTACAAAGGTAGCGGGCGCCCCTCTCTCGCAAGAAAAGACATGATAACCTGTTCAGTGGTTATTAACCACTTGAGAGTTCGCAGCCACTGCTTTTACTCACTGTGCCTTTCACAGATGGGAAATATCCATTTGCATATCACTCTTTGTCCTGCCCTGGGGCAGTCCAGCACCGAAATACAATGGCAATTCGAATCTGAACGAGAGTACCACCAGCAACCCCATACACGTGTTTCACCCTTGTTGGGGATCATCAGTGAGGTGAAGCTGATGCCTCTCTGAGCACAGTGAGAGGGAGACCACGTCTGGTTGCCCCCAGGAGACCTAGGGTTACCAATCCCAGGTTCCTTAAAAAATAGTTTTAGGTTGGGGTCAGGCGTGGCACTTGAGTGTGCCTTGCGTGATGCAGCCTGCATGGTCTGCTGCAGCGAGATTATTTTTGAGGATGCAGTTTGATACCTGCTTACCCTCTGTGATAGAGCTCAATAATTGTGATTTTAGGGTTTCTGGAACCGCTTCAACCTGGTGCTCCAAGTCATCCCACTTATGGCAGTCATAACTAGCTACGAGTAGTGTTATTTGCAAGTCTGGCTTGATATGGCGCTGAGGAGGTAACCTTCCTTCCGAAAGTGTAGATTTCTTTTACTTTGTCTGGTGGTACTTCAGCCGACGATAGAGGAGTGCCAGCCCTCTTTCCGATAGTGGTGACAACCAGTGAATCAGGTTTTAACTGACTCCTAATATACAGGGCGTCTGTGGGAATAGGCCTGAATTATACTTCGATTCTAGGCCTAACCGCCCTTGTGAGGTTAGGTGCAAATAAGGAGGGCTGCATATGTCTCTGTATAGACTAACAGTGGGATAAACTTAGTGGTAGACTTCCTGTCGCCTAGATCGGCCTCCACAAAGTCCTAGTATCCTTATGCCTCTTGGGTGTCAATACTAAAGTGGTGGGCAGCCTTCAGCAGCAGTTCATTGTATTGGAGTTGATTGTCTACATGTGAATCTGCTACAGGCTGATCTTGGTGGTCTACCGACGGGATGACATATCATCATAGTAATGGTCCTGACTGCATAGGTCCCCTTGAAAGCTCAGTTCTTGCGACCCCGAGAGATCCACACCATACATGTCCTGAGAGGGGTCGTGGTAGGTGGAGGCTGTGGCTCAAGACTAGGTCTTTTGGGAGGGGGTTGGGGTTTTGCAGCCCCTGGCGTGAGGAGTCTCCAAGGGACGTTAGTTCTTGTAGTTGCTGATCTATGAAGCCAACAAAGCACGATATCCTTTTTATAATTCTGTTGAATTGTTTAGGGGTATAGTCACAAGAGGGTGGGAAGCCTGAAAGGGTAGGCATGGCTTGGGAGGGTGCCTGATCCTTGTGATGCATAGCCCCTCAGGGTGTGTACACAGGGGAAGAACCCATACTCTGAGAGCTTTTGTAAGACAAAGACATCTCAGTAATTGTGTCTTTAACAGAGTAGCAGTGATGTGTTTTTTAATTAGTTCTTGCATTTTCACCATATGTTTAGGGGATGCAGATGCACCTTTCGCTGCCCTGTTTTTGGAGGAGCGAGAGGATGGCCTTTTTGTCCGCAGTGTCGGAACCGACTTTGGGGGCCTGTTTCAGAGGCCTCATGAGGCAAAAGCCTAAGTGATGGCCCAGAGGACAGGGAAGATCTAGAGGCTTTTTCCGCAGACACTGCATGGGCCTTGATGGTCGACGATTACATCAAATGTCAGCCGTGGGCTATGTGCTTCAGATTTTTGGACGTGTGCGTGATTAGACAGACAAACCTTGGTCACCTTCGGCAACACCGATACTGCCCTCACGGGAGTGCTCTGCCACGTCGATGGAGGCTTTCAGGCGGAAAAATGTGCAGGACATGGAAAGCCTTTCAGGGTGATCCCTAGGATTGCACACTATGTGCGTGTCTTTCACAGGAATTTTCTATGGCAGGTAGGGCAAAATTTGAAGGGTGTATTTTCCATCAAAAATGGAAAGGGAAGTTAGATGAGAAAAAGCAAAGGGGTGGTAGAATATGCATTCTCTAAAAGGAGTCAGTATGAAAGACCTCCCCCCTCTCTCCCTACTGTAAGGGCTGAAGCCCGAAGAGGCCAGAGCAGGCCGCGTCTGGTCGTTAACGCAGTGAAGTCATCAACAATGGAGTTGTCCGAAGGCCGTCAAGCAGCTGGACAACGCTGTGGCAAAGGCAGACAATTAAGAAAGAAAGCGAAGTCTAGTAATAAACTTGTAACTAGTCCAAGGCTTCAGCCTGGAAAGGAACTCTGCAAATTACGACTGACCACGATGGCAGAAAGAAACAATCTCGGGCACCTTGACGCGTGAAGGACCACTAGGGATAGTATTACTAACGCGCCCTGTCGCCGTCCGTTTTTGAGTTGTAAAAACAAATCTTTTAATACTCTGCGACTACCACTAAATGTCGGACTATGCATGCAGAGCATGTGATCTAACCAGATCCACAAGCCTCAGAGATATGATATATGGGATACATTACTCACCGTAATCCTATTTCGGATGCTTGCATCTGCTTAGATTGACATGCTGTGCATAGGCTGACATCTAGTGGAAGCTGCTGAGTATTACAGTTTGTTTTTCGAAAGTAGAAAAGGGACATCGAACTAGGGCATGCCAGTAATACTATCCCTAGTGTGACGTCCCATGTACCCAGGATCCCTCACGTGTGTAGGACCCTCAGATTGTATTTTTTCTGACATGAGGTTGCATGCAGAGTAGCGCGAGTATCCAAGCAGATAATATAGATAAGACTACAAGCATCCATGTGCCTTCTCTCAGAGGGGAGGAAGGGCGGGCACATGTGAATCTAAGCAGATACAAGCATCAGAAATACGACTACGGTGATAATGTATGCCTTCTGAGGCTTGTGGAATCTGCTTAAATCACATGCTGTGCATAGATTAGCGAGCAGTGTTAGAAGAAGGGGGTGGGATGTGAGAAGTGTCATGAGCAAATAAATGTCTTAGAACCGCTTGTCCCACTTGAGTATCTGTCTTGGAATGGGTGTCAATGCAGTAGTGCTGAGTAAAGGTCTGAATGGAGCTTCATGCAGCTGCTTTGCAAATGCCGTCAAGGAGTACATTTGCAATGAAAGCCAGAGTGGCTGCAGTACCTCTTATAGAGTGGGCCCTTGGCGTAAAAGGCAGTGTTTTATCTGAGAGGGAAAAGCACAATTGGATACATCTGACTATCCATTTAGAGATGGCATTCTTTGAGACGCGATCTCCTTCTCTACCTAGAGCTATGGAGACGAACAGTTGATCTGGCCTGGACTACATAGTAGAGGACTGATCTCCTCACATCTAGTGCCTCAGCAGAGCTTTTTGGAAGAAGGCCGGTAGCTCAATGGACTGGTTAACATGGAATTTGGAAATTAACTTAGGTGAAAACCTAGGGTGAGTGCGTAAAACCAGGTTATCCTTATGTACTGTAAAGAAAGGATCCTGCACTGACAGCTTGAATTTCACTGACCCTTCATATGGATGTTATGGCTACTAAGAAGGCAGTTTTATAAGTCAGGTGTTTGAGACTAGCTTTGTACATGGGTTCAAAGGAAGGTCCCATGAGTTTAGCAAGTACCACATTAAGGTCCCAACCTGGTGGTAGGTTAGAAATTGGAGGGTGGAGTCTTTTTACCCCTTCCATAAATGCTTTGACAACTGGCAGTTTCCACTATGGCACCTTGTTATGGGAAGTGGTGTAGGCTGATAAAGCTGCCAGGTGCACTTTAAGTGAGTTAAACACTAACCCTGCATCCAATAAGTGGAGCATATAGGTGACAATATTAGAAGGAGTACAATCAACTGGGTTGATTTGCTTATTCTGGCACCAAATAACGAATCGTTTCCATTTGTCATTGTAACAGTGCCTTGTGTTAGGTTTTCTTGACTCTCAAGATATCCTTACATCTCTGAGGTAAATTGAGATGTCCGAACTCTATGACTTCAAGAGCCATGCAGCGAAGTTCATAGAGTTGGGCTGAGGATGCACTGTTAGCTCCCCGTGCTGGGAGAGTCGATTGTACCGGCACGGGCGTTTGATGGGGTCGCACACCGCCAATTTGCATAGGTGTGGGTACCATGGTTGCCTCGCCCACATAGGAGCAACTAGGATGAGCGTCAACGGTTCCCTGTGGATCTTGTTCACCACCTTCCTCATCAGAGGGGTTGGTGGTAAAGCGAAGGCAAACATCCCTGACCAATTCAAACATAGGGCGTTCCCCTTGGAGCCTTGCTGGGAGAACCTGGATGCGAAGTCTGGACATTGCCTGTTTCGCTTGTGGCAAATAGGTCTATAGTGGGGAAACCCCAATAAGAGAAGAGGCCTCCTACGACTTCTTCGTGTAGTGTCCACTCGTGTTCTGGGAGGGGATCCCTGCTCAGAGCATCTGCTAGCGAGTTGAGATCCCCCGGAACATGTTGGGATGACAGGAAAATCTTCTGTTTGAGTGCCCATTTCCAAATATTTTGGGCAAGCTTGGACAAATTTGGCGAACGAGTGCCCCCTTGTTTGCTTAAGTAAAATATTGCTGTTGTGCTGTCTGTTAGGATCTGCACTGAAAGGTTGGAGGGGATTCGAATGCCCGAAGCGCTCTGAAGACTGTCAGAGGTTCTAGCAGGTTGATCTGGTTCTGAGCCACTGTGTGAGACCAGAGACCCTGAGCTGTATGGAGCAGGTAGCGGGCTCCCCACCCTGCTAGGGAGGCGTCTGTTGCGACAACAGCCTGTATCTCTGGATCGTAGAAGGGTTTCCCTTTCATAAGATTCTCTCTTGTCCACCAGCAAGGCTTTGTACTAGTGTTGGCAAAACTACCACTAGATCGTCCCACTGACCACTTGCTTGAGACCACTGTTTCGCCAACCATTCCTGCATAGGTCGCATGCACAGGCACGTGTGGGTAACCAGGTAAATGCATGCCATCATGCCTAGCAAACTCATCGCTTTGCGCACCCTTATTTGGCGACTGGACTGATATTGAGGAATTTGCAGCAACAGGTTCCGAATTCTTTCCTCTGATGGAAAGGCCAACCCCTCTTGGGTGTTTAGGACAGATTTTTCTCGTTGATTGAGAAGCCCTACTGCAAGAGGTGGATTCTTCTTTGAATATTTAGTCTGCAAATTAAGGGGGTTTCCCCAGTGATGAGCCAGTCGTCCAGGTAAGGGTACACTGGGATTGCTTCCCTGCGTAGGTGCGCCGCCACCACCACCGCCAGTACCTTGGTGAATACCCTTGGAGCAGAGGCTATACACCGAAGGGCAGCACTTTGAACTGGTAGTGCTGGTTGTTTATTTTGAAACGTAAGAATCTTCTGTGCGCTGGGAACATTGAAATATGAAAATAGGCATCTTTCATATCTAATGTTGCCATGTAATCCCCCTTTTTTAGTGGGGGGAGTTACCTCTTGGAGTAGTCATGCAGAATTTTTGTGGCTTGACATACTTGTTTGCAGGGTGCAAATCTAATACTGGGCGCGTTGTTAGATCTTTTTTTTGGCACAAGGAAGTAGGTTGAATAAATACCCCTGTTTACCTGGTTGCCCGGGACAAGTTCTATAGCGTCCTTTGCAAGTAGAGTGGCGATCTCCTCGAGGAGGATTTTCTGGTGCTCCAACGAGTGTACCTTCTGTCTTGGAGGATGGTCGTGGGGGCGCGCTAATAGTTCTATACTGTATCCTGCGGACACTGTGGACAGCACCAATCTGTCCGAAGTGATACCCTCCCATGCGTGGGTGAAGGTGGAAATGCGCCCCCCCTACTGGGGATGCATGGCAGGGGACCCGAAGCGGAATCTCACTGTTTACTAGGTGGCGTACCACCTCTGGCGGGGCTGCCTCTATCCCTAGTGTGGCCCCTGCGCTGGCCTCTGGTGAATCCCTGTGATGTTTGGAACTGATTGTTGCCCCATGAAATTCCTTGATTTGGTAGTAGTTGGAACCCCTCCGAGAGCTTTGACCGTGAAAATGACGAAAATTATTATTTCCCCTCTGACCTGGGGGTTTATTTGTGAGTTGGCAGAGAGATTTTAGGGTCTCGTACTCATCTTTAGCTGTCTTTAGTGCCTCTTCCACTGCCCTGCCAAATAGAACTTTCGGCTCTACCGGCATGTCTATAAGCGTGGCTTGGGTCTCGGGTTTGAACTCCGACTGCCTTAGTCAAGCATGGTGCTTTATTACTCTGCCTTCAGCTATCAATCTTCCAGCATTATCTGCTGCATCAAAATTTGTTTTAAGGATGCATCCAGATACGGACCTTCCGTCTGCTGCAATTTGGGCCAACTGGCCTTTTAGTGGTTCAGATGCAGAGGCTACTAGAGCAGCTACTTGTTCCCACTGATGGCAGTTATAGCTTGCTAAAAGAGTGGTACTGTTAGCAATATGTGCCCGATAGGCTGAGGTGGAGGCAACTTTCCTACCCAGAGCATATATCCTTTTGCTCTCCTTATCGGGAGGTGAAGAAGCTAGTGGTGTACCTTCCCTCTTTCTGGTGGTTGTTACTACCAGCGAGTCAGGTTTTAGTTAACCCCTTATGCACAAGGGATCGGATGGTGCGGCTCGGAATAATTTTTCCACTTGTGGATTCACTGCACGAGTAAGATTTGGGGTTACCAGCGGGGATCAATTCTACGCTGGATTGATTTTAATATTGGGATAGCCTGGATAATGGCTCTCATGTTCCCCCAGGATTTCTTCTGCGAAATCCCTATCTTCTTGGACACCCTGTGTGTCTATCTGAAAATGAGCTGCTGCTTTAGCCAGTACCTCATAGAGGAGTGGCTGATTATCAATCGGTGAG
Organism: Ambystoma mexicanum; assembly: GCF_040938575.1. Taxonomy (NCBI): domain Eukaryota; kingdom Metazoa; phylum Chordata; class Amphibia; order Caudata; family Ambystomatidae; genus Ambystoma; species Ambystoma mexicanum. The sequence continues at coordinate 610,137,723 of NC_090924.1, forward strand.
TCATGCACCGGGGGGTCCTTAGGAATTGGGGAGTCAACATTGTAGGCTTCCGCCTCATCCTCCTCTTCCTCTTCCTGGTCCTCGTCAGCCCGATAATAAGAAACCCCTGTCTGGTCTTCCAGCGTATGTGTTTCTGTCTCCTCTTCATAGGACTCTGGATGGTAAGGTTCAATTAGAAAAGTGTGTGAAACCAATTCCTGTGCCGGAGCATAAGAACGGAGCCTATTAGTAGGGGGTTGAGAGTCTGTGGACCTCGAAGGGGGTGGAGGTAGCTGGTGTGTTGGCATAGATATGGAAATAATTAGGGTCTTTTTCCTAGAAAAAACAGACATCCTTCTCATCACCCTATCAATATCCACTGAGTTCCATTCCCTGGAACTGGGAATAAACCTCTCTTGTTCTGGTTCATCATCTATGCCCATATCATGAGTGGGATGGACAATTTTACTCTTAGGAGTAGTGTCAGGGACCTTGGACTTCTCTATCACTTTAGGAGCCTTCTGTTTTTCTTTATGGTGTTCTGAAGGTTTCTTGTGTTGTTTACCCCCCTTTCCGTGACTAGAGGAATGTTTTCCAGAGGTTTTAGGGGTTTCCGAGGATTTCCACGCTACGCGCAGAGGTTCGGAGGTGGTCTTTGACGCTTTGCGTCGAGACTCAGTTAGTAGAAGGAGGACGCCGAATCTCGGGAGTAGACGCTACACGCTTTGACTTTGGAGAATAAAGGTCGGAATCGTCTTCCGACGATCGAGCCTCTGGAACTATTGGGAGTGCGGCACCTTTTTCAACTGCGGACGGTTGGTCTTTGTCATGTGGCGATCGGGAACGCCCAGAGAACACAGAATCGTTGGACCACCCTCTCAGTGCCTTCCGTTGTGATGGCTCAACACGTGTGTCGAGTCATGGCTGGGGCTGATGTGTTTAGAGGAAGTGGTGTGGGTTGCACTTCTGCCCCTGGGTGTTGTCCCCATAACTGACCGATGGCCAGTCCGCTGAGGTCGGGGGCTTGCGCGTGGATGTCTGAGGTCACCCCTATGCCCTTGCAGTCCGATACAGCGGTGTTGCTGCCATCGCTGAACGCCCCCTCGACGTCCATGGCCACTAGCTGCCGGGCGTAGTGGGCCCAACGCTTCGTAGAGCGGTCCTTAAGTGTTTTTGGCTTGAAGAGCTTACAAGCTCAACACTTAGCCTCGGGATGGTCTCGTGAGAGACACAGATTGCACGTATTGTGCTCATCTACCCAGGGAAACTTCCTGTCACACTTAGGGCAGAATTTGAAATGAGTACTCCCCATATGTGTAAATCTGGCAGTGGGCTGTGTAAATGTAGGAAATAAATGTGGGAAAATTATGACCACCCCCCACTCTCCCTACTTGTACAGGGCCAAGGCCAGAGGCCTTCCAAGGCCCAAGGTCTGTCGTGTAGTTTTCGATGGCTGGTTCCCTCGATCTTCTCTGACGTCGATCTTCGGCGTAGGATGAAAGATAACGGGGAACATTTTTAACAATATTTAGGTATAATTGCAAATGCCAAGGGAACGCCACAATATGCGTCCGACGAGTATGGCGGAAAAAAACAATCTGAGGGTCCTACGCGCATGAGGGATCATGGGTACATGGGACGTCACACTAGGGATAGTATTACTGGCACACCCTAGTTCGACGCCCCTTTTTGAGTTTCGAAAAACAAACAGACTCTGCAGCTTCCACTAGATGTCGGCCTATGCACAGCATGTGATCTAATTAGATTCCACAAGCCGCAAATATTTACACACACACACACAAAACGTTAAAGGAACGTTATGCTTAAGTTGCACTAACAAAAACCTATGCATTTCAATGGACAAACGTTACAGGGACGCTATGGTTACAGGTAAAACCGAAAAACCCCTGAAATTTGCAAGTTATGGTAAGCTAAGCAACCATAACTCGCGCCACCAGTGTGCACCTCAAGGACTAACACCGATGACATCAAAGATCCCATCACAAATCGCATTCATGACATCACTGATGACATATGTGTGGCTCCCTCATTTTTTGTTCACTGATATAAGTAGGCCAGGTGCTTTTGTTCACTAACAGTAAGAGTTGAGGAGGTTCTGGCTTTGTGTACGGCACCCTTCTCATATGTTGTTACACTACTTTCCTTAGGGTACACATACATGGTCATACATATACATATAGGGGAAGAAGAAAGCGTCACAGCAAGAATTTTTGTGCATGAAGATAAGCAATAATGTTATGGACATGTTCTAGTAATAGTGCTCCTTTTTAGCCTACTTTCATCTCCCTGTATGTGCTCACATTGGTATGCATTGTGGTGTTTATGTTTTCTGTACAGTAGTGCAATTATGTAGTTATTAAGAGAATGATAGCTACTTCTTACATGTTTCACAGTATCGAAAACTGTCAAACGAAAGCATTCATATTGTGACATGGGAACATTCTCAATATTACACTTCAATGGGGCTTGGTGTAGAGAATGGCTTTGTTTCCAGATGAGTTGATTCATGTACTGCAAGGAAGTGTGTAATACAATGGTGTGTATAGCTATGCATTGCTCAATGAACTACTTCTCTCTTGTTAGGTGTTCCAATGATGTTTGATAGTTTTCTGCCACCATAACAATCCCTTGTGGAGGCGTCCCATGAAAACGAAATGCACATGTGATGTCATCAGTGATGTCATGAATGAGATTTGCGATGTCATCTTTGATGTCATGGGTGTTAGTCCTTGCAGTGCACAGTGGTGGCACGAGCTATGGTTGCTTAGCTTAGCATAAGTTCCGAGAAAAAACTGAAATTCGCTTTTACCTGTAACCATAACGTCCCTGTAACAACGTTTGTCCATCTAATTGCATAGGTTTTTGCTAGGGCAACTTAACCATAACGTACCTTTAACAAAGTTTTTTTGCCAGTCAATTTCATTGGTTTTTAGCAGGATATCCTCAGTTTGTAAAGAAAAACTTGCCAACATAGTGAAACTACTGGCAGCATGGTAACGCAGACAGCAGTCGCGGACTATGCCTCTGGTTGCGCACATTGGGTGGCATCCAACGTGCTCAGGAAGGCACCTGCTGCTCTCTTACATAGTGATGGTAATCACCAAACGCAAACATTTTTTTTTTTAACTTATACGTTGTTTTGTCTCAAATAAATTTCAACATTAAATTACAAAGTAAGCATACAAATACTTTATAAATGTATACATCTTCTGTTACTTCCTTTTACATTAATGTAAAACTATTTTGTATAAAAAATTAAAAGTGAAAACTAAGGCATAAAACTGAACTAAATAATACTAATTCACATAACCTTGCACCTAAATTATCCATAGATGTACATTTTATACAATTCATTTATTAATATAAAAAAATAAGAAAGGGAGAAGGAAAAAAGATACAACTAAGTTACAGTTTTGCCCACATGATTGTGATAATGGCTACTAATGTGTGTCTTCCTTTAAATGTACTGTCCAAAGATAATTAATGATTGCATATCTAACGCATTTTCGATTTGTGTGAAATAAAGCATGCCACAGCTGGTAATGGGTTTAATTCACATATTCCACAAAGTGACATTTAAAGTGAATACATCTGTGTTAACAATTTCTCGCAATCTAACATCAAATGTCTTAAAGTTTCAGTCTCTTCATGGCAAAAGCGACACATTATTTCTGCCTGGGATATAGTTTTTTGCTTACATAATATTGCATTTTCAGAACAAAAAAAAGAATATATATATATATTTTTTTTATTAAGCATTTTAGTGTAAATTAATACATAACTTTTTGCTTAGACACATTTTCTTTTTAAGTCAATTTCCTGCCTAGCCGAACACAAGTATGGACGAGAGATAATCATTGTCCTTGTTCAGTTTCTCTATTCAGTGATTATCTGTCGAAAATCCTTTCAAAGTAGTAGGTTCGGCTTGGGTTTATCTGTTTTCCGTGTCCCTATCCATGTTTCTTATTCTTGATAGCATATTTTCTAGGTATATGTCAAGTCGTCTTGCAGTTTTCTTATTCAGTTCATCATATAGAGCTTGCCACCAATGTTATGGAGATATTTCTTTCTCCCCATTTAGCTCTCTGCAGATCATTAGAAGATGTTGTAGGGATTCTTCATTTTTTTGCATAGCCTACATGTGACAGATTTTTCTAGGCCATATTTCCTTAGAATCGGTCGTGTTCGTAGCACGTTTAGCCTGAAGCTAAGAATCAGGTCCCGGTGCTTCTGGTTGGCACTCTTCCTTCGGTAGCTAGGGAGCTGGTTAGCGAAGTTCACTAAAGTTTTTGACAAGGTGTGAGATTTGGAGGTTGTCCGACCTGCTTCCGATTGTGCCCAATCTATTGATATCAGGAGGGTTTTAACTCTTTTCGTATGATGACGTAGAGTTTCAACCCTGGTACATATGTTTTCCAGCATCATAATGCACTTGTTTCTCCATATTTTAAGGGGCCAGAAATCTGGAGCATTGTCTTAGTGTTTCAGTATTTTGTATTGCACAGGGCATTCCATTAGTTCTATTTTTCTGTACGTTGAGTGCGCTTTCCAAATCACTTATGTGAATTGAATATAGGTTGAGTTCATGGCTGATTACTCCTATTGGCACTGAGTTTGCCAGATTCAGTAGTCTTCTCCAATATCTAGCCTCTAATTTGTCCCAGACTTCGCATGGCATTCCTAAACATGTGTCGCTGTAACGCTCACCTGGTACCCACGGGGATGTCACTCACCCTGTTCTGACCTCTTACGACCTCAAACCCTTCCCTGGAGTCTACTCGACTGGAGACTGGGCCTGAAACACAGGATTGGTAGTGTTTAACTCCCTATTGTCTGTGTGCTTGAACCCCTTCTTCCCCGGGGTCCAGCCCTTCCCTTTGATCCACAGCTCACCTTGTTTCCTTGGAAAGTGTGCTCTCCGTCCTGCTTTCAGCGCAGGGCCGCGTTGATTGATGCAGGCTCGTTGCTGCCTAGTTACTTCACTGGCAAGAGTCCGACAGGTAAGTATAATGAGTCTTTTGAACAGTTCTCGAACTTCGTTCCTTTCCTTCCTTAAATGATGGCCGGCGTCCGGGGATGGCGACGTGCTGCTGAGATGAGTAGCGCTGAAGGTGAGTGAGAGCGCGATACGACCCTTTCGTATTTGTATTGAACTGAGTTTTTTCTGTGTCTTTTAGGTGCCGCAACATTTTCAGCGTGGATGCCGGTTATGAAGAAGAAATGCGGTGAGTAAGCGCGGTATGCGGTGTCTCTAGATGTTTCCACGCTAACCTGGAGTGTCTTTTCCCTCTTGCAGATGGATGAGAAGTTCCGGAGACAGAGTTCCCCCAGAGCGGCAGGGATTCAGTTAAGCGTTTGAAGCTTGTACAGTCTTTAAAAATAAGCGAAGATTTGCTGAATGCTTTCTAATGCCTTTTTTCTGTTCTTTTCCTTAGGAAGCTTAGTGCCGGGATGGGAATTAACCCGCCGAAGATGCCCGCAGAACAGAAGGAGCGATGAATGATGGGCAGAAACGCCTCAAGGTAAGGCTGTTCCTAACAGTGTTCTTGCAGGAGCTGAGCGCAGAAGAAAGATGCAGGCCTACTGGAGACCAATCCGAACACGGTGAGTGTCACGCTGCAGGTGCAGAAAACACAAAGCATGTTTCTCAGCCTGGGCGTGGCTTAAATAGTCTCTGGGTATCCAAGTGTCTCTGGGCTGAACCACACCCAAAAGACTAGACTGCACATGCAGTTCTGGGAACCGAAATATGTGGGGGCATCCATCTTTTCCCCCCATCAATGCACTACAAGTCCAATCCCCAATGTTATCCTATGGGAGTGAGTGAGTCCGGTGCCACAAGCGGCTAGTCTGACTCCAAGTGGGTCTTTGGAGAGGGAGAGGTCCTTGAGGGCCATGTAGGTGATCGTGGCATGGCTCCAGCCTGACATCTTGGAGGGCTGGGGACATGAGGGGCAGGAATCAGGACATCGCTCGCATATATCATCACGGGGATCACTTTGTATTTGTAGAAATCTACCACAGGTTGTAATGAGAATTTCCCATATCTTTTCTTCACAAATAGGGCTTGGGCTATCAGCTGGTCCATTTTAAGTTCCAGAGCTACAATCCACAGTTTATTTCCGCTATCGTCACTTATCATGGCACCTAGGTATTTTGGGCTCTTTGTCACTTTGAATCGCCGTTTGTTGTAATGTCCATGTGAATTTTCTTTGGTGTTTCTTATGCCCTTTTTCAAGAATGAGAATTTCTGTTTTGTCAGCATTCATTTGTCGTTTATTTCCAGCCACATAATGTTGTAGGGCGCTCAGTTTATGTTGTAGACCTATCGCACTCAAATCAAGAAGTATTAGGTCGTCCGCATATAGTAGATGCCCCAAGATGTTTCCACTCATGCATGGGTGACAGGCTCTCGCCGGTTCTATCCATTCTTTGATATCAGATATATAGAAGTTATACAGGATTGCCGCTAATGGGCAGCCCTGTTTTAGGCCTCTTTGTTGGCACAGAGTCGCTAAAAGACCCTGGTTGGTCTAATCTAATCTGTAGGCTTGTGTTAGAGTACAAGGCAATGATGGCTTCGAGTACATTTGGGGGCATTCTTTTTTCTTCAGCTTGTACCACAGGATTTCACGATCGACCCTGTCGAAAGCAGAGGCCATGTCCACAAATGCTACGTATAGTTTATTTTTCTCCATCGTTTTTCATTTTTAGTAGGTGGAGTGTTAACAGGTTTAACCCACAATCTACTTTCATAACAAAACCGGTCTGTCTTGGGTCACGGTTTTCATTCTTTGTTAGCCATTCATTTAATCTTTTAAGTAGGATGCCAGCATACAGTTTTCCGAGCACATCTAGGAGTTATACTGGTGGTAGTTTCCTGGTTTCGATCGATCTCCCTTTTTAAACACGGGATTACCACCGCTTTCAACCAAGAGTCCGGAATTTGCGTCCTCCTGCCAATTCTCCTAAAAAGATAGTTGGAGGTTAGCCCAGAGGATTGGGTTTTGCTTTAGAATAAAATTTGAAAGACCATCCGGTCCCGGAGCTTGGGACTTACTTGCCTTCTTAATTAATTCTGATATTTCATTTTTTGTGAAGTTTATTTCCCATGATTTCGGGGAGCCGAGTGGGTTACTTGGTCAACAACCGTTTAGTAGCGGCTATAGTCTACGGACCCCAGTTATGTACTCTGGTTTCTCATGGGGGCTTATCGTCAGGTGAGTGGAACATGTCCCAAATTAGTGTTTTCCAGGCTTCATACGCTGGGCCTGCTTCGCCCCCAGCTTTGGAGACCCCATCACCCCACACACTAGCCTCAGCACTCATCCAGTGCTCTAGTTCGTTGTACCATTTTTCATATTGTGGCCCACCCGGTGACTTCCATGCCATTGCAATGGACCTTTTTGCTAGTATACATACCATGTCCATAAGTTTAATCATGTGCCTATATTTACTGACCCTTGAGTAGGACCCCAGGCGACATTCCTTTGATGTCCACTCAAATCTCACCACTGCGGCTTTTCTGCAGGCCAGTTCTATCTTGTTCCAAAAGCACAGAGTCTTAGGGCACTCCTAGAACATGTGGATCAACTCCGCTTCTTCCGAGCTACACCAAGGGCACTGTGAAGTAACCTTAGCATTAAACCTAGCAATTCTCCCTGGAGTCATGTATGTCCTATATAGGAAATTCAGTTGAATCAACCTAAATCTAGCGTTTCTAGAGACTTCCCGGGGGTATGCCAGTGCCCTCGCCCATTCTTTGTCTGTTATATCTAACCCTGTGTCAGTTTCCCATTTTTGTTTTAGTGCTATGCTTTTGGAGTTAGGTCTGTCCATCAATTGGGCATATATTCTGGACACGGGTCTCGACCCATCGCCAAGGTTGTGTAACATTGCTAGCATAGGATTTATCTCTGGTTCGTCAGGCCATTTCTTCCAGTATTTCTTCTCAACTTTTGTGATCGTGTGGTACCATAGAAATTGGCCTCAGGGTAGCCCCTCCCCATCTGCGATGGATTCAAACTCCCTGAAGGCCCCCTCTTCGTAGATGTCATCCCATGTGTAAACACCAAACGCCTCCCATAGCCTCATGTTTATTAGGTCTTCATTAACTACACAGACCTCAGCTGCCAGTGGAGTGCCAGGGGAGTATGGGCGTTCGCTTTTTGCCAGGTTAAAGGCCCTATTCCAAACTTTTCTGCCCAGCGTTACTATCATCGGGATTGCATTCAGACATTGTGGCGAAATCCAAAGTATTTCTTTCAGGAGCGCAGGGGCCACAAGCCAATTCATCAGTCTCGTTTCCGAGGTAGCCTCATCGGCCAGCCATTTGGCCACGTGACTGAGTTGCGCCACTACATAGTACCTCTCAAAATCTGGTAGTTGGACCCCACCTTCCTTATATGCCAACAAGAGTGTGGATAGGGACAGTGTATGTCTGGCATTGCCCCATAAGAGTTCTCTCAGCAATTTCTCAATCGTTCAGAAAAAAACGGCTGGAATGTAGTGGTGCACATTCTGAAAAAAATACAAGAATCTGGGTAATATTCTCATTTTCTGTTATGGCAACTCTACCCATCACAGATAAAGGGAGTTTGGTCCAGAACCCAATCGATTTTCTGAGTCCCCGCAGCGCCAGTGTGGTGGTGTCCTTGTGCATTAAGCTGGGGGTGTGCCAAATGTTCACTCCCAGATACCTAAACGATTCAGTCAGCCAATTAAGCCCCACTTCCGAAAGTTCTTTTGTTGGTTTCCCAGCTAGTCCCGCCAGTCGAAATATGCAGGATTTCTTACTGCTGAGGAATATCCCAGAGTGCTCTGCAAACCTTTCCAGCACATCTAGCATCACTGGGACATGCAGGTGCGGGTCCGTATATATAGGAGCACATCATCCACATACAGGGCTACCACGTGATGCACTACCCCCCCCCCCCACTGTTATTCCTGCATCAAAAAACTGTTTTTGTAACGCTCATCTGATTCCCATGGATGCGCTGATCCCGGCTGGGCTGCTATCGTTTCTTCAATTGAGAAGCGTAGAGCTCGGACGACTCTCGGGACTGGGCTTCCTCTTATCGAATGTCTGACTTGCAGGGTAAGTTTTCTGCAGGTGGAAGAAAAAGGGTTAATCACCGTTTGATGGGATTCCTTCTCCCACCAATCGCCAGTTTCTCCCACAGCCTAGCTTTCTACTTGTCTCGGCGAGCTCTCACCTTAGGCGTATAAATGCTGGGCTCTCCATCCTGCGACTTATGCAGGGGTGCGTGGGTTCCAGTTATGTCACTGGAGGTCCTCAAAGTCTTTTATGGCCTTAGAAGTGGCACAGGTGCTGAGATGCCAAAAGGTGATGCCGCCGTTACTGCACGAGCGGATGCCAGTAGGTATAAAGAGTTTATAGTCTTGAAGAGATGGGCACCTTTAATGAAGTCTTTGCATTGTCTTTTTCAGGTGCCTGGATGCTGAGGGCGTGGTCACTGAGAGCGCGACACGTGCGGTTGTTCGTAGGTATGGGAATTTCAATGACACCTCAATAATGTCCCTTGTTTTCTGTTTTCAGGTCTTAAGATGTTTCGGGCGTTGTTTGTCCGTTGCCGTTGCACGTGCGAAGTACGTGAGTATAATGATCTGTGACCTTATTATAGCACCTCTAACAATGTTCTTTTCTTATTTGCAGGTATCGGGACCTTGCGGGCGTTTTCCTAGTCGCCGATGCACGTGGGGAAACACGTAAGTGTTAGGCTTTCTTGCAGTCTTTAATGGCACTTAATGTCTTTTCTTGTATTCAGGTGCCGGGCTGCTGCGTTTGAAGAGATCGTAATACGCGCCCAAATGCAGGTAAGAAAAATAAATGCGGCTGCCTTCACCCGATTCCTACTTAACAATGTTCTTTGTCTTTACAGGTGCCGTTAGGCTGCTGAAGAGAAGGCCGCGAAGAATCCGTGAAAGCACAGATGGATCAGGTAAGCGAGCGCGGCTGCAAACGTGTTGCAACTTGCTAACCTTATGTTTCTTTTGCTTGCAGGTTATGCCGGTGTCTGGATTCCTGGATGGTAAGTATAGTTCTCGTGTCTTTCTTCCACAGGTTGCTGAGCTGAAGCTGGAGATGTCACTGGAATGCTGGAGCTGACTCAGTGAGCGTCCTGCTGCAGATGCAGAATAACGCGAAGCACGTTTTCCCAATCGGGTGTGGTTTAAATAGTGTTGGAGTGATTGGGTGTCTTCTTCCTCAGCCTCGCCCAGGTAAAAGAGTTCATGTGTCCCAGAGCTAAGGAGTGGCACCAGTGACTTCATCCTGCCAGCATTTGCAAAGGTGAGTATGCAGCATGGTCTGCTACAGGTAGATCCACCCAAGCACCTTTGCAAGAATTATGAGCCCGGCGCCCCTGGCGCCGGGACTGAGGTTCCTTATGAGCCTGGCGCCAGAGGCACCAGGACATGGTCCAAAGAGCCCCAATAGGGGTTTGCTGGAGCCGGGGACGAGGGTTGTGAGCCTGCTTCCGGGGATGCTGGACCTGGCTTCTCGGGAGCAGTGCTCATGACAGCTTTCTAATGTATATTGCTATCGGCTCCAGGCCCAATAAGTAGAGCATGGGGGACAGCGGGCAGCCCTGTCTGGTCCCTCTCTGTATGTCCCAGGGGGCTGTAACTATTCTTCCCGTTTTAACTCTAGCCACTGGTGCTGCATAGAGAAGTTCAACCCATCTAATGAAGTGCCCACCCAGCCCAAACTCTCTCAGCACCACGATCAACCACTTCCAATATATGGAGTCGAATGCCTTTATTGCATCCAGTGAGACTACTGCGAGGTGTTCCCGTCGGCTAGATGTTTGTTCCACAATGTGTTGTAGCAGACGCAGATTTACTGCTGTGTTGCGGTTTGGGATAAATCCGTTCTGATCCTCATGTATTAAGGTTCCCATCACTTTGGAGAGGCGATTTGCCAGTATAGTTGTCAGAATTTTAACATGGTAATTTAACATTGCTAGGGGTCTATAGGAGTCACCTTCATCTGTGGGTTTACCAGGTTTAAGAATCGGGACCAGCAGGGTCTCCCTCATGGTGTTTGGGAGCATTATGATCGCAAATGCTTACTGAAATACTCCATGTAAAATCGGAGTCAGCTCCGAAGAGTATGTTTTTTTAGAATTCAGGGGGCAAGCAGTCGCCTCCAGGAGTTTTGCTGGTGGCCAGCCACTTGATCGCTTCACTTATGTTTTCAGTGGTTAATTCGCTGTTGAGCATTTCTCTTTGTGCCCAGTCTAGTTTGGGTAGCCCCATCTCCTCCAGCCTATCCAATATTTTCTGTTGTGGCACTTTTTTGTCGTGGCGGTACAAATGGGAGTAACATTTTTGGAAGGTGTCATTTATGGTCAGCTGCGTCGTGTTCACCTCACCCACCTCGTTTTTAAGTGTTGTGGTTAGGTGTCTCGGATTCTCCCTTTTGCACAGCCACAGCCATGACAGTCGGCTTGTCCCCCTCAGAGTGCGCTCTAGTGGTTCTCACTATGTAGTCAAATTTCGAAAACCCATTCCAGGCCACCCTGTTGCTTTCCCTGAACTCCATCAGTTCCGACTCCCCTTCCAGTGGGCTTCGTACAGTGGTTTCCAGCTGTTTGATATTTTCCTCAATTACCTCTAATTCCTTTTTTAGTGTTCGCTTAATTCCCCCAGCACTCGCAATGGTTTCCCCTCGCACCACTATATTTAGTGCTTCCCAGACAGTGCTCCATCTATCCACACTCGCCACATTAGTGTCTATGTACTCAGTCACTTTAGTGCGAAGTTCTTTTCGGAATGAGTTGTCTGACAGAGCGTCAGTCGGCATCCGCCATAGCGGTATGGGAGGCCTAGGTCCCTTCATTGCCCAGACCACTTGTAAGGGCGAGTGGTCCGAGATCGATCTTCGCAAATAGGCTGCGGATTCAATTTGGGGGTAATGTGCCCTGTCCACTAATAGGTAATCTATTCTTGTGTACAGCCCATGCGGGGACGAGTAGTAGGTGTATTCCCTCCTCGCCGGATGTAATTCCCTCCACACTTCCGACGGGTCCAGTGTCTCAATAGTTCGCTAGAGCGGCGACTTTGTGTTTCCCATCCCATTATGTAGTGGTATGGACCTATCCAGGTCATAGTCATGCACACAATTGAAGTCCCCCCAAACCCAGATTAAAAAGCAATCCAGATGTGGGGCCAGTGCCTCACACAGCCCATTTAAGTATGTCGTGGTTCCATGGTTTGAGAGGTAGGTATTCACTATGCAGACCTCGTTTTGCTCAATGGTGCCCTTAACTATAATGTATCTCCCTTCTGCATCGACTATCTTCGATGTTAAGCGAAAAGGCACCGATGCATCTATCCAGGTGTATACACCCTGTGCGTATTTAGAATATCCCGCACCAAAGCCCTGTCCCCCCCCCAATGCTTCTCCATTTTTGCATTATCGTCTACTGTGAGGTGGGACTCCTGTAGCAGTGCAATGCAGACTTTCTTTCTGAGCAGGAAATACTTAATTCTGTTCCTGCACATGTAGGTGCCCATGCCCCGGACATTCCAAGTCAAAATTGTAATGTCGGTAGCCATCAGTGTCTGGTTCCATTCCCCTCAGTATTCCCCCTGTCAACAGGCCCCAAGTTGACCAGTTTCCACTGGTTACTTCTGCCCCTACCATCCGCAGGCCATTCCATCAATTTACGTGGCATTACGGTGAAAATCAGACTCCCGGACTAGTAGGTTTCACGTTTTGCCCAATCTCCCCCACACCACATTTCAGGCACCCAAAGACTCAAATTGTCCACTGACTTGAAGACTTTAAAACCTTTCAAACACAACAATAGTAACAAAACAAAATTAAATAACTGTGCCCAGCAGCCGCTTCTTGCAGGCGGCGCTCAGGTGCCACTGCGCCTTCATGGCCCGTCCGGATCATTGTGCACAGTTGTTCAGGTGTCAGCAACAGGCCAACACTAGTGCTTTGGCAAGGTGTGTCTATGCGCTCAGACCAAGTGGCCCGTCTGTACTCCCATCTTTTCCAGATACAAGTCTTGGCAGTAGTGCTTTTTAACAACGTGATGTAAATTGCTTCTTCCCGGTGCAACTGGCCATTTCAGTAGCTATTTTCTCGCACTGTGTGTTCGGATGTCGGCTACGGCACATCATCCTCACCTGTGTCAATGTTATTGTGCTGCAGCCACATGGTGGCGGCAGCCGGGGCTTCCAAAAATACAGCTCGGCCTTTGCATATTACTTTGAGCCTTGATAGGTACATAAGCATGTATTTGAGGTTCAATGCTAGTAGCTTAGCCTTAATCGGAACAAAAGAATTCCCTGCTCTCTGCACTGTTTGTGTGTAGTACGGGTATATATCGATTTTGGCATGGTATCTTTATTCCCCCCCCCCTTTCCTGAAGTATTGCAGTATTATCTCCCTGTCTTGGAAATTCAGGATCTTAGCTATTATTGGCTGGGGATGTGATCCCGGAGTGGGTCTTTTCTGTAGTGTTCTGTGAGCTCTTTCAACCACAAACCTCAGAGCCAGCCGACTCCAATCTCCTGCTGTATTAACGTTACCACAAAGTTCGTGGGGTTGGATCCCTCCATTCCCTCCAGGACTCACAGTAGGTGTATGTTGTTGCGCCTCGCGTGACCCTATGCGTCCTTCCCCCTTGCTTCCAAGGCAGTATTTCTTTTTTCTAGAACTTGTACCCTAGATTGTAGGTCTAAGTATTTCTGTCGTTTTCTTCTGCTCTGTCTCAGTGTTCGTCACTCGATCCACGAAGTTTCGCAAATCTTGCCTCAGCAACTGCATATCTTCTTTGACCTCCCCTATTTTAGTATCAATGACAGAGCACAGAGCTGCTATTGCATCCAGCACCCGTTTGTTCTTGTCCTCTTCCTTTGGGGCTTCTTGTGCTGGTGTGGCATCCTTGTTGGTCTGTTTTAGCTGTACAAACGAGTCCATTGTTGTGGGTTTGTTCTTTTCCTTATTTGAGGGCATATCCACCAGGCACCCGCAGGGTGATTGTGCGCAGTGGAGTTTGCAACATTGGTCCACCGTTGTTTGTTAAGGCTCCTGTGTGCGCCCTCGTCTTGCCCGGTGTCCGTTCACTCTCAGCAGCGCTCTTCAGTGCCCTCCGGTGATGTGTATTACTTCCATTCTGCATACCCTTTTTCTGTCCCCCCTGCTGCTTGTTCATTGTCCATGATTTGCTCAAGCCGTTTTCTACTTGTACTACGTTCTCTTTGATTTTAGCAGGGTGCCATTTGTTCGCACGGTGCAGCTTCCCCACATTCGCTGGCGGTTCCCTACCACTGTTGCCACCCCTTTCTCCCTCCACTCGCGTTGGTCAGGCTCTGGTGGCTGCCCGTTCAGGTGAGGGAGGGGCGGCCCACGACCGACACGATCTGGGGGTGGTTCAGGTGGCCTCCGTCGAGCTCCAAATGTGGCACAGTTTTAGCACTTTGTCCCTGTGTGCTTCCACCCCCTGCCTGCCTCCGCAGTGTTTGGTGTCGGGCCGCTCGCGGGCCGCACGCAGGCCAAGGGGGAGGGGGGTGGTGCAGGCTTCAGTCTCTCCCCATCCTCACTGTGTGTTTGCGCCTCCGTCCACCATCTTTGTCGGGCGGGGGGGGCGCCAGTACATATGTCTCGTTTTAGGGACTGCCAGCTCTGATTTTCCTCAAGTTTGTTTCAATTGTGAGCGGAATCGCCTCTTTGTTGCAGTAGTATTATTATTCACCTACTTCGTTTTGCCTCAATAAAGAAGGATCTTGTGAAGGATCAAGATGGGAGCCCCAACCAGGCACGTCTCTACTCCATGAACCCTAGGCCACGCCCCTCTTCATCTATACAGTTAATTTGTTCATTACCTGTAGATGCTTGATTATTTATTAATGACCAGAAAGCTTTTGCATTTTTTTTCTAGAGTCATCATTATGTGTCCAGAGTCCTGTTGGTATAATTGAGCTCTGTGGGCTTTTGCCCAATTGCGAAAACTTGCTTTCAGGAACTTTGCCTCTTGCTCCATTGTGTTGCTCTTTAGCTTTTTTTAGGACACAGATTTTTCACTAGTTGTTTTTCCTTAGTTGCTATTTTTAAATCAAAGTGATGTACATGTATCTTATTTTTCCGATGTTTTTGGCCCTTGTCTCTGAATAGTGCGAGTCAAAATTCGTATTCCACCCCCAGGGATGGAGTCATTATCTAGTGCTCTATTGCCGTTTTTAACTGAGGAATCCGCTTGGTTGTTATATTCAGACGGTTCAGGCTATTATTAGCACTTGCATTATAAGGCCATTTTTCCTGAGCTTTCATTTGTTTGCTCCCATTACAGGTGGCTAATTAGCTGTCCGTGGTCGCTTTTATTGGAATCTTCTTTTTAAAGATTTGATGTTTTGGAAAGTGACCGTGTCCACGAAAAAATAATCAAGAGTTGCACTGGCATTATAGGAGCTCTATGTTTTTCCACCTGGATGGTCCACATCTACGTTTCCATTTACCAGATGGAGGTCTCCGATTTTAATTTCGTCCATCCACCTTAATGATCCAGATTCTTTTTGTGGGTTCTTTTGCACATTTTTCTTGGGGGTTTTAGTGTCTGGACAATCAATGTTTAAGTCTCCACAAAGAATTATTTGCAAATTTCTAAACTCCGCTCTAAGGTCATCTATACTCTTCATAGCTAATTGAACAAAGGTTTCACCATCCTTAGCTCGATTGTTGCAATACAGATTGAAGATCGCTTTTGTTCTTTTGTCTTTGGAATTTGCTTTTCCATCCTGGAAGATTAGTATTTGGGTAAGAGGAGAAGGTGCTAGTAGTCGTATCATTCATGAGGTTAAGTTATTTTTTTACAATCGTCAGGATTCCCGCGGATGGTCGCCCAGCTTTTCCATTATATGCTTTGTTCAGGTAGCAAGAATGGCTGCCTATTATTGGTGTATTTGATAGCCAGCATAGAACTTCTGCTTTCATTAGCTCTGTGTTTATGTTGAACAGCAGATGTTTATAACCTCTGGTGTTCCATGATGCTATCCCTAAATTCCTCTTGGGTCCACTTTATTTCGCTCTATTTTTTTTCTTGAACTTTCCAAGGATGAGGCTAACAATTCCCATGAGGGTTTATCAATTTTGGAATTCACCTCATTTGCCGACAGTCCTCCTAATGACACAGCAGTATTGGAGTTTCCTTTGACAAGTATACGTAATGCATTTGGTCCTCGCAATACAGTCGGAGAAAACCTAACCGGTCTGAGGTCTTCTTCGTGGTCATCCGGTTTTTCAATTTTTTTCGTATCCTTATTTGTTCTTTTTTCGGATGCTCTGTGGACAGGAATATTCTTTTCGTTATTGACAGTTGCAACATCAAAACCCAGGATTATCAGTTCATCAACTGATAGAATCAGGTTTAGAACCACCTTTGAGACAAAATTCACGCATATAATGTTGATTTCTCTCTTATTCTGGATAGCCACTATTTTGATGTCCTTTGGGTCTATTACACGCAATTGTGGTATTGAGTGTAGTAATCTCATCAAACTTGAGCGGTTCAGAATTAGTCCATCTTTAGCTTTTAAAATGCGTTCTATCTTTAGCTTGTAAACTTCTGCAACATTGGTTTTCTTTTCCCATTTGGTTCTATGAGGAGTCCTTTTTTCATATAATCTTTTGGGCCTGGATTTGATATAGCGCTCTGATGTTGGGAGATCTTTATGTAAGTGTTCTGTTCAAGAATTTTTTATCATCGCCAAGAGAACTGATTTTTTTTCTTATTTATTTGCTTAGATTCCAAGAGTTCACTTTTGGATTGTAGAGTTGCAAAGTGTACTTGGCTCTTTGGTTCGACGGAGGACTCTTTCTGTTCCTCTCTAGCTGACATATTTTGTGGAATGTCGTCTTCAACCTCAATAAGACTTTCGTCTTCATATGTAGACAGATACAGTAGGGAGTAATCGTCTTCCCTGCTTGTCATGGAAATCTCATGCTTATTGTGCCGAGTTTTGTAGATTTATTTTCATCAGTTGTTGGCCTCTTTTGTTCCTCACTAATTTGTGTCTGACTGGTGTGCGAGGATTGACTATTCAGATAAAGCCCATCTCCGATCGGTTTTATATTTCGAATGAATTTTCTGGTTCCGCTGTTTGACGCTGTTTTACACGGTGGTAAGTTTTTTGTTTTTTTAGTTATTACAGAAGATTTTTTTCTTGCACCCATGTCTTTTCCATTTTGTTCCGAAGGAGGCTTTTCTGTCTCAAAAATGGTGTAAGTCGCTTGCCTGGATTTTGGTCCAAGCTTTTCTTCTCGTCTTCCTTTCTCCTGGGTATTCATAGGTTCTGGAAGCACCGTTATGGTTGATGGTTGACATTGTTGATCTTTATTCGTCGTTTGATTGATGTGTGAATTAGTAGGTGCAGCTCTTTGAAGGCACCACCGTCTTTTGGAGGGGCAGTTGCGCTATTCTCTATCTCGGGTGTTATTCTAATCAGTGTTTGCTCTTTCCTGAGGCCCTTGTCCTTCTCTCCAGTTAATGGATTTGGCTGGACTCTCTGGTTCGAATTTTTATCAGAGTAACTTTGGCACTGATTTTCATCATTAATGTTTTTTTCTTGATTTTGAATCTCATTTTGGCTTTTTCTTGTTACATCAGCTCTCAATAAGGTTATTTCACTGAACCTATTTAAGACAGCCCGTTTGTCTCGACACGCATCCTCCATAAGGTCAAAGTTTTAAGAAAGTTGTTTTTTGGTTTCTCTCTATTCCTTCGTTCTTTGGTTGCCTCTATGTAAGCTTCAATGTAGATTAATTTTGACTGCATGAGTGCTAACAGTGTTTGGTCACGTTAATTTTCATGTAAGGCCTCGTATAATTTGAGGAAGAGGGCCAGCGTGATTGTTATCATGGATCCCATGGCTGCTTGAAGATTTACAAAATGCTCTGTTATGTCAGGTAATTCTTGTCTTTCTGTTCTTTTATTATGTCTTTGTTTTCTTCCCTGTTTTTTCCTGGGATCTTCTATTTCTCTTTCTCGGGGTGTCATTTTGTTCAGAGTCCGAACTTTCTAATTCTTCCTCTCTGGATGAAGCAGTTTCCTCGTCATCTTTGGTTTGTTGCACCTGGACAGCCGCTCTTGATATCTTTTTATTTGTCTCAGGTGGGCACCATTGTTCTGGTGTAGCTTTCATCATACTGTCCTCCTCAGGTGGCCCTACTTTTGTTTTCTTTGATTTTTTTTCCTGGTTCCATTTGGGTTGTAGATTTATTTGGGTCGACTTCATCTATTTGGCGCTTTTCTCTTCTGCCAACTGGTGTCTCATTTTTGGATAGTTGAGCCATCGTTGGCGCCCTTATTTCTTCTTCAACTACCAGTATGGCAGGGACCAGTAAAGATTCTTTTCTTGTATCGTCTGTTTCGCCCACCGTTGTTTCCTTTTGTGGGAGTGGGTCTTCTTTATGCATTTTTCCTCTGCCTGACTTATATACTGCAGTTGTTGGATTTTCTACCGCAGGATTGTCAAATATATCACCTATTGTAAGTAGGTCACATTTGCCCGAAATATCTTTGTCTGATACCTCGCGCCAAATATTACTTTCTGCTGGAACTAAAGTCACTGCCTTATGTTTTTCAATTGACTTTCTAGAATCAATCATGAATTTGTCCTTTGGCATGAAATTCCATCTTATTTACTTCAAATCTGACAGGGATTTATTTCTCTGCTTTTGTCGGACTTCGTTAAGTTTTTGATGTTGAGTTCCTGAGCCATTTGCTCAGGTGAACTTGCAAGCTCCATTTTTTTTCATCGCTTTGAAGGGATTCAATGGCTTTGACTGTTACGAGACTGCCTACTTCTTTATCACATATCTCCGTCCGTAAAGGCTGGTTCATTGGACTAAGATTCCCCAATGGCACCGTTGACAGCATTAGGGTTTTTGCTGACTCTTCTACATGCGGTCTGCTTGTTACAATCTCCTCTGGAATGTTTGCATTATTTTTTCTTTGCTTGCTGGTATGTCCAAGGGGCTGTCTATAAAGTCACAAACTGCATCAACGTATGTCAGTGATTCCATTGATGGTAAGTCTAAGCCTTGTCTTTTGTTCATTTTCCTGTGCCAAACCATACAAGTCAGTGGCGCTCGCCTCACTCATTGCGAGTGCTGACTCCAAGAGGGCCCCCTTCGAGCCACAACAGCTCTCCTCCTCCCCACATGCCCCGACTCCGTCGCAGTACGTTTGCGTCCCGACTGACCTCTCCATGCTCACGGTGGGTGCCAGCAGCGGCGTCCAAGGCGGGAGGCAGACCCTGGCAACGTCACGGTAAGCTGTGTGGTCGCTGATGGGGGCGGCAGTCGTAGGGGGGAGGGTTCAGATTTAACAGGGGATACTGTATTTTGCGTGCCTTGATCCTTTGTTGCTGGAAAGACTGATTTATACGTTCCTTTTCCGTTGCTTCCACCACCTTAGCATGATCTTGAAGATTCTGCCGCAAGGCTAGGACTTCCATGTCTTCCGCTCTGCTGTTTTCCCCACTGTATTGATTGATAAGGTTGGATGAGTTTGTGAGGTTCACGCTTTTCTTTGCACAGGACTTTGGTTGTTGCGCAGCGGGGCTTCTTCCGTGATTTCTGGTGGGCAGATTACAGAAGCCCTCTCCTTCAGAGTCCATCTCGGATAACATTTGGTGCGGGTGCGTAGGGCGGGGTTAGCAAGGGGATTTGAAATAGCCGGGTCCATGTTCATGTTATAGTACCCTCTCCAAGCCTCCTGGACTCCCCGAACTTTCCCGTAAATATCACCACACTTGGCTTACAGTACTAAGCAGGCAAGTTAATAGTGCGTTCTGGGATCAGGAGTGTCACTTGTCAAAGGAATATCCCACAGACCCCTCGCAGCAGCAGTTTGTCCATTATAATGACTGGCTATAACTGTTGAGTAGTTTACCTGGTTTAGACGTGTGTGTGGTGCCCCTGTCCTCGTCTATTTGCTTTCAAAAGCTTTACAGAGACTCCAGAGACTCCAGAGACTCCAGAGACTCCAGAGACTCCAGAGACTCCAGAGACTCCAGAGACTCCAGAGACTCCAGAGACTCCAGAGACTCCAGAGACTCCAGAGACTCCAGAGACTCCAGAGACTCCAGAGACTCCAGAGACTCCAGAGACTCTGCACCAACTCCACTCCGCGGGTCCGGGTGCTTAAGAGTCCTGGAACCTCCTTCTTAGGATGCAAATGGAAAAGGTACTCCAGTCCTGCCAGTAAAATTCAATCGGTAAAATACTGTCCACACACTCCACACTGCTCCAGAGACTCTGCACAGACTCTTTCACAAAAATATATGAAACCAGCAGCATGGCAGAGAATGGCAAAAGGAAATGGAGTAGGTGTAGAAATTGTGTACGTACAAAGCAAACGGGAGAAAGTTATTGGGAGGACACCATAAGGGAATGCATCAACAACAGAATTAACGTCTGTCTTCACCAATCGTGCTGCAGTGCTACTGTACATGGGAACAAAGTAGTAACGGGTAGAGTAATGACCGACAAGAGCCTACAGCAAAACATCAGTACAATGTAGTAAGGAAGCAGAACAGTCTCTAATGATTACACAGGTGTTGCAGTATACAATAGTACATATGTATAACGTCTCTTTTTGTAACGCGGCAATGCCAAGCACCTTCGAGTTGCAGGAAAGAAATGTCCCTCATAACAGAATTACTTTCCACAGTAATCCCATTGGCGCGCACTGTAGTGTGAAGCGTACATTATGTTCCATATATTCTACATGTACAGCAAACACATTCTGTTTTCCGTAAGAAAACCTATTGGAAAGGAAAGCAAGTCAATAGAAGCCACAATCCTTGCACACCACCATTTGCGCATAGCAAAGGAAAGAAACAGTGCAAATAGCAAAAAGGAGAGGCTGGAAGGCAAAGTGAAAAAAACGAGGAACAATTATGCCCCCTTTCAAGTTGCGTACAAACAAATATTTTGGACAAAATGAAATAGCTGTGGCACACCTGCACGTATACTCCTTCCCCATGTCGCAGGCCGCCATCCCCTCATAAATCGTGTCATGGGAGACGAGACAGTGACACAGCAATCTCTTCCTTCCCCAACAACCAAGTTCTGCAAATCCGCATTTCCCCAAAGTATGGAATTGTGCTACCCCTACCCTAATGGGTAGTACGAATGTGCAAAAGTGAACATTAATGATGATAGTGTTGCTAAGTGTTTTGGTGGTATGCTTTTTTTCCTGAAATTGGCGTTCAGACTCAGCGGCACACACCCCTCCATGCAATGCTTGCAATTAAGCAATAGAGAAGTGTCCTACAGAATCCCCACAATCACAATGTACGCATCCATACGACAGCAGCAGGCTCTGCATGGCTGCATGTTGTCCACCACCTAGCAATCCGTGTGGGAACTGACGTTTGTGCGTACTGCAAGTACAGGCATATGTATATGTGCCTCTGTGTCCTGGTAACCTAAGCACTCTGCAGCATATGCTAAGGAACGTTAATGTGGTCGGGGCGTGTACCCACGTCCTACAGATATGTATTCAAATAAGCATCCCATTGGTGCACCCTATAAGTAACCAGCATCTTCCCAAAACTGTCGGCGCACGTGTTGCAAACTATTAGCCAACAGAAAATTGGAAACAGTATGCACAATACACACACATGCACACAACGCAGTGCGCCCAAAACGTGTCCAGAGGACAGTCGTCCAAAAGCATACATGCCAACATTCTGTGCCCAAAAATGTGTAGGCATGTTAACATTTCAAAAATCATACCTACCATACTGATGACATAATGGGAAATTATGCCACATCAACTTCACCCAATCAAATGACAGGACATAACATCACACAAAATTATTTCACATTAACTTTGACCTTATGACATCAAAGGAAATTGACCTCAGTTGGCATATGGCCTTCAAGAGATCACAGGAGCGGAGTGCCTGGTGTGCTCCATCCCATATCCTCTCACCCATCATGATAAAGAGAAGTACCTAATGAGTGACGTGTACATAGTGTCACCAGTTTCTTCCTCGGCACAACACAATTTCCTCTTGAAACATATCAATAACAATGTGATACACCATTCACTTTGGATTTTTAGAACTGGATGAAACCTAGTGAACAATGTATGAGATCACGACACATGTATTACTTCGGTACGAATGACCAGGTCTTGGTAAAACAACCGACATGTCAGTGAGTAAAGACGAGTAAGTAAAGAAAGTGATAATAGTGTAATCAGTAAGTAAATGCAGTAACTTTTTAAATAGCAAAGTGTACCTTGACAAACAGATTTTGGTTTGTAGAGGCCTAACAAAGCCTACACTTTTTAACAAAAAACAAGTGTACTTGGTGTTACAAACCGTAATGTTACATTTAAATAAGTAAGCATCAGAAAAATTGGGCCATAATATGAGCAAACATACAATACAGGGTTCCAAAATCAGGGCGGCTAGGAGAAATGTAGATGCTACTTGTAGCAGAGAAGGGCCTGCCTAGCTTAACACTCAACAGGAGCTACACGAGACTCCCACACCAACTACTGCAAAACAAGCACATCTATGTCAATTTGGGACAATCTGTAATTAGGAATTATGACACATCTACATCAAAATCATTCCAGAAAAGAATCCTTAGTTATTCAAGATAAAGTCCTCTACATGTGTTTCACCATAAAGTGTGGATCTTCAGGAGGCGAAAAGTACTCTTATGTTGATTTGATCTCACAAGGAACAAAGTATTGGGGGTTTGTGAAACATGCCTAGAGACTCACAGAACACATCACTGACTTTCCTACACAGTCACTCAGACCTCACAAAGTACACATACACTGGTGGGTGTCTGTGCAAAGTGCATTACAGACCATCATAAGATATCACTCAGTTTCCTACACAGTCAGACAGCAGACGGTACACAAACACTGCGGGGGGCCTCTGAATGTTCTTGAGCAGAATGTTACAAATGCCTGTGACAGGCCTGGGTAGGCTGGGGTAAAAGTGTGTCTCTTGAAACCATTTCTAGAAGAAATTGGTTGCATTTCACTTTTTAGCAAAGATGGAATGGCTAAAAGTAGTGTCCTACAGTGCGTCTGCAACTACCAGCAACCATTTCACTCTAACTGAATATGCACAGTAGTGGAGAGAATTATGAACATCACTTCCTGTCACCCACACCAGCAGCGACAGTCCCCATTGTCCCAATGGCATAGGCAGCTTGCAGAAAAAGTGAGTATACGCACATGCGTTTACCCAATTACGGCGACGGCCTTGTCCGGATGAAGCTGAAACATTATTTCTTCCCTTTGCAGCGTCTTTTTTGCAGCACAGCGACATTGAGTGCGCATTAAAATGTCACAGTATTTGTTGTTTACAACAGCCCTTTGCGTACATACCACGGCCACAAACTTAGTTGCGCAATACCTGTGGCTGTACAGTCCCATTTCCATAGACCGCAGTGCCAACTTGACCAGCCAACCACACCGATGGTGCGCGTGTGCCCTCATTTCAGGGACAGGAGGCAGACTCTCTGACAGCGGCAAAGCATAGGGTTAAAAAATGTACACAGTATTTCTTGGAAAGGACAGGCTTACAAACACATCACTATGTCCCATTGTACATGCATGCATGTTTGCAAACGATGTACGGCTGCTTTCCGGCTGAAAAATGTCCACAACAATCCGCCCAAAAGGCACACCGTAGAAGTGCTGTGTAATGTATTTGCGCCTTTTCTGAGCAGCGGCACATAGGTTTTCCCTGCAAGTAATGGTGCACAACATCTGCTCACCTACAGTGCATCTGCAACTAGTACCAGCCATTTCACTGTGCCTAGGGTTTGCACACTAGTGGCGAAAATTATGAACGGGCCTTGGTGGCACCCACACCAGCAGCAGCAGCAGCGATAGTCCCCATTGTCGCAATGTCATTGGTAACTTTCAGAAAAAGGGAGTATACGCGTGTGCGTGTACCCAAGGATGGCGACGGCCCTCTCCAAATGAAGCACAAACATTCCTTCTTACATTTCCAGTTTGTTCTTGCCGCACATCGTAATTTCGTACTGTTGAAAAATGTCCACACGATTCCACCAATGACATTGAACAGCTCTCCATGTAACCATATCAGTTCTGTAAATCAGTCCTCTGCATACACAGTCCGCCCAGAAATGTTATTGCACAATCCCTGTGGCTCCATAGTCCCATTTCCATTGCCGCCATCCTGAAAATCCCCAGATGTGGCTTTCCTGCTGCGTGCAAGCGTGGGTGCATAACATGCAACCAGGGTAGGGGAAGTTTATTATAAGGGCCGGCTCTTAAAAGAGCTTTGTTATTTTTTGTATTTTAGATGCTTCTAGAGGAACACCTAATTTTTCTTTAAAATTACTTTAATCTTGTGCGGACACTGTGACAGTAAACTCTTCACCTTCACCGCATCTTGTAGACTTGCAAACAAAACATTATTACCAATTGACGACCAGGAAATGCCATCTAGTTGGAAAAATGCTGCATTTCCACAACTAATGAGGTGACTGTTGCAGAAGAACAGCCTAGCAGTGGACAAAAAAGTATGCATACTTCTGTTAATGAGACACCATCCTACGTCTGGCTCGGAACATCCATGAGCAGTGGGCCACACTATTCGTGGTGTTATCGATGAAAACAGCACCTTGGTCGCTGGAAAAAGCTGCTTCACTAGCTTTACCAACCTCTTTAGTCGGCAGAACAAGCCTAAACACCACATGAAACCCATGTACAAGCCGCCTTAGACGATGACTATAACCTCGGCTCTACCGAAATTTGCCAGGTCTTTGCAAAGTGCATCCATGTCGGCTAAACTGCGCTCGTAGACACCGTTCCACAATGCTACTACTCCTTCCAACCTGAAATTTCCATCAAAGTTTCTTTCCAGGGCATACTTGGGCAGCTCTAGTAGAAAGGCATCACCTATAGGCAACACAATGGGTTTCGCCATGTCAGGCAGCCTCACTACGCAGAGAATAATGTACAGTAGTTTCAACGCCCCTTCCTCTGAACCACTGCCACAGTACCTGATTTGATAATCCCGAAAGTCCCATGTTCATTGGACAACCACGTAAAAAGCGCAGATTGTGGCATGTGCGGTTCCCAAACTACAGAGGGGCCGCACCCCAGGAAAGCAGTAGCAGTCCTTCACTTTCCACTACCTTTTGTCCAGCATCACCACATTGGATACGGGTAAATGGGCACACGATTCCACCAATGTCATCCAAGACGTTACCATTTAACATTGTCTCTGCTGCACAACACTTCATAGGTACCGTTAGAAAATCAGCCTACTACTTTACGGTCATTTGCCAGCATGTCCACTACAAATTTCGGTAATAGATTGCAAAATCTGTGCATCCACATTCATCCACTTGCGCACCCACTACCACACATTTAAGGTACGAGAAATGTTTCTGCAGAAAGCGTATTACTGTGCTATAAGTGCCTCTGCACACCGAGTGGCCATTATGGTCTTTAAAAGCATACTGTTTTTTTCCGTATCCACTACTATGAAGTGGCACGTTAGTTATATGTGCTTGCAACGTTCTCATGGACCCATATCATACAGTGAAATATTGCCACAGGAACTCCCTGCTTTGCTTCTGACAATGCTAAGAAATGTTTTCCCCACTAACCCACCTCCTCCTACATCAATTGAACAAAAATGGCATCAATAGCAGCATTCAATGCATCGTACCCAGGGAAACCAACTTTCCCAAGGATCATTGTCTGCACAGCTGTACTTCTAGGTAGGCTGCACTGTTACAGCAGGCTCTATTTAAATCGGCCCCCCTTCTACTCTCCGCCCTCTGCAATGCATCCAGAAGAGGAGGCGACTTGGGATGATATCTCTCCAGCACTGAAGTGTCACCAATAGCTCCCAGTGGCTGCGAGGAATGAAGTGAGAAGACTCTGCATAATGCAGAAGGCCTTCTGGGCCCACAATACCTTCAAATGTAACTCCCTATATATCTGCGTGCGCAAGCTCTTCCCTCATCCGTCTCCAACTCCATCAGGGTCACGCGCTTCTGCAAAATATATGTGCTTTTTCACCTGGGGCCTCCCTCTGCAACATGCTCCCTGCCTCCTTGACATTTGAGGGGAACCATTGCCGGTTCTGGAAGCACCTCAAAATCTTTCTCTTTGCGTCTACTGTTTCTGCTCATCTCCCCGGCTAACTGCATGTCGTACACTTAATCTGCACTACTTACCTGACAACGATGACGTTGGACCCATGTCACCTCCCCCTGCCAGGCATACCCCTACACTGGCTTTCTAGAAAACCCAGCAGTTGAGTACGGTTTCCTGTATGCCTAACAGTGCATCCACCACCTTGTGTGTGCACTTATCCGTACGCTTCCCACAACTGACCCGTATTTTTACTTATTGTCATTTGTTCTTCTTCCCATGTACTGTACCCTTCCCCTTCCTCCACCCATGCACTTGGGCTATCAAAGTCACACCTGGCCTAGTACGTTCATTGTCTCTGTCTCCCCTCTGTTTGCCTTCCGTCACCTCGTTGTGCTTTGCTAGACAAACAAGTTACTCTCTTACCTGATGACGTTCTTTCGATGGGATGGTCCGACGACATATTCCATTTCTTATGCGATTTCCGCTTACATTTCTGCAAGGCTTTCTGTGGTTAAACTGGCAGAAGATTGGTGCCACATGTTCTGGGGAAAAACTACAACTGAGGCTACGGGCGTCGTGCGTCCTACTTATAACATCCGGTGATGTTGGCCGTCGCAGGAGGTCCTCGAGGACGGCGTATCGACATCGACGCAGGACGCCGAAAGATTTTCCGAAGCAGCACAACTGTGGTGATTACCGTCATAGATATGGAATACGTCGGAGGACCCAATCCCCTCGAAGTGTGTGTATGCACACTACGAATGACGTAGCATACAATTGCACATCATATGATATCATACACACAATGCATGCACAACAGAAGGATGCCTGCCACTTACCGTATACACTGCAGAGTTGTTTTTGGTTTTCCACACTACCCCACTTACTGCACACTTTTCACAAAATATTGGGCACACAGCACACCTTGCATGTTACTAACTCCAAAGCAATACATACAGTTGATGCATACACCAGGCTGCCTCCTTACATTGATCACTTCCACCAAAGCCGTCTGCACTTCCTTTGTGCAAAGAAAACATATGGTACACTGTTTGAGTACACACCTGACCCACCAACCTTATAAACAATGTGTTTCGCTCCACACTTTCCTTTCCATGGCTC
This sequence comes from Ambystoma mexicanum, assembly GCF_040938575.1. Lineage (NCBI taxonomy): Eukaryota > Metazoa > Chordata > Amphibia > Caudata > Ambystomatidae > Ambystoma > Ambystoma mexicanum. Next base: position 610,165,004 of record NC_090924.1, read on the forward strand.
CCATCCAGAAAATAGCTTTATGTGGCACGTGGAAGTGTAAAGTACAGTGTTAACCGTTGACTTTACGTGGTGGGGGGTAAATGTAAAACAGCATAAGGAGTTGGGTCTGTAGTACTGTCTCAGAAAAGAAAAGTTTTTTTTGTCCTGTTTTTGTTATGTACCTGCTTGCTTACACATTTTAAAGTTTTTTATGTCTTTCGATGCATTTCTGTTCCCTTTTCCTCCTCACACTTGTACGTACTGAACGTCAACGTTTCTCTTACAGTTCTACAGAATTGTATAAAATGCTGTGTGCAGAGTGGCAAATAAAACAGCATTGCCAATGGAGGGCAAAAAATTACATTTCCTTGGACCCAATGCAATTCTTGCTCCTTAATGCTGTCATAGTCGGTGCTGAACATCCCAGCACTGCACATAAAAGCACACATGCTTCTGTTTATAAAACATCTCCCGACCTCTAGCTGTGGGCAAATTAAAGCCTAATGTGCAACACATACAATTACCTACGCCATGTGCTTGAGAACTCATAGCACCGCACTTTTGCTGTTCCACCAAGTGTAAAATGCTCTCCACACCCATTATTCAAAGGTCACCATCCTCGGACAGAAACCGAGGCAAATCTACATGGCTGCAGTATGGTATGCTGGCTGTCATCGAGGTATAGACTCTTGCGTGCATAACCAACAGCCTACGGCCCTTGGCCATGTACCCAATATTGTAGGCCTTACCTACACCCAGAACATCATAATGGCCCCATGAAAGAGAATATTTCCCACATACCACAATCCAGAAACGTAACATATGGTGGGTGGTGCAAAGGGCAACTCAAATCAACCGCATGTAGCTCCCTAATGTCCAAGGTGGTGGCATAATGAGTACCATATGGTACCAGACGCATATCGGCTCACTTGTGCTGCTCAACCATTTTTTCAACGTCACCGCCATCAGAGACCTGCATGCCTGCGTTGTAGTGGCGTGCTATTTAGCAGACCTAACCTCTTCGGTGACTGGCCTATGGGCTACAGGCTTTTTGCCATACATCCAACACTGTAGCCCTTGGCCACACCCAGCTCAACAAACTTATTAAGGTGAACAAGTGGCCAGGTACATGCAGGTCACCCCTAGCCACTACTAGGCATCCACTATTTCAGCTCTTCCCCCACAGGACTCACTGCAGTAGTCACTCCATCAGGTCCAGGCATATCCTACACAGTGTAAGAATTGCAAGCAATCCCCACAACCATAAAAGCAACATTTTATGCAATAATCACAAACCGCACATCAAAGGCAACATTGTAAAACCTACTGCACCACACAGCACTTTTTTGCCAGTGCAAGGTGGGCACCCATTCATAGATGGGCCTACAGGCTTAGCACACGCAGTACACCGCACCGCAGTGTACATTGCAAGTTTCATGCGTTCTCCATTGTTCTCTGCTTCTGCCATTCATCTACCATCATGGACCGCTGGACCTCACCACACACCCTGGTGCAACCTATGTTTTACTTCTCATGTCATGTGTAATAAAGGCCCCATCTGCAAATGTGCCTGCCAACTTTCACCCAGGCCACATCTGTAAATACATCGCTCAATTACATTGCGTTGCCTGTGCATTCAGTATGTGAGTGGCTGTGTACATTGTGCATATTGCAACTTTCTGATGCTAATTACTTGCTTTCATAGCGCAATGTGGTAAAACACTTCAAGCAAGTGTCTTATAAGGGCCTACCCATAGCAAACGCATATGGTGACATGTAGCTCGCTATTGTGCAACAGGGGCAATGATGTACACCATACAGTAATGTATGTATAGCAGCACACTACTGCTGTTCCACCAAGTGCACACTGTCCTCCACAACCATTGTGTGCTACTCACCAACTGCAAATGCATGCACAGTAACAACTGCATTGCTGCATTACATTGTGGAGGCTGTGATTAAGGCCTAGGCTGTTGGGTGCATGGCCTTTGGCACCCAACAGTCCAGGCCTACGCCACACTCACCACAACATAACAGAGCCATGCAGGCGACCAGGTACGCATGTGTCAGAAATCCAAGGCAACATAGGCACCAGCACTTCCACCCAACCGCCACACCATAAAACAGGGACGCAAGGACACATGCTCTACTTACCGTAATGCAGAAACATACCACTGTGTTTGGGACTGCTACCCACTTACAATCAGAAAGCATTATAAGCATGCCAACCAAACAAGACAATCTGTGCAACATTCAGCCTGCTCCCACAACTCTAGTACATGCATAGAACCAATGTTGCATACTGTACAGCAACACTTACTAATCTGCACAATGGACATTACGCAAGCACATACAAGAAACATTTGCAATGGGACCTCGTCCATATGTATACTATTCCATTAATACACCCATCGGACACACTGTTCAGCTGGTCACTGCACCATCTCCTCCCATACACCGACAAATGTTGGTTGTTCTACCAATCACCACACACATGCAACAACATTGTGTGCACTGCAGCCAAATCGCACACAATAAGCAACAATGTGGCAGCTACTTTCAATCAGTGGAAATACATTTTCAACCAGTGGACATCATTTTCTGTGCTAGGGCTGCAGCCATTCATGCAAGAGGCTACGGACTTAACTCACACAACACACCATAGTACATGCTATTTTGACATCCTCAAGTGTCGTGCAATGCACTCCCCTTCTGCAAATGTGCCTGCCACCACTCATGAAAGAAAGACATTGTCGCTGTAACTCATGCCATAACTAAGGCTGCCTACAATTACCACACAAGATAGTTGCCTGTTGAGGTAGTGCATTGCCGGAGCATGCAAGGATAGCGCTATCACACCACCGTATTCTTGTACAATGATATATATCACATGAAGCACTTCACACTCTCGCACCCTTTCCATCCCGCCTTCCCACCACCAGGTGCCGTACACTATGTTTTTCAGATCCTTTTGCCACTGCGTTGTCCTCCAATACAACATACCGCTGGCATGGAACACTTTTCACACATCCCGTCACTGCACACTGCAGTGCAATCAAAGTTTTGACCGCGCTGCAAACAGGGAAATAGGATAGCGGAGCGGAGCCACATATGACTAATTTTAGTATGCACACTGGTACGTACAAAAGGCCCAGTCATGCACACAGTAGCGTAGATCCTTGCCCCACACACCGCAACAATGTCCTCCGATACGCCATGGCAGCGTTTCTCAAAACCTTTGACGCACAGCACGCTTCCCTTCCAGCCAACCACCGGCCGCGTCCACTGTTTGCCGACAGCACGGCGTACCGCAGGCCAATGAGACTTCGGTCCGCGGAGTGAACAAGGAACTGGGTCAGTGGAGTGGACCCAGACATCACTAATTTTTTGGGACGTACATTTCAGTATTTTGCAACAAAATGACCAGTCCGATTTCCACCCAACACACAAAAGCATGCTTTCTGGCCCAAGCCCCCGCTCCTGCCACACATTTGGTGAAAAGTGATCCAGCTATTCGGGCTGTAGCTGTGCTCAATGTTTTTTTCCCCAGTCTATGAAAAAAAAACTTTTTGGGACCCACCCTATAACTATCTGTCTGGGAAAGGGGGACAATGCAGTAGTGCTGAGTGGAAGTGTGTACTGAGCTCCATGTAGCTGCTTTGCAAATGCCGTCTAGCGGGACATTTGCAATAAATGCCATAGTAGCTCCCATGCTCCTTGTGGAGTGAGCTCTTGGTGTGAATGTCAGTCTTGTCTGACAGGGAATAGCACAGTTGTATGCACCTGACTAATCATCTGGAGATAGCATCCTTGGAAATGCGATCCCCCTTCTCTGCCTGGGGCTACGGAGAAAAACATTTGGTCTGTTTTCCTTAGCAGTCTGGTCTTGTTTACCTAGTAAAGGATCACCTTTCTTACATCTAGTGTATGAAGTTTTACCTCAGCTGAGCTCTTTGGCTTCTGGAAGAAAGCCGGAAGCTCAATGGACTGGTTCACATGAAATTTAGAGATGAACTTAGGGGAGAACCTAGGATGAGAAAGTAAAACCAGTTTATCTTTGTGTAAGACAAAGAAAGGATCCTGCACTGACAATGCTTGTAATTCACTAACTCTTCTTGTGGAAGTAATAGGCACTAAGAAGGCATTTTGTAAGTCAGGTGTCTAAGACTTGACTTGTGCATTGGCTCAAAAGGGGGTCTCATGAGCTTATCGGGTACTACATTGAGATCCCATTGTGGCGGCGGGTTTGAAACCGAGTGTGAAGCCTCTTTACTCCCTCCATGAATCCCTTGATGACTGGCACCTTCCACCATACCTTATTGTGGGAGGAGGGGTAGGCTGACAAGGCCACCAGGTGGACCTTCAAAGAGTTGAATTCTAAGCCTGAGTCTAGAAAGTGGAGCATGTAATTTAGAATGTAGAATGGGGTACATTATATGGGGTTAATTTGTTTGGACTGGCATCAAATTACAAATCTCCACTTGTCGAAATAACAGTGTCTAGTGTTAGACTTTCGTGCTTCCTTCATGATATCCATACACTGTGGTAGGTTAAGATGTCCAAACTCTAGGACTTCAGGAGAGGAGCCATGCTGTCAAGTTAATTTAGGGTGCACTGTTAATCCCCCGTGCTGAGTGAGTAAATTGGTCAGGTATGGGAGCTTTGTGGGATCGCACATCGGCAGTTTGTGCAGATGTGGATACCAAGGTTTTCTTGCTCACACAGGAGGAACTAGGATGAGCGTCACTTGTTTCCATTTGAGTACCCATTTCCAAATTTGTTGCACTAGCTTGGACAGATTTGGAGAACATGTGCCCCCCTGTTTGTTGATGTAAAACATTGCTGTAGTGCCGTCAGTGAGGACTTGAAGTTCCAGCAAATTGATGTGATTATGCTCCGTAGCATGAGTCCACAGACCTTGTGCTGTGTGATGAAGGTAGTGAGCAACCCACCAGGCGTCTGTTGTGACAATCGCTTGTACCTCCGTATCGTGAAAGGGTTTTCCCCCCTTCAACAGATTTTCTCTTGTCCACCAGTGAAGATTTTGTACTAGTGTTGGCGAAACAACCACTAGATCGTCCCACTGACCGCTTGCCTGAGACCACAGTTTCGCCAACCACTCCTGCAAAGTTTGCATGCAAAGGCGCACGTGTGGTAACAGGTAAATGCAAGAGGCCACCATGCCTAGCAAACACATAGCTTTACATACACTTATCTGGCAGCTGGCTGGATGATGAGGAACTTGCAGTAACATGTTTTGGACTCTTTCCTCTGATGGAGAGACCAACCCCTCTTCTGAGTTTATTACAGCTCCTAGGAACCGTTTGGTTGTGCTTGGCACTAGGCTTGATTTTTCTCATTTATTGAGAAGCCCAATTGAAAGAGAAGGTTGATAGTTCTTTAAATGTTTTGCCTGCAAACTTGTGGAGTCTCCCCAGTAAACGGCCAGTCGTCGAGGTAAGGGTACACTGGGATTGCCTCCCTACGCAGGTGCGCTGCCACCACCGCCAGTACCTTTGTGAATACCCTTGGTGCGGATGCTATGCCGAAGGATAGCACTTTAAATTGATAGTGCTAGTCTGCTAACTTGAACCGCAAGAATCTTCTGTGCGCTGGGAACATTGAAATATGAATATAAGCATCTTTCAAATCCAATGTTGCCATGTAATCCCCCCACCCCTCCACTTTAGCAGAGGGATTACTTCAAGTAGCATAGTCATGCAGAACATTTGTGGCTTGACATTTGTTTGCAGGGCATAAGCCTAATACTGGGCGCATTGTTAGATCTTCCTTTAGCACAAGGAAGTAGGTTGAATAAATACCCTTGTTTACCTGGTTGGCCGGGACGATTTCTATAGCGTCCTTTTGGAGCAGCGTTGCGATTTCCTTGAGGATGCGTTGGTCTTCCGTCGAGAGTCTTCTGGCATGGGGGATGGTTACGGGGGTTGCTGGATTAGCTCCACACAATAACCACCCGCTGTGGTGTATAGCACCTATTTGTCCGAGGTGATTCCCTCCGATGCTTGGGTGAAGTTTAAAATACGCCCTCCTACTGGAGAGACATAGGAGGGCACCTGAAGCGAGTAGTCACTGTTTTGGAGGTGTGGTACCACCTCTAGAGGAGGAGGAACTCCCCGGCCGCCAGATCTGCGCTGACCTCTCTGGTAACCTTGTAAGGGCTGGCCTTGGTTGTTACCCCACGATGCTCCTTGATTCCGGTTGTAGCCTGAACCACTTTGTGAATTTTGTCCACGTGAGTGACAAAAATGACGATTGCTTCTCAGGCCAGTGGGTTTATTAGTTAACTAGCCCAACAACTTTAGTGTATCGTATTCTTCTTTAGCAGTTTTCAAGGTGTCTTTAACAGCCTTTCCAAGGAGTACGTTGGGCTCAATGGTCATATTAAGAAGCGTGGCTTGCGTCCCTTGCTTGAAGGCGAACTGGCGTAGCCAAGCATGACGCTTCACAATAGTCCCCTTTGCAATAATCCAGCCCGCATTGTCAGCGGCGTCCAGATTACTCTAAAATGCAGCTTGAAATTGCCCTGCCTTCTGCAGCCACAAGGACCAATTTTGTCTTGAGGGGTTCAGGGGCTGATGATAACAAAGCTGATACTTAAATCCCACTCATGGCAGTTGTAACTCACCAGAAGAGTGGTGGTATTAGCTTCCTCACCTGAAAGGCAGCCAAAGGGGCCACTTTCCTCCCCATTGTGTACAGCTTCTTGCTCTCCTTGTCCGGAGGGGCCTCTGAAGAGGCTAAGGGTGTTCCTGCTCTCTCCCTCGTAACTCCAAGAGAGTCAGGTTTGAGGTGTCCCTTGATATAGAGAGCGTCTGATGGAGCAGGTCGGAAGAGCTTCTCGATGTGGGCATTAACTGTGCGTGTTTGGTTAGGCGTTTCCAGCGAGGGTCATATCTTACGCTGAATAGACTGCAGGAGGAGAATGAACTGAGTGACAGCCTTCTTATCCCCCAAAATTTCACCAAAAAAGACTTTGTCTTGTTGGGTTTCCAGCATTTTATATCTGGAAGTGTAGAGCTGCCTTGGTGAGTATGTCGTTTAGTAGTGGCTGGTTATCTAGAGGCGAATCAGCACCAGCGGGATCCTGGTTGACAGGACAGTCCCTGATATACATGTCTGGCTCTTCATCATCATCACCATAGTAAGGATCTGCAGCCTCTTGGGTTACATGGAGGTAGTCAATCTTCAGGTCATAAGGGTCAATGACTGGGGGGGATCTTGCTGCGATGGAATAGTTTGGGTATCAGGGCAAGAACTCTTTGAAGGGGGTTGAGAAGCAGTGGCCGATACAGGGACGTGAGAACCAGAGGGCGCGGTTTTGGGAGGGGTGGACTGAAGACTCAAAAGTAATGAGGGTCCTTTTCAAAAAAGTTTGCCATGAAGGTCATCTTTTTCATGACCCTATCAATATCTTCACATGTCCATTTGGCAGAGCTAGGAATGGACATACAGTCCAAAGAAAACCCCTGACCCAGAGGAGTGAATGGGACTTGTGGTGAAGGCTGGCCCTTTTTCTTCAGGGCTTTAGACAAGGAATCCTGTTCCTACGAGTCCGTACCCTTGTGTGGGAACCCATCTTTATCGGACGTTTCCCTGTGAGGGGTATAGAAGACTTCTTCTTGGACTCCCTCCCTTTCATTAGGCCTTCTGGGACGTGTTTTTACCAAATGGGCTAGTCCCGCCTTTATAGGGTTTTTTACCGTTTGACAAAGAAAGTTGAACTTCAGTTACAGAAAGATATGAAGTCTCGTTTACGGACATGCGACGTTCAGGAATGGATTTAGTCACAACGTCTGTTCCGTCTACCGACAGTCAGGGCCTGTCATGTGGCGACAGGACTGAGTGCCCAGAGGACAGTAATTCTACAGACCTCTCCATGGAAGTCGCACGTAGGCCTTTGTTCGACGAACATGTCGCGTCTCGGCCGTGGGTTGTGTGCTTAGTGGAAGGGGCAGTGAAAGCACAACTGCCGCCGGGTGTCGTCCTCTTAACAAGGCCACCGGCCTGTCTGATGTGGTTGGGGGCCTCCGCTTGGGAAACTGAAGTATCCCCAGCGCCATTGGATAACGCAGTGTTGCTGCCGTCGCTGAAAGCCCCTCCACGTCCATGGTGGCCTCGACCTGCCTGGCATGGTGGGCCCAGCGCTTGGTTAAACGGTCCTTTAACGTCTTGGGTTTAAAGAGCTTACAGGCTCGACAGGTCCCTTCGACGTGATCCGAGGGAGACAAAGGTTGCACACCAGGAGCTTGTCGACCCAAGGGAACCTTATGTTGCACTTAGGGGAACATTTTAAAGGGGTTCTATCCATAATGGAAAGACTCCCCCCACCCCCTTCTCACCCTACTGTGAGGGCCGAAGGGAACTTCCAAGGCCGGAAGGATCAGTCGAAGGGAGTCGTCAAAGGTCGTATCTTCACCGCTGTCGGATGTTCTAGATAGCCGCTGATGTATGATATAATGGATAGGAAGAGAAACTCATTTGCATAAATCAATGGCTGTATGCCAAAAGGAGAACCCAGCAAAATAGCACCCATGTATAATGGTGGAAAAATAACTGAGGTACCTCGATGGTGAAGGACCATGGATTTCGTGGACGTCACACTAGAGATAGTATTACCGGTACGCCCGTTCAACGTCACTTTTTGAAATTCGAAAACACTAATACTCTGCACTTCCATTAGATGTCGGCCTATGCACAGCATGTGATCTAAGCAGATTCCACAAGCCACAGAAATAAATAAAAAATATATATATATATATATATATATATATATATATATATATATATATAGATATATATAGATATATATATAGATATATATATATTATATAGATATATATATATATATATATATATATATATATGACTACAAGCATCCATGCGCCTTCTCTCAGAGGCAAGGAAGGGTGGGTCGCATGTGAATCTAAGCAGATACAATCATCATAAATACAATTACGGTGAGTAATGTATCCCTTCTGAGGCTTGTGGAATCTGCTTAGATCACATGCTGTGCATAAATTAGCGAGCAGTGTTAGAAGAAGGAGGTGGGATGTGAGAAGGGTCATGAGCAAATAAATGTCTTAGAACCGCTTGTCCCACTTGTGTATCTGCCTTGGAATGGGTGTCAATGCAGTAATGCTGAGTAAAAGTGTGAATAGAGCTCCAAGTAGCTGCTTTGCAAATGGTGTCAAGGGGTACATTTGCAATGAAAGCCAGAGTGGCCCCAATGCCTCTTGTAGAGTGGGCTCTTGGCGTGAAAGGCAGAGTTCTTTCAGAGAGTGAGTAACACAGCTGGATACAGTAAATAATCCACTTCGAGATGGCACCTTTAGAGACGCGATCCCCCTCTCTGCCTGTAGCTACGGAGTCAAACAGTTGATCTGTTTTTCCTTAGCGGTCTGGTTTTATTTACATAGTAGAGGACCGCCCTACGCACATCTAGGGTGTGTAGTTTCACCTCAGCCGAGCTTTGAGGGTCCTGGAAGAAAGCCGGAAGCTCGATGGACTGGTTTACGTGGAATTTAGATATAAACTTAGGTGAGAACCTAGGGTGTGTGTGTAAAACCAGTTTGTCTTTATGGACAGTAAAGAAGGGATCCTGCACTGACAGAGCCTGAATTTCACTGACCCTTCTTTTAGAAGTAATAGCTACTAAGAAGGCCGTTTTATAAGTCAGGTGTTTGAGACTGCTTTTATGCATGGGCTCGAAAGGGGGGCCCATGAGCTTAGATAGCACCACATTAAGGTCCCACCCTGGTGGTGGGTTAGAAATAGGAGGGTGAAGTCTTTCAAATCCTTCCATGAAGGCTTTAACTACTGGTACTTTCCACCACGAGACCTTGTTATGGGAAGTGGTGTATGCCGACAGGGCTGCCAGGTGTACTTTCAGTGAGTTAAAAACCAATCCTGCATCTAGCAGGTGGAGCATGTATGTAACAATAGTGGAAGGAGTGCAATCAACTGGGTTGATTTGTCTACTCTGGCACCAGACAACAAATCTCTTCCACTTGTCAAAGTAACAGTGCCTTGTGTTTGGTTTCCTAGATTCCTTTAGGATGTCCATACACCTCTGTGGTAAATTGAGATGTCCAAACTCTATGACCTCAGGAGCCATGCTGCCAGGTTCATTGAGTTGGGTTGCTGATGCACTGTTTGACCTTGGTGCTGGGACAGTAGGTTGTACCAGGCTGGAAGTTTGATGGGCTCGCACACCGCCATCCTGCGTAGGTGTGGGAACCACCGTTGTCTTGCCCACATAGGAGCAACTAGGACGAGCGTCATCGACTCTCTGTTCATCTCGTTGACCACCTTCCTGATGAGTAGTTGGTGGAAAAGCGTACGCAAACATCCCTGACCGGTTCATCCACAGGGTGTTCCCCTTGGAGTCTGGTTGGGGGAACCTGGATGCAAATCCTGGGCATGGTCTGTTTTCGTTTGTGGCGAATAAGTCTATAGTGGGGAAACCCCACTCAGAGAAGATATCTTCTACGACCTCTCTGTGTAGAACCCATTCGTGTTCCTCTGGGAGGGAGTCTCTGCTCAGAGCATCCGCTAGGGAATTGAGCTCCCCTGGAACATGTTGTGATGACAGGAAGATGTTCCGTCTGAGTGCCCATATCCAGATTTTCTGGGCAAGCTTGAACAGATTTGGCGAGCGAATCCCTCCTTGCTTGTTCAGGTAGAACATGGCTGTAGTGCTGTCCGTCCGGATTTGCACTGACAGGTTTAGTAGATGGGGCTCGAACGGCTGAAGCGCTCTGAATACTGCCAGAAGCTCTAGCAGGTTGATGTGGTTCTTGGCCACTGAGTGAGATCAGAGACCCTGAGCTATGTGGTGGAGATGGTGAGCTCCCCACCCCGTCAGAAATGCATCTGTAGTGACTACTGCCTGTACTTCGGGATTGTAAAAGGGTTTCCCCTGTGCGAGATTCTCTCTTGTCCACCAGTGAAGGCTTTGTACCAGTGTTGGCGAAATGACCACTAGATCGTCCCACTGACCACTTGCCTGAGACCACTGTTTCGCCAACCATTCCTGCATGGGACGCATGCGCGGGTGCGCGTGAGGGACCAGGTAAATGCATGACGCCATCATGCCCAGTAAACGCATTGCTTTGCGTACAGTTATTTGTTGACCGGACTGATAATGCAGAATTTGCAGCAGTATATTCCGAATTCTTTCTTCTGAAGGCAAGGTCAACCCCTCCTGGGTATCCAGGATTGCTCCTAGGAATTGTTTTGAGGTGCTTGGCAACAGGCTTGACTTCTTGTTGTTGATTGAGAAGCCTAACTCGTGTAGGAGGTCGATAGTCCTTTGAATGTTTGTCCTGCAAATTCCTGGGGTTTCCCCCATTATGAGCCAGTCGTCCAGATAAGGGTACACTGGGATTGCCTCCCTGCGTAGGTGTGCAGCCGCCACCGCCAGTACCTTGGTGAATACCCTTGGTGCTGAAGCTATCCCGAAGGGCAGTACCTTGAATTGGTAGTGGCGACTGTCCACCTTGAAGCGCAAGTACTTTCTGTGAGCTGGGAACATGGAAATATGAAAATAAGCATCTTTCATATCCAAGGTTGCCATGTAATCCCCCTTTTTTAGGAGGGGGATTACCCTCTTGTAGGGTGGTCATACGAAATTTTCGGAGCTTGACATACTTGTTGGCAGGCAGTAAGTCCAATACTGGGCGCATTGTCAAGTCTTTCTTTGGCACAAGGAAGTAAGTTGAATAAATACCCTTGTTTACCTGGTGTCTCGGGACGAGTTCTATCGCGTCCTTTTGTAGAAGAATGGCGATCCCCTCGAGGAGAATCTTTGGATGTTCTAAGGAGTGTACTCTTTGTCGTGGAGGATGGTTCCGGGGACGCTGCAGTAGCTCTATACAATATCCTGTGGATACTGTTGACAGCACCCATCTGTCTGATGTGATCCCTTCCCAAGCCTGGGTGAAGTTTGAAATGCGCCCCCTACTGGGGTTGCGTGAGAAGGGACCCTGAACTGATCGTCACTGCTTTGGTGGAGGCGTGCCACCTCCCTTGCTGGGGCTGCCTCTGCCTTTACCACAACCTCTCCTATTACCTCTGCCGTAACCCTGGGTAGACTGTTGGTTGTTGTTCCACTGTGTACCCTGCCCCTGGGAATAGTTAGATCCTCTCTGGGAATTTTGGCCGCGTGGGCGACGAAAATTACTATTTCCTCTCTGGTTAGGGGGTTTATTGGTTAACTGGCCAAGGGACTTGAGTGTCTCGTATTCGTCCTTGGCATTTTTCAGTGCGTCTTAGACCGCCTTACCAAACAACAGATCGGCTTCCACCGGTTTGTCCAACAATGATACCTGTGTTCCTGCCTTAAAACCAGACTGCCGTAACCATGCATGTCTCTTGATAACAGTACCTTCTGCTATCAATCTGCCTGCGTTGTCCGCGGCGTCGAAGGTTGCTTTCAAAATGCAACCAGACACGGCTCTACCCTCTGCGGAAATCCGAGCTAATTGGCCCTTTAGCGGTTCAGGAGCAGAGGCTATGAGAGCCGCAACTTCTTCCCACTGATGGCAGTTGTAGCTGGCCAACAGGGTGGTGGAGTTAGCAATCCTTGCTTGATAGGCGGACGCTGAGGCTACCTTCCTGCCGAAACCGTATAGTTTTTTGCTCTCCTTGTCGGGAGGAGCTTCTGACGAAGACAAGGGTGTCCCAGCCCTCTTACGAGTGTTGGTGACAACTAGGGAGTCTGGCTTCAGATGTCCTCTTATATAGAGAGGGTCAGACTGTGCTGCCCTGAAAAGTTTTTCAACCCTGGGATTGACTGCTCTGGTGAGGTTTGGGTTCACCAGGGACGGATCTATTCTCCGCTGAATGGATTTAAGGATAGGGATGGTCTGGGCAACAGGCCTCCTTTCTCCCACTAACGCTTCTGCGAAGTCCCTTTCCTCATGTACACCGTGGGTGTCAATGTGGAAATGTTCTGCTGCGCGAGCGAGAACCTCATTAAGGAGGGGTTGGTTATCGACCGGGGAGTCGGTAACCAGGGCTTCGTTCTCTACCGGGGAATCTACTCTGTATGTTTCCGGGTCATCCTCTTCTTCTTCCTGGTCCTCAACATCCCCATAGTAGCCCGTCCCGGTTTGCTCTTCTATCATACCAAATTCTTGGTCTTCACAAAAGGAAGCCTCTCCTTGATACCGTGAGTATGGTGTTGCGTAAGGTTGTACCTCGAAGGGTTCAGACCTCATCGGGGTTTCAAACTGGGCCTTCTTACTCGGGGGGATAGGATCAGTAGAGCCTGAGGGTGTGGCCCCTTGTGGATCATACCAGAGGAAATGTTCTGGATTTTTATCATAAAAATCAGCCAAAGAAGACATTCTTGACATGACCCTATCTATGTCTTCACTGGACCATTTTTTGGAACTGGGAATGACTCTCTCAGCAAGTCTATGGGATTTATCTTGAGTAGCTTTGCTGGTTGTGGACCTATCAGCAGACCTGGACTGGTCTGTCTGTTTAGGGGGGGTGGAGTGTTTCACAGGTGTGGAAGAATGTACAGGTAGTTTCTTCTGCTGTTTTCCCCCCTCCGAGTGCGTAGAAAAATGTTTTCCCTGTCCCTTAGTGGCTCCGGAGTTTTTCGACGCCTGGCGTCGAGGATCGGGAGAGGTGTCCCTGTCCTTCGAGCGTGGGGCCTCGCTGGCTTTAATTGCAGGCTCCGACTCCTGGAGCGCGGCCTGGGGGTGGAAGTCGTCTTCGTCTTCCGACGATCGAACTTCTGTTAGACTAGGGAGCGAGGCACTCTTGGCAAGAGTGGATGATTGCCTGGAGTCATGCGGCGATCTTGATCGAGAGCGCCCAGAGGACACCGAATCGGCCCGTTCTGTCTGTGCCTCTTTCCGAGAACTCGACGTCATCGAGTCTCGGTTGGACTTAGTGTGTGTAGTATGTGAAGCGCTTGTGTCGCTGGGGGTCTTCTCCATAGCCACCCTGCCGGACGACCTTCCGAGGTCGAGGACCTGCCCTCGGCTGTCTTTCGACGCCATAATGCTGTCGCCGTCTGAAAGTACGGCGTCGCTGCCATCACTGAAGGTGCCCTCCGCTGCCATGGCCGCCTGCCTGGCGTGGTGGGCCCAACGCTAAGTCGAACGGTCCTTAAGTGTCTTAGGTTTAAACCTACTACATGCTCTGCAGTTCGCTTCGGGGTGGTCCATCGGCAAGCAGAGATTGCACGTGGCGTGCCTGTCGACCCAAGGGTATTTGCGATTGCACTTGGGGCAGAATTGAAAAGGGGTACCCTCCATACGCACCTTGAGGCAGCGGGCTGTTAAGTGTAGGAAATGTATAAGGTGTACCTATATACCAAGAGTGTAGAGTATGTACCACCCCCCACTCTCCCTACTTGCAGGGCCGAGGCCAGCGGCCTACCAGGCCCAAATCCGTCGTGCAGCAGCCGACGGTCAATTTCTTCTCCAGCCGGCGTCGGGGTGGGGAAGGATGTCAATGGATTATTATTTTAAATTTTTAGCAAAAGTATGGCTAAGGCCAGGGGACTCCGCAAAATGCTTCCGACCAGTATGGCGGAAAGAAACAATCTGAGGATCCTAGACGCGCGAGGGATCTTGGGTACAGTGGACGTCACACTAGGGTTAGTATTACTGGCACGCCCTGTGTCGACGCCCATTTTCGAGTTTCGAAAAACAAACTGTAATACTCTGCAGCTTCCACTAGATGTCGGCCTATGCACAGCATGTGATCTAAGCAGATTCCACAAGCCTCAGAAATAAATAAATAAATATATATATATACCCGCTTAGGTATGTTTCCATACTCAACTGATGCAATTCATCAGTGTTAGGGTGCCCTCTGCTGTTCAAATGGCAAATTGCACCTTTATCTGGCCTTCCACTTCAACAACAGCTATACATTTAACAAACAGAAGGCGCACAGTTCTATGCGGAAGCCTTAACCATACACTATCGCAAACATTCAAAGTTACTTCTTTCCACCCCCACTTCTCAAAACAGGGCACAGCGGTTTCCAGTGTCAATGAAACCATACTCTTAGTTCTTAGTCCCCTTTCTTCCATACTGCATGGGCATCCCTTCCTAGGGACGGGAGACAGAACCTTTTTCACCAGGAAAAACCTTCCCCTTTAAATTTACTCTGAATTTACCCTCCGGCAACACACCTCAGTCCCCATAGACGCGTCGACAATAGATTAACATTGCCTAATGACACCAGTATTATTAGGGGGTAGGATGGTGGGACGTATGGAGGAAAGGGGACTAAGGACTAAGAGTACATTAGTCACTACGGTGAGTAACTTATAATTACTCTTACGTCCCATCCCCTTTCCTCCATAATGCATTGCCGATCACAACTGAGTGTAGCCCTAGGGTGGAGGTGACCCACCTTAAGCAAACGGGTTTCTAAGAAGCGAGTACCTCCTCTCCGAAGGCCACGTCTGATCTAGAGCCGGCGTCCAAACAGTAGTGCTTGCAGAAAGCCAAAGGGGGGGCCCATGTGGCCGCCCTGCTTATGACTTTTCAGGGGACATGCCGCTGGAATGCGTTGGCCGTCGCCATGGCTCTGACCGCGTGGGCGTGCATGTTGGCCGGCAGTGGCTTATGCTGTCCCTCGTAAGCTTCCTTAATGGCCGAGACCATTCAACGGGAGATGATACCCCGCTCTTTAATCTGCCAAAGGTGACAAACAATGCCTCTGACTTGCGGAAACCCTTGGTCCTATCCAAGTAGAATTTCAGGGCACGCCTGACATCGAGGCAGTGCAGAACTCTGTGCCTCATCCTTAGGCTCAGCAAAAAAGGTAGGCAGCACTCTTTCTTCTTTCAGATGGAATGGGGAAGGCACGTTGGGTAGGAATGCGGAGTGTGTCCGCAGGACTACTTTATCCTTGTGAAATGTAGTATAGGGCTCTGACCAGCACCTGAATTTCGCTGACTCCGTGAGCCAAAGTGAGGCCGACTAGCAAGGCTGTCTTAATGGTGACCAGCCTGATGTCCGCGGACGCCATTGGTTTGTTCGTCAGGGCCCCCTAAAATATGTTAAGGTCCCACACAGGGTGCAGCCTCTTGCTGGGCGGTAGAGCCGGGCGAGTCCCGCCAAATGCTTAGTGACAATCGGGTTGGAAGAGGAGAATACCTCTGCTTCTGAGTTCCTGAAGGCCCTGATGCCCGCCAAGTCCGTGCAGCAAGTGTCTATCTGTACGCCCGAGTGGGCAAGAGCACGTTGTCCAATAAACATGCGAGGGGGTTGATATCCTTAGAGTCTGCCCAGTAGCAGAACCTGGTCCGCTTCCTCTTATACTGGGTTCTGGTAGCCTTGCTCCTAGCCCACTGTATGATCTCTAGATTAGCCTGAGAAAGGCTGAGGTGTACTAGCGTGATTTGCTTAGGAACCACGCTGTGAGGGCTAGTTTCTGTGGCAGAGGGTGGATGACCCTGCCCCCCTACTGATATGCTGGGCCTGTCGGAAGGCGAATGGGAGGTCTCTCAGAGAGACTAAGCAGCTCTGAGAACCATGGTCCGGCTGGCCACCATGGAGCTATTATTTTTTTATTTTTTTATTTTATTGTTGCATTTTTGGTTTACATAAAACCTTACACAACATTTCATACACAATACAAATATACATTTAATATGTTTATAATACAACATATACAATTCTAGACTAAAAGGATAAAAAGAGATTTCATACAAAAAAGAAATCACACAAATACACAAGTGTTCGTAAAAAATTTCAATAAAATCCTCTCTCAGCCCTTAATTAATGTTATTCTCTATTTACTTTGTAGATTTTTGCATACTAAATTCTTTGCTTCCAATTCCTCCATTATATTTTGAAGGAGTGAATTCAATGATAGAATTAAAGAAACATTTACTCACCACATACGACGACTCCAAAACAAATGGCTAGACATCTCAAGATCTCTATTAAATCTATCTTTAAGATAGAATGCTCGTTTGGACTCAAAACGAGTACAAGATAGAAACTCTAAAGCACCTTGTTCTAACATGTTAATTTCTCCACAGAAACGACATGTTAGGCTAATTCGATTTTGGTTGAGCACCTCTTCTTTATGTCCCCAGTGCTGAATCCTTTCTAAAGTCGGCATCTGATTGAATCTAAAGCGCATATATGTTAATCTCGCCTTATCACACGGGAATCTTTGTAAGTAGAGAGGAATACATTCGCTTGCATGACCAAAGATAGCATACTCCTTATATGAGGAGTAAGACTCTACACTGTTTATTGTGTCCACCCAATTCTGCCTTAAACAGAGCTCTCTTGACTAGTCCGGGTCGCTCTACCACATTTTCTAGACAAAGACCTAGACTGTCTAATAAACAATTCATTTTATCGCCGAATTTTCTGAGGTATTTTACTGACCCGGATTTAACAACCCTATTCAACAGCTCATAGAGGGTGTTTACAGGTGGATCATTTATCTTTCTATACAAGGATAGCTGCCTCCATAAGTATCTTGCTTTGAGTGAAATAAGACAAAGCTCATGTCGAATAATGGCATTGGGGACTGCCATAGATAGGCCAAGTACTTCTTTCCACATTTTCCCCTGAACCACATTCAGACATGAGCTCATATCATGGGTGCAGATATCCAAACCATACAAAAGGACCGGCTCACAATTTGCAAGATAGAAACGTTGCATCGGTAGGAACGAGAATTTACATACCCTGACCTTCAAAAATTTCATTTGACCCTTTAATTTAGACATTTCCTCTTCCAGGCTCATTTTCCACACCTTCAAAGTAGATTTGTTAGTAAAATTTTAACCTAGATGTGTTATTGCCTGGACCTGTTCCACCTGTTCATCTCCCATCTTCCAAATATAGGACTTATTGGTTCTTTTCTTAGTAACCACAATTGTTCGAGATTTGGATGCATTCGGGGAGAGGTTATTTGCTGTTGCATACTGATAGAAAATATCCATCTTTCTATGCAGGCCACGAGGAAAACGATCAAAGAGAATAAAATCATCAGCAAAGGCCATCCACTCAATAGCCAAGCCCCCCAACCTAACCGGCGCAATGGACGGGCCCTGCCACATGTCCTCCACATCGCTGACTTATAGGTTGAAGAGCGTGGGAGTAAGTGAACAGCCCTGCTTAATCCCAACCTTAGTGTCAATGGCCTCAGATAGCGTGCCTTCCTGAGTCAAACGAACCATGACTGAGGTATTGTTATGCAACAGAGCCAGGAGTTGGACAATCTTACGAGGAAAATTCATTCTTAACATTTTAGTCCACAATCTTGTTCCGATAACCCCGTCAAAGGCTTTGTAAAGGTCCAAGGATGCCATAAAAACTTCACCCATGTTAGTTTGATGGACAGTATCTCTCAGTTGGGCCAGAATGTTCCCATTTAAGTCTGTTCCTAAACCCTCTCTGAAGCCCACCTGAAATGTACTAAAGCAGGCATTCCTCCTAATCACTTTATTAAGATCCCTTAAGAGAAGAATGCCAAAGATCTTACTAGCTGCATCTAAAAGTGCTATGGGTCTATAATTCTGGGGGTTGAGAACATCTCCTTTTTTAAATATGGGTACAATAATACTTGAGTCCAAGATTTAGGAATGATATGGTTTTTAAAAATATCATCAAATATGGGTTTGAACAATTTAGCCCACATTTCAGGTGCTGTCTTTATTACAAACTGAGGAATACCGTCAGGGCCCGGCGCTCTAGATGGTTTGAGTTTATTAATAGCCCACATGATGTCCTCAAAATCCCACGAACAATCGCCCACCTCTAGAGGGCCTAAATCCATGTCCTGTTCCCTAGAGAAGGCGGAAGGCAATGCAAACATTTTCTTGAAGTAAGAGCACCATCCCTCTGCTTGGATAGGGCAATCAAGTTGGTCTTTAGTCGGCCTCAACATGTTGTTAACAGTAGCCCAAAATGTAACCTCTCTGCCCTTACAGAGATTGCGCATCATCAACTGGTGAACTTCAAGTTGATGTTCGATTTTCAGGGACTTAATCAAATTTGTGTGTTTCATGATAATTTTTTTCTTCCTAAGCTGTAACTCAGCAAAAGAGATGGATAGTTTCTTCAGAATCTTTAGTTCCCTATTTTTGATACATTTGGATCTTTGGACTCTAGAATCACTAACCTTCCCCCTAAATTTCAGCTTCTCCATATCACCTATCCTACTGATTTTGTAGACACATGACAATATAATATTGTAATAAAATCCCCCTATTGAGGGATTCCCTTCCCCACTAATTCGGTGCGACTCTAGGGTCAAATTTTCTAACACCAAAGTATTACATTTCTTAATTTTCTTATTCCATACAATCCTTCTACTATTATTTGACACCTTTGCGCCTATGGACATAGGATTAATGTGCGTAACTAAACCTAGAAGTGATAAGGAAAAGCACAGGGGGATGTGATCACCCAACTCTACCTCCATGAGTGTCAATTTTCCACAAGCCTGTTTCCAGCTATTGGATACATAAAAAAAGTCAATTCTGGAGCTGTTATTTCCTCTTTTCCAGGTATATTTGGGTAAATTCCAATCCGAGGCATGATCTAAGAGTATCAGGTCCCAATGTTCAAGGAATGTATCCCACCTTATACCTCTCTTGAGGTTAGTATGAAGCATTTTAGGGATGACCCCCTCTTTCATTTAACATAGCACCCTCAGCACAGGCCGAATTAAAATCACCTCCTATAATAATACGATTACCATAGCCCTTCTCAAACCAACCCCCCCAGGATCCCTCCGAGAGAATCCTCCACTGTATCTATGGTCACCTTTAGTGGATTCCAATATATATTCAACAGGAGGATAGGATCTACACTGTTCTCTGACGATAAGACAATGCCTAGAAGCAAATCACTCTTAAAAATCACAGAGCCATGAAACCCCAAATTACGATCCATAGCGATAATCAGACCACCACTTGGCCGCCCGGTAAGCCCCCTCGATGCTATTGAGGAGAAGGTATAAAAACCTTCTATATACATATCAGACAACATCATAGTTGCCTAGAAAAAAAATATACGGGGGCATGTATAATTTTCCCCTGGAGTCAAAAAATTGTTCAGATGAGATCCCCGTATGAGTTCCAGGAAATGACGTCAATATTAACAGTTAGGAACACCCATTGCCTTGTCTAAGGATCTCTAAAGTTTTAAGCACTGGTTACAACCATGACCAATCCTTATTACTGTTAAGAAAACTGGAAATTAGAGCCAACTCTGGATCTAAATGTTCTACTTCTTTATTACCCAAATCGGTGATTTGTTCTATTTGGGAGTTAATTGGTTCCTTATATTGAAGGAAATTGTCGGCCTCTTTATCATCCGCTAATGTGATTAGATCATAGCCCAAAGAATTAAGATTTTTTCTTGGGCACGTACTATATCCACAACCATCACAGAATGAAAAACAACCTACCATTCGATGGTTGTTATAATCAGGTAATGAAATAGCATCTATATAATCTGTTGTTATAGCCCGCAATAAAGGAATTTTTTTAAACAAATTTAAAAGATGTGTTCTATTTAAATTTGCCTGGGGGTCCATTTTATTATTATTAATCCAACCCAAAATCTTACCTGTATGGATCTTAGGAAGTGTCTGGGCCAAAGACAATTGGATCTTTGTATTATCTACAGTAGATTTCACTATTGCATTTCCCTGAGAATCCTGAATTTTGTTAGTCTGTATCTAGGGGACTTGCCCCAACATTATTAAAAGTAGAACCACTCCCACACTCAACCACATCAATCGGTCCATTGGAGGAGGGAATATTGGAATATGGTATCTGTGCCATTACTTGGACAATGGGGGGAGGAATAGTTTGTTGCGTTCCTATTGATGTTCTAGCATGTTTGGTGCTAATTATTTTACCAAAAGCTGTCATCTTAGTTTGCTTAGTTTGTGGGCGGTCTTGCCTAATTCTCAATAAATTGCTCTCTTCTATATTAGGTTTGGTGTTATTTTCCCCCCTCATTGAAGGCCCTCTATTACTAACTTTCCCCTGCACCTGGCCTTCTTCCCTATTTAAGCCCTTAGCTGCCCCACTATCATCAATCTCTTCTTGAATAGAAATATTCCTAATTGCTTTAAGATTGGAGTTTCTGCCTTTGATTTTAGTATTGGGCATATTTTTAGTTTTTTTGAGCATCCTAACTTGTCTTTGTTTTTTTGCATCTATACATAGGGGATTGAGATACCTCATTGATGTCATGGTTAGAGCTATTAACAGGACATACTTCATTGGGTCCGTTGTTCTACCCGTTTCCAATACCAGATCTGCTAATTTTTTCTCCATATATGTTTTATCTTTTGTTTACATTTTTGCCCCTTTTTAGTTGGGGTTTGTTGAATAGTTATAGCATCTTCACTACTAATATTCAAACATTCCCCCTCCTTTCACATTCCCCTTTCATTCTCATGAGCACTAAGATTTTCTATATCCTGTTCTTGACTATGTTCCCCTGTTCCTTTTGCAATAGCATCCAATAGAACAGGAGGACTATCTGGACAACTCAAATCCTTTCCATGGTTATTATTTTGTATTTTTTTACCTCCTTGTGTAGGGAATTCTTGGTCCGCTATGCCTCTATCTGATGAGGTAGGGCAATACCCTGAAAGCATAATTTCCAACAAAGTGGTGATTTTAGCATCCATAGTTGCCAACCTCCTATCTTGGTCCTCTCTGTATTTCTCATATAGCTTCTGTTCTTTAGTGTTATGATCCTTATCAGTCTTACCCTCCACAAGGCCCTCCAAAAATGTCAAACGTGTAATTAATTGATTGAAGGCGGCTTGTTGGCCCACCATGGTACCACCGAGCATCTCTTGGGACTCACCCAGGGTTTTCAAAGCCAAATTTAAACTAATGTGTAGGTTAGATAGGAGTGGTAGAAGAGAATCTCCTGTATCCTCCCTATCCAAACATGATTTTTCATGTTGATCCTTACCTACAGTAGGCCTTATCCGATGTTGTAGGACCTGGTTCAGTGGCACTGTCTACTGTTTTAGATCGATTGTGCCCTTCCTTATCAGTTTGGGTAGATGCTATCTTCTTATGTATGCAAATCTTGGATGTCGCTAATACTGGATAAGTATAGGTTTCTTGTTTACCCCCTTGTTGTTTTCCCAACATAATAGTATCTCTATAGTTTAATGGTGGACCACTTAAAGCCCCCTCAGCTAGACTTCTCCCATACTTACCCTTAGTTTGAACTCTCCCAGACGGCATTTCTAAATCAATAATTTCTTTAAGCAAATCACCAGTGGCATCTGCCATAAGCAAAAAAGAATCGTCTAAATCGGCCTCCTCAATAGATTGATTAAGCTTATGGTTTAAACAAACAAGAGTTCCTTTAGATTGTTCTCCCCCATTGTATCCTTAGACATTATTGGGCTAGTGGCGTCTTGTAACTTATCATGTGCACTTTCTCCAAAAATGAACACTGCTGGCGAAATATGAGTAGAGTGATTAGTAGCAAACTGGTAATTACACTTATTATAACCTGTCATATTCGATCTAGATTGGTCTAAGCCAAGGGTTTTCCTAGCTTTCATTTTTTCACTAAAGATCATTTTCTGAAGAGGGGTGGATGCATGAAAACGAACCACCCTTTTAATACCACATAAACTTTGTTGGAGACATTCTTCGTCTGTAAGATCTTGTCTACAGTCCAACATATCCCTATGAGTCCCAGGAGCATCTGTGTCTAGTATAACTTTATTCCCCCTGTAAGTACTTGCGTCTCCAAAACTGCTAAATCAGTGCTGGGGTGTCCTTCCCCACTCACCTCCGTTGTGTAATTTGGCTCTCCTCCACTGACTGCCACTGAAATATTAGCGGCGACCCTATTGTCCATACAATCCATATTAGTAGGGTCCTCACTATTGATCGGCAAGCTTGATTGCACCTCTATTACCTTATTCTCTTCACTTTCCACAGTTTCAAACCTGCTTCTAATTGCGGGCATATTCAAATATATTAATTGTACACAAACACTCTTTACTAATAAAATTTAAAAAAAGAGAGGAGAGTACAACTTGCAGCCTCTAATTAGAAATCAGCGGAGTAAAACTTTCCAGAAAATAAAACACAACCTAATAAAACAATGGTGAATATTAAAAAGATACCCCACTGTAAAAATTGGAAATAAGATGCAAAATAAAGCTGAGAGGGAAAGCAATTTAGTTAAAATATACATCACATTCAACAGATTTCAGAATCACTATAGCCTAAATTTAAAGTATTCTTATTAAATATTCACTGCCTTGGTAACGCCCGATGGCTTGAGGAGCCGTCTTAGTCCGTCTCTCCTCCCCAGAGTCCAACAAAATATAGCTGTCAACTGGCTCTAGTATCCTCCTAGGAGTTAAATAATCATAAATCCTCCCGAAAGACAGCCCTCCCTAAAGACAGCCCTCCAGTACAGTTATTGCTGCGCCCTTGTCCCCGCTGCAGGCTTAACGCCGCAAGGGTGGCTGGTCCTCCAATAAATGGTGAGTGGATGTCACGTGATCAGTCACGTGACCTGGACGAGGTCCGCCTCCTCCAGGAAGCACAGGCACCACAGCAAGAGCTCTCGAGCGCTTGCAGTGCTTTGACACAGTAGATAAAAAGGTAACGTTCCTTTCAGCAAAGGAATCTTTCCAAATGCAGCAAAATATTAGAATGACGCTGAGGTGACGAGACTCCTTGATCTTGCATATCACCCTGTTTATCAATGGTGTGGGAGGGAAGGCGTATGCGGTCATGCCCGTCCACTGAATCTGAAATGCATTGCCCAGGGAGCTGGGGCCCTGTCCCTGCCAGGAGGCGAACTGTTGGCATTTTCTGTTGCTCCAGGTGGTAAAAAAGTCCACCTGGGCGTACCCCCATCTGCTGAAGATCTCCTGCAGCAAGAGGTCTTTCAATTGCCACTTGTAATTGTCCGCCCCTAGCCTGCTGAGACTGTCCGCTTCAAGGTTGGATTCCCCCAGAAGGTGGCCTGCTGTGAGGTAATTTTGTTCTCCAGGGTCCACTCCCACATGCTGACAGCCAGCCTGCACAGTGGAGGGGACCAGGTACCTCCCTGCTTGTTGATATAGAACATGCTGGTCGAGTTGTATGTCTGAATGAGGATGTCATTGCCCTCGATCACCGGAAGGAAGGCTCTGAGTGCTAGCCAGATGGCTATCAGTTCCAGCCAATTGATAAGGTACTCCTGCTCCTACCTGGTTCAGGTGCCATGGACACAGTGGTTATCCAAGGTGCCCCCACCCATCCTTCGAGAGAGGAGTCGAAGTGATGGTGACCTGTGGGGCAGGTTACCGGAAAGGGTTGCCCGTCCACAGGTTGCAGTCCCTGGACCACCATGTGAGGTCCGGGTGAAGAGAAGGAGGTCTGTTGATCATTTCCGCCTGACAGCCCCGCTGCTGGTTCCATGATGCTGCGAAGTGTAGCTATATCCTCCTCATCCTGAGTCTCGTGTGGGGGAGGGCCACTGGGACCACTGCCATGAGACCCAGTAAGTGTTGGTACCACCAGGCCGATGTTGCTTCTCTGCTGAAGAAGTGCGCAGTGGCCTTCTTGATGGCCGTAATTTTGTCCTCCGAAGGAAACACTCTCGGAGCACGTGTCCCAGATGAGAACCAAGGAGGTCAGACATTGCGTGGGCTGCAGCTGTGACTTATTGGGGTTGAGCGAAAAGCCCTACTTCATCAGAGCCTGGGAAGTGCGGTGCACCATTTTCGGAGATGAAGGCCTGACGAGCCAGTCATCGAGGTAGGGGTATATGTGGTGGCCGTGAGTAGTGGAGGCAGCACAGGGGCCATGGGTGCCTGTACTGGGGCCTGCGGCATTGGAGCGATTGGCGGGAACACGTCCCTGATGGCGCCCCTGACAATGACCCCCATCCGAGGCGATTTCATGAGACCGAAGAACCTTTCAAAGAATTGGTCCTCACAGGCCGCAGGGGTGGTAGGTGATATTGACGGGGTAGCAGGCTGCTACTGGAGCCGTTACATGCCCTGCCCATACGGATACAGCAGGAATCTGCCCTGTGCAAATGAAGGATATGCCGTAGGCCACATGCCTGGTTGACACCAGTCCCACCTTGACACTCATTCCTCCACCTGCTCCCTTCCTTGGTGCGGTATCGGACTGGTGTCTAACATCTGGCACGGCGGCCGGTAGCTAACCGGGCCTCGGTACTTGTGCTGGTATGAGAACCTGAGCAGTTCCTCTGCGCGGGCGAGTCCCTTGAAAGGAGTCTCCCTTGAGGGGTGCGCTGGAAAAGAGTGGCCCTACTTTGGGCCTGGCTCGAAGATAGACAAAGTCCTTTAGGTCCTCTGGAGGCAGTCTCTGGAAGAACTCCATCCACCTGGCAAGCCTGTTCTTCAGAGACCTTGAGGAAAGCGCGTTGCACGCGGTACAAGCTTGCCAACCGTGGTGTGGGACAAGGCAATGCAAGCAGAGGGCGTGGGGGGGGGGTCTGAAGTTGGAAAGAGTTTCACAGGATGGACACCTGCTGAACCCTATAGAACTCGACATTCACCGGGGAGGAGCGCGATGCCTGAGGACCGAGTACCTGAATGATAAAAAGACAAGAAAAGAAGGATCCACGTGTGGAATAACATGGCCGAAGCCAAACCCAGGAGCGCTGGTGAATTCGGCCTGTTCCAGTATGTGGAAAAGGGGGCTGAGATGTGTTGCGCCAGAGAGCGGAGTTAGGGCAGCGCATGCTCCCAGGGCCACACTTCCGCGTGCTTCTAAATTTAAAAAGGGGAAAAGGTTTTTTTCTGGTGAAAAAGGTTGCGTCTCCCGTCCCTAGGAAGGGACGCCCATGCAGTATGGAGGCAAGGGGACGGGACGTAAGAGCACAGTTAATAACTGGCTCAGCATTTCAGTCTCTAAAGAGCGAAACGCTGTGGAATGCCTGCTCACAAGCTAAAATTGAAAGTTGGTGCTGCAATTATGCTATTACGCAATGTTATGCCATCACGGGGACTCTGCAATGGAACAAGGTTGACAATTCTGTATCTACAAAGACATCATAAAGGCCTGTGTAATTGATGGATTAAATGTACCGTTTGTGTGTGCATTGAGAGTGGTTACCCTTGCGGGGGCAGAGCATCGCTCGGCACGTATTGTGCTGGGTGAATGGCCCCCACCTATGGCGGAGCAGCAACTCCCAGAACAGCGGCCTGCCACTCCTCATGCTAGTAAGCATAATCGGATCTAGGAGCAATGTGTTTTGCCTTGTTACCCACAGAGCATGGGAGGATTGAGTTGGCGTTATTGTCTTCCCTGATCCACAGGGCAACGATCCGGAGCCCCTTGCGGCTTGTGAGGTAACTCTCATTGTACACAGTACCGGTGGTACTAACGGCTCATCCCGTCACGTTTCCCATTGCGGTGCGCAGATTGACAGATTAACAAGCTGTTGGAACATTTACACATGGAATGCGTGCATACCTCCTCTCTGATTCGTCTAGTACTGTTTACTGGCTAATTACTTCATCTATGTGTGTTGTCTGCATTCCCTGCTCTCCCCTCTTCACGCCGGCACAGTTAATCCACTTTATGGATGTAGCAAAGTATCCTGATGTCTGGACAGTTTGTAGGAATCTGCAGGGGTTCTGCCACGTCGCGCAGTTGGATGTAAATTAAAAAGTGGGAGGACTGTTTAGATCTCCTATTCACCTCATGTTTGGACTGCCAGTGAGCCAACATTGGACACTCGCACTCTGACAACCTGCATGCACCCAGCATGGTTCCCCTTTGCCCTTCTGGAGTGTGCCATTACATTGCATGATTCCAGATGGCCTGGGGCAGGTTGGTTTGTGATATGTATCTACAGTTAATTGATTCGTAACTTGATCTGAGAGGTTTTGGAGGCCGGGCCACATTGTCATCTCTCTGCATTGGTGGACAACTGACTATGTAGGCTGCAGTTGGTACTTGAATTCATTCCTGATCTATGTCATTATGTACCCTTACAACTATGTGGCCTGCACTCTTCGTGGAAATACAATGGAACTGGATTGTAAGTGAAGGGTTCTAGTGAATAGTTGTGACATGGCCTATCTTCGACATAGCAGTGTCCAAGATTAATGCAAAATGCTCAACTTGCTGCCTGCGCTTTATATGAAGGAAAATTACATCATATGAACCTACAAATCTCAACATGCTCTATGTTGTTGGTTTGGAATTCTTAACTGGTTTACACGTCCACGTATGCATGGAGTAATTGACAGTCAGGTTGTTTGCTGGGTCATGCATATATATATTGGCTCACCTACTAAGTGCAAAGACCAACTGGGTGTGAGGCTTTAATAATGGTATAGCCAGCTTGACTACAGCACCGTCTATCCAAAGGTGATTAATGTTCCTTCATTTAATTCGGGAACACACTGACACGATGTTTCGCTTCATTGACTGGTTTATTGAATCAGGGGTCACTCATCCCAGCTTCTACCATTTCCCTCACTGTTATGGATGTGAC
The DNA here is from genome assembly GCF_040938575.1 of Ambystoma mexicanum. Classification (NCBI taxonomy): domain Eukaryota; kingdom Metazoa; phylum Chordata; class Amphibia; order Caudata; family Ambystomatidae; genus Ambystoma; species Ambystoma mexicanum. Next base: position 610,192,486 of record NC_090924.1, read on the forward strand.
GTTTAATATCTGATATTTAAGTCCCATTAAATGGGGGTTGAGGGTGTATGTAGGTATCCTTAACATGCCACTCATTCTAATGTGTAGGAAGCTCTTGTTGACTTGAGAAGATCTATTACATGACCCGAAATTCATTGGTCCTACCCTGCATACCTTATGTCCAGGTCCAGACTACCTGTGATAACACGGGTCACAATATATGGGTCTTCGCATTATGCTAATTGAGGCAGCAAAAAAAACAGGCAGTTATTGCGCTTGATTTTAATATTCTTGGAATTTTGGGTCTGAAGTTAATTATCTGGGACTGTACCGAGTTAAGAATATGGTCATACAGGCCTATTGTTTTCTCATGGGATTGCTTGATTGTTCTTATGGACTGGTTTGGGGCTGACCCTTGTCTGATCGACTGGAAATGGCTTGGTTGTGCGAGTCATTGTATGGTACAGCATGCTTTTGATAGATATCCTAATTTAACCGCCCATTTGGTCTTTGGGTTCATTATATGCATTCTCTGATCAGCGATTCATTGTTTTAATTTGGCCATCATTAATTACTAACCTTTTTTTGCCTTCCCTTTTTTGTTTGGTTTGACATGTGGGGGTCGGCTCTAGACTGGTCCACTTTTGTCGTGATGTATTTATGTTGTTTATTAGCAGAACAATGCACTGTATGTTTTCTCCAATTGCCTTCCTTGCGTTGGTTTGTCGGAATAGAAATAATATTATGCCTCCTATTGTAATAGTTATATGTGTATTGGCCTACGACAAGTTGTCTAAACATCATGCGCGAACAAACTCCATGGCAAGGTCTTGACATCAGAGAAATCAATGTAAGCAGCCATCTTGAATCAAGCCGCCATTTTAGGTTCACTTGTTATGTAGAAGTCACCGTGAACATCAAAATGGAGGTCAAATGACATTTCGAAAAGATTCCGGCCGTTGTGACCTCCGTACAGCTGAATGATTAATATGCCTGCAGACCACTTGTCGGGGTCGTGAACTGAGACCTTGCCCTACTGTTGACCTATATGTAAATGTACTACTTAGATCAGCGAAGCTAATCAAAATGCATATATTAAAGGTTGACCTGCCAAGGAACCCTAGACCAGTATTGCATTTCACAGAATGGTTAACCCGCAAGAGGCTTTGCCAAGGGCTGGACAAATTGTATAAATGGCCCGGGTATTCCAATGTGCGGTCTCTCACTGAACACATCGAACCCTCGTTGAAGTTCGTTATGTTATACTGAGAGACGAATAGCTATCCGTTTGTCAATTGACTTGGTAACTGTTGTAACTTGAAATAAAGTACTTGTATGTTTCTTTGTAACCTGTGTTGGTGTGTTTCCTTTTGGGCTTCCCGGCCTCATATTATTTTTCTGTTTTCACAGTTGGCGCCCGAACAGGGACCCTCAAGATTGATGCCGGATCATTGAAGGTTGACGCAGGCTATCGGACCGGGATCGGACAGTGTGATACTGCGTGCCCGACCGAACGAGACGCAATACCTCGGCAGCGCTGCACGATCCGATCCTTGGACGATAGTCGTGTGGTCTGAAACGGCATCTTGACGAGGGTCCATTTTTGAGGCGGGCAGATTTGTCGAAACCACCAAACACAAGGTAAAATTCGTTAGGTAAGTTCTTTGGTAAACCGTACGGTCCTCCTTAGGTTTGGTCAGGTGTAGTCGTGACCTGGCTCTTAATTTAACCCTGACAATTTGAATTTGGCGTATTGTATCTGCAGACACAATTATTGACCAGGTAACACCAATTTTTTGTGAAATGCCTGGGAAATTGTCTAGCTGTTTTAGGGCACTATTCCACAGCGATCGACAATCTTTGGAATTTAGCCGCCCGGCACCACAGGAGGGGTCGCCGGCGTGTACTATGTACTTTAAGCATGGCATTGGAAGTATAGTATTTAATGATATTTGGCACAGACAAACCAGACATGGCTCCGAATTTCAGTGGCCAATCAATGGTAGTTTCGAGATCCCCCGTATTGAATACCTAGAATCGGTCTTGTTAAAGAAGAAGGCCAGACCTGCAGCACTTGATGTTTTGCAGAATTGGAAAAAAAAAAGCGTTGCAGCAGCTTAAAAGTAGGGATAAACATGCACGCCGCCATAAAACGAATGCCGAAAAGGCGTTGTTATATGATAAGGAAAAACATTCAGAGTCAGTCAAGAATATGGAAAGGGCTTTCTCACTCGGTAGAAACAAAAAATGCTGACAGTGGTGCACACCTGGTAACATTTGATATAGAAATTCAAATCGTCATTATACGTACAGCAGAGCTGATTTAAGAATTTTAAGGTGCGGGGGAGGAAACAAGGCCTTGGCACAAAGCCTAAATCAGAAAAGAGAAAATAGAAGAGGGCCCAAAAGGTGGGGCCCTCCCGTCCCCTGCACACTATTTACTGATGCCACATAGGGCCTTCAAATATATAGATATAAATCTATCAATGTATAAATATATAACAGCAGTTTTGTTAGTTGAGCATATAACGATTTATTTGGCAAAGAAATCGTTATATGCTCAACTAACAAAACTGCTGTTATATATTTATACATTGATAGATTTATATCTATATATTTGAAGGCCCTATGTGGCATCAGTAAATAGTGTGCAGGGGACGGGAGGGCCCCACCTTTTGGGCCCTCTTCTATTTTCTCCTTTCTCACTCGGTAGCCAGAAAATCTATCCCTCTAAAGATTTTCATGTTTCCGAAGAATTTATTGACAAATTGTTAAACAAACGAAGGCCTGGTGCCCCTGCGCCACCTCCGTATGATCCTCTCCCTGGTGCTCTGCCTATTCCTGCTGTTATTCCTGTTCCCCCTGTACAACCTATTGTTCCTATTCCTCCAGTTGTTGTTCCTCCACCTACTCTACCACCTCTTCCCCTTGCGCCAATAGTCACACCTCCATTGCATTTGCCCGCACCTCCGCTCCCGAGTGGTTCTGTACAGACTGTAGTTGATCAGGGAGCGGGGTCAAAGATTGTCACTCGAAATACTGTCCCTGCAGAAAAGAAACAGGAATTGTTTGCATGGGCTAAGCATTGTATGGAGAGAGATGATCGAGCTAATGTTTTTTCCACATTATCAAATTTGGACAATTTTGCTGAGAAAAAGGTTTTTATTGAAGGTTTGGGGACTCATTTATGTGTAATGTGGGGTAGATTACATAATACAGATCTCCCACAAGGATTGAGGGATCTGAATATTCTAGCGCTTTCAAGGGACACTGAGGAGAAAGTACATGGTCATGTCGAGAGGTTATTTGAGTATAAGAGGGACTTAGAAAAATTGCGGGATGAGGACGATGAAGACGACAGTATGTATGTGCAGAAACGATTCCTTCCGTGTCGTAAATCGGCATCTGAGGAATCTGTACAAAAGAATCTGTACAAAAGATGCGATTCGATGGATCTCGGATTCATCGATACCGCCAGATGAAGTGTAAGACACGTATAGTCAGTATACAGTAGAAATGCAGAGGAAGGTGATTCAGGTAATGGTGGAGTACCTGCAGGATGAATGTGTAAGGAAGAAGGTTAGTTGTCCCACAGAGTTATTTGGTATTTGTAAGAGGGCTTTCTCGCTCGACACTTTTTCGACTGCCTTAGCGCTCGACCTGGCTCTGTTGCTTAGTAAGCGATCGGAATTACCTACATCTCAGTTGCCTATGAGAGAGGTTCCTCCGACATTTGTCCCATAAGTTGAAATTGCGGCTGATCCTGCTAATAATATAGTTGCTGTGAACATTCCTGCACATTATGTATCACAGTTTGTTCATGTCCCGTTTTCGCGACAGGAAGTGAACACTATTAGACAATCAATTCCTGATATTAGGAAAAATCCGACAGGATTCTACAAAGAGATAGAGTCCGTTTTACAGTCCTCTGTGTTCACCCTAAGCGATATTGACTTGTTATTCCCTGTACTGCTGCCCGTAGATTTATGGAAGCAGGTTCGAACAATATACGATGTATCTGGGTTGGGAGATACGTGGGCCAACATAACTAGGCTTGATGGGGAAAGACCAGCTGGTGAGAAACCACCTCAGGTAATACTCACTTTGCCCGATAGAATTGTTGCACAATTGAAAACCATAATTCCTGAGAAAATAGTTATTTGGGACAAGTTTACGGCCTGTGTCCAAGGAAAATCTGAGGGTGCCACCGAGTTCTTTAATCTATTCGAACAGGTATTCTCTGACTTCAGTGGACAGGGCACAGAGTCTGGGAAAAGGTTGTTTGTGGACAAATTTGTGCGTGGATTGCTGCCTGACATCCAGGCACAGATTATGTCCTCTGAGAGCGCTTGGCAGGCGAAATCCCAATCTGAAGTTTTGCACATGGCCCAGTATTACGAGAACCATGTCAATAATGAAAAAGATAGAATCGAGAAGAGGAAAGGAGACTTGAAGACCAAAGTATTGTTACAGCAAATTGTTAGAAAATCCAGGGGAGGTAATTCACAGACCAGAGGTCAGTATGTTCCGCAAGGGAACGTCCCCTTGGGTCCTGCGAATGTTAACCAGTGTGCCTATTGTCGCCAGGAATGTCATTGGCGTGCACAATGCCCCGTCCTTCGACAGAGGTCAAAAAACACATTTGGGAGTATGGGTAGACGACCTAGAGGTCGCCCCGGGGTGGGGGGCCCTGATAGAGGTCAGTTCTCACAAGATTCACAGCAACCTTTTTCACGGGATAATAAGACTTAGAGTGTGGATACAAGAAACATATTTGATCACCCTTCTGCCGCCTACCTTTCTGAAGAGCTTCCTTTCAACGACATTTTGTTTTGTTAGGATTGCCCAAAGAAGGGTTTGGAACCTTCACCTATTCCCGTTAGTCAAAAAGGTCCGGAATAGGAAACATCAGTTCTTGATAGACACTGGAGCACAGAAGTGCTCCATTGATTATTCTCGGGTTCCAAACATTCCACTGTCAGGGCAAACTAATGTTTCTGTAGGGTTTTCTGGCATGCCAGTTGTTTGTCCGGTTTCTTCGCCGGTGCCTGTTTCTTTGGGTCCCTTTACGGACCACTGTCCATTCCTCTTGACTTCGAACTGTGGAGAGAATTTGCTGGGGTTAAATCTGTTAAATAAATTAAATGCAGTGATTCATTGTTCCTCTGACGGAGTGCGACTGACGATTTCACCACAGCAACTTCCCAGTTCTCAGTTTCTGACTCGACCTTTGCCTCCTGAATTTAGCGTTGTCCCGGAATGTTTGTGGGCGGTTGACGACAATGATGTTGGGGTTTTACAGATTGAACCCGTTAAAATAGTTTTGAAACATGGAGTTAAACTACCAGGCATTCCGCAATATAAAATCTCAGTTGAGGGCGAGCGTGCTTTGAAGTGCATTGTTTCCGATTTTGTGCATCGAGGGGTGATTGAGGAGATTGCAGGTAGTTTATGTAATAGTCCGATTTTACCCATGTACAAGAAAGGCGACAATGCAATCTCTTTCCGTTTCATAATTGATCTACGCGCTATTAATAAAATTGTCTCTCCACAATTTCCAATTGTGCCTGATGTGACAACGATATTAACCATGATCCCTGCTACAGCTACTCACTTTAGTGTTGTGGATCTGAAGAATGCTTTCTTCAGTATTCCTATACACAAGGATAGTAGATATTTGTTCGCGTTCACCTTGGGGGGACGTTTGTTCACATTTACTCGTGCACCTCAAGGTTATACTGAAAGTCCAAGCATTTATAGTAGGGCTTTGAAAGAGCAGCTTGACACCCTTGAATTGCCATCTATTTGTACACTGCTTCAGTACGTCGATGACTTGATTTTAGCTGCAGATTCTGAAGGTGCTTGTAAAGAAGGCACTGTATTGTTGCTTATTCATTTGGCTGAACATGGTCATAAAGCTTTGATTAAGAAATTTCAATATTGTTGTCAGGAGGTCGCCTATTTAGGCTATCTCCTGTCAAAGGAGGGGAGAGGATTGACACCTGAAAGAATAAAACATTTCTGGCATTTGTGCCCCAAATACACAGAAGGAAGTCAGAGCCTTAATAGGTATGGCTTCTTACTGTAGGCTGTGGATCCCTAACTTCTCACTAGTGATAAAACCGATGTTGGCCTTGACGAAGAAGGGCATTTCTTCACCGCTGCCATGGAAGTCGGAACATCAACGATCATTTGAGCTTCTCAAAACCGCATTACGCTCTGCACCGGGTCTGGGTACTCCAAATTACAGTAAGGCCTTTGTCTCGTTTGTGCATGAATGGGATGATGTGCTTTGGCTGTATTAACACAGGAACAAGGAGGGAAGAATAGACCGTGCGGCTACTACTCGTCCGCCCTTGATCCTGTTACATGCGCTTTTCCAAGATGTTTGCGAGCCGTCGCTGCTGCTGCTGCGTCTGTAAAACAGAGTGAGGGAATGGTCCTAGGCCATGATTTAACCCTAATGGTACCTCACTCTGTAGATGTCCTATTGAATAAAACCCAAACACAGCACCTCACCTCTGCACGGCTGACGAGGTATGAATTGATTTTGTTTGCCCCTCACATTCAAATTAAGAGGTGTTGTGCTCTTAATCCGGCTGAACTCCCACCTTTCCCGCAAAATACTGTTTGCGGTGACGAAGAATCACATGACTGCCTGTATACTACTGAACAGGAAACAAAGGACAGGATAGACCTTATAGATACTCCTTTGGATAATGCAGAAGGGGAGCTGTTTTGTGATGGCTCCTGCTTCAAACTTCCGGGTTGGTACATCTACAGCTGCTTATGCAGTCACTACATTGAGTACAGTTGTTGAAACTAAGAGAATTCCGCATAACTCCGCGCAGGCTGCAGAGATTATAGCGTTGACCCGAGCTTGTGAACTCTCCCAAGGGCGTACAGTAAATATATATACTGATAGCCAGTATGCCTTTGGAGTGGCTCACAACTTTGGGAGGCTCTGGTCGGAAAGAGGGTTCCTAACCTCACATGGGACCAAGATTCAGCATGGCCCCCTGATAGTGCAATTGCTCTCGGCTCTCGCGCTCCCTAGTCAGTTAGCGATCATGAAGTGCGCAGCGCAAGGTCATAGATGATGTGGAGAAAGGGAACGCTTTTGCTGACCAGATAGCCAGGCAAACGGCCACAGACCTTAATACAGACATGTATGCTCTAAGAGAAACAAGAGATGCCTATGTAATGGATGAGGGTATTGGGTCTGTACGAGATATCCAAGCTGATGCCACAAAAGAAGAGTCTAAAAAAGTGGGCCGAAGGGATGGGGAAACTAGATGAATATGGGTGTTGGGTGGACACATCTGAAGGGAAATGGTTGCTCCCTAATTCATATGTGCTGACGATGGTTACCATGGCACACGGTCCTACGCATGTGTGCTCAGCAGATCACGAAAATGTTAGAAAAAGTCTGGGTAAACGATAAAATTTTGAAAATCGCTCAGCATTATGTCCAAAATTGCATGATTTGCTTGCAGCACAATGTGGGGAAGGGGACAGCAACTCCAAGGGGTAGAGTTTTGGGCCTCCTTCTGTCCCCTTCGAGGTCATCCACTTTGATTTTATTGAAGTGGAACGGTGTAACAATCTAAAATACGTCGTCGTGATCATTTGTGCCTTTAGTAAATGGGTTGAGGCTTTCCCCGTTAAGGATGCTACTGCCATGACCACTGCGAAGACTATGGTAAAGGAGTTCTTCCCACGATTTGGGTTGCCAAGAGTCATTTGGTCGGACAACGGTCCACATTTTGTTGCAGCAGTAATCTTGCAGATATGCACAGCATTACACATCGAAAAACGATTTCATTCGGCTAGACATTCTCAAAGTGTTGGGTTGGTAGAGAGACATAACGGTATCCTAAAGAATAAGCTTGCTAAAACATGTGCCTGCACCAAACTGAAATGGCCGGACGCCTTACCTATTGTGTTGTTAGCCATGCGTACCACACCTCAAACTAAGACTGGGCTCTCTCCATTCGAGGTGGTGATGGGGAGGCCTGCTAATATTTGGGGTCTTCCGAAGCCTAAAGCGCTGAGAGATGTTGAAAATGTATTGCTTGCAGACTACTGTAACCAGTTGACTAAAAATCTGTATTTCATTTATCATCAGGTTCGATCAGCTTTACCTTCACGGTTTACGGGCCCAGGACACAATATTCAGCCTGGAAGTTGGGTCCTGGTAAAGGCCTACGAAAGGTCCTCCTGCCTCGCGCCTCGCTGGTGGGGACCCTACCAGGTGCTGTTGGTCACCCAGACAGCAGTGCGGGTGGCTGGAAAGAAGCATTGGATCCACGCGATGCATGTCAAGAAACTTCCTCACCCGACCCACACGTTACATAAGAAGCAGAACCCCTTGCTGATGCTACAATCTCTGATCCTGAAGTAGCAAATAGCGCTGTGAGTGTGTCGGAGAATCTCTGAGCCTGTGGAGCTTGGGGAACCGTCCATTTTGTCTCCGCACTCTTCGGAAAAGTCACTTTCGGAAAACATTGTTTCAAGTTCTGCGACTTCCGTCGCCTCCGATACGTTGCTTCCCTCAGGAAGTGACGTTACCTCATATCCGGATCAAGCAGTACCGGGAACCACCAGGTACGACCGTCGACGAAGAAAATAGAACTACGGCACGGGTCTTGCCTGTGCATCTGGAAAAGGAAGAACGTCATTGAGAGTTTTTCTTCTTGCAAGTAAAGATTTTGGAACAAGGGGAATCTGCCGGCTAGGGTTGGGGAAGGACTAAGAAGTCGCGCGACCGTAGTGTCGCCAGCAACGAACATTGGGGTCATCGATCAAAAACTACGATGTCTGCCACCTCCACCGCTACTGCTCGTATTGGACTTGTAAATAAGGAGGTGACCAACTCAAACAATGAACAATGTGCCTTGGCCCCGAAAACATATTGCTGTGTTGTGATGATAATAATTGGGATTTGTATAGTCACTGCTGTGGGACTCTGGTACTTTGAAGAAATGTATCCTCTAGAGCCTCTTTTGCCAATTGAAATTGTACCTACTGCTCTGACTCCCTCTGTACACCTTCATACTCTGTCGCTGAGGGACTTCCAGCATAGACAAAAGTATCACAATAACACTTTAATGATAATAATGAATTCGACGCATGCCATTTTTAATAAGAGCAACTGCTGGATCTGCACCCATTTACCGCAACATGGGAACAAGGGGCTAAACGACTGCTTGCTATGCCTCTCTTAGAGCACTATTCTTTGGCCGTTGGAAGGATAGCATCTCAGGGAACTTTGATGGAACTAATTTAAATGATTTTGAGAAACGTGTATTGACTACCCTGGGATGCTCGCTTTTTGCAAAAAGAAGTAAGCCTAATGTTGCTTCTATTAAGCCATCTGATAAACTGTCTCTTCCTTTCCAAACTCTAATTTCCTTTAAAATGGCTCCGATAGGCAATAAGGATGCCGTGCCTCCTTCCTACTCTATTAACCATAGCCCCGATTCAGTTCCCTTCTGTGTACAAAGGAATGGCACCCGGTCAATGGGAGATTTTGAAGGTTGTGCAAACGTTGTAAATTTGACCGGGGAGAACAGGCCTTTGTATGTAGGGGGGCCTGTCTATTTTGTTTGCGGTACTACAGCATTTCCCTGGTTGCCCAAGGATTGGCAGGGAACCCGTAATTTAGGGATCCTGTTACCTGGGGTATTTATAGCTAGTACATTGGAAGTTTCTAAGGCTCGTCCACGGCGGGACGAGAATGGAGATACCCCTGGGAAAATCTTGAGAGATATAGCAAAATCAGTTGTGCCATTTTGGGGGCAGATAGCAAATTCTGAAAATATCAGGGGGCTAGCAAGAGTACTGGAGAGATCCATCAACCGGACCACGGATATACTCTAATATGACAGTGGAACAGAAAGCAATAAGATTGGTAGCGCTCCAAAACCGGATGGCGTTAGATGTCATTCTGGCAGAGCGTGGTGGAGTATGTAAATTAGTGGGGTCCACTTGTTGTGTTTTCGTACCAGATTCCTCCCCGACAATTTTTCAAGGCAATACAGAACTTGCACGTCCTTAGTTCAGAAGTGCATGTTCCTGTGGGTGATTGGAGTCTTAGTACTTGGTTCTGGGACTCCTTACAATCCTGGGGTTGGAAGGTGCTTTCTGTCATACTGGTTATTTTGGGGATTCTGCTATTCCTTTGTTGCTGTATCCAATATCTACCTAGTATATGTGCAATGCTAGGGGATTTTGCGCTCAGGCGGTGAGCACGAAAGGACAAAGTGTATGCTCCAGATACAGCATCTAAAGAATACGTGTTGCAAGAGGTTCTGGTGAACTACCTAATGGCTATAGATATTACAGATAACGATTCAGGATGTATGGACGACAATGCATGGAGTTATTTGCAAAGACATCAGAAATAGACTTAGCACTTGACATAGGCCAAAAGGAGGGTTTGTCGGAATAAAAATAACTATTACAATAGGAGGCATAATATTATATGTGTATTGGCCTACGCCAAGTTGTCTAAAAATCGTGCACGAACAAACTCCATGGCAAGTTCTTGACCTCAGAGAAATCAATGTAAGCCGCCATCTTGAATCAAGCCGCCATTTTAGGTTCTCTTGTTATGTAGAAGTCACCCTGAACATCAAAATGGAGGCCAAATGACATTTCAAATAGATTCTGGCCGTTGTGACCTCCATACAGCTGAATGATTAATATGCCTGCAGGCCACTTGTCGGGGTCGTGAACTGAGACCTTGTCCTACTGTTGACCTATATGTAAATGTACTACTTAGATCAGAGAAACTAATCAAAATGCATATATTAAAGGTTGACCTGGCAAGGAACCATAGACCAGTATTGCATTTCACAGAATGGTTAACCCGCAAGAGGGTTGGCCAAGGGCTGGACAAATTGTATAAATGGCCCGGGTATTCCAATGTGCGGTCTCTCACTGAACACATCGAACCCTCGTTGAAGTTCGTTATGTTATACTGAGAGCCGAATAGCTATCCGTTTGTCAATTGACTTGGTAACTGTTGTAACTTGAAATAAAGTACTTGAATGTTTCTTTGTAACCTGTGTTGGTGTGTTTCCTTTTGGGCTTCCCGGCCTCATATTATTTTTCTATTTTCACAGGTTGTTGAGTTCTTGTTATACTGTCAAATATATGATGGATGGTTGTGTGTGGGGGAGGGCTCTCTTTTTTTTTGAGGGATTGCAACAAATGATTTGGATATGGGATATTACTTTGGTGGTCTACAATTTGTAGATCGTTTGTGCGCCTTTCACAATTGGTCTTGCGCGATAGGGGAGATACATTTTTGTGTTTGATATCCTGTTGCAGATTACCTAAATTTGGGATGGTTGAGTGGTTGGAGTTGATAGGGTATTTGTGCTTTCCAGCAGTTTCTAACTTAACAGAAAACTTAATATAATGTTTGTGTTGGGCTTCATAATGGTGTGATGGGTTGGCTGGAGCCATCATATGTGATATTCAAGGTGGCTTGTTGGGAGTTTTTGTGGGATGCTTGCTTTTTTGTAACATGCCTTGAACTGGTTGTCTTGGGGTTAGTGAATGCTATGTGTCATGGGGATAAGATTTTGTGATTGTTCTAGGAATTATATGGAACAACAGATGTTTAATTGACGTGTCTAGGGATGGGTGTATTTTTGTGTGGTGGATTATTATAGAGGGTTCATTTCTTGGATTAGAATTGGTTGGTGGGAGGGGGTTGGGTAGGTATGGGTTGATGTGATTTTGTGCACTTGGGTGCAGTTGGATGCGTAGTCTGTGAGTGTGTTTTATGTAGGATAAGTGTGGTAGTGATGGATAATACATCAAAATGAAGGGATTTCTGATTTTAAGTTTGATATGACTTATGGAGGGGCAAGGGGGGGGCTTCCTGTTGTATTTTTGGGGTGGATGAATTGTGGAATTTGTAAATCAATGGTCAGGAAGTTGTTCGTTGATTGGTTTTACACTTCATGGTGATAGGTTGTGCAACTTTAATTTAATTATTTTGGAGTACACTTGGTTTGTTATGGCTTAAAGTAGGGTAGGAAATGTATACATAGATTGTAGAAGTTGGCCTAAAATGCCTGGTAGGTATAGTTCTGACTAGATATGGGTGTGCATATGTTTTAACTTATTATAAGCCTGATGGTGGTTGGGCTTCTGGTACTGATAAATGTGTGTTTTTTGTCTGTCTTTTATGTGTTTTGGGGTGGGGTTTTCTATATCATACATTTTTGTTTTTTCTTTGACTTTTTTTATTCTTAGGTTGGAAAATTTAATTTCTCTCCCGCGAATAGATTTCATGAGAAATCTGTGTCAATAGATGGGATGGTAATTATGTGAAATGCAGATAATTCTAGTGGTGAGTTATTGATCCTTTAATCTTTGTTTCGTGGAATGTCGGGGGTATTGGATGTGTGTTTAAAAGAAGGAAGGTTTGGCACGGATATGGAGGGGTAAAGGTGATATTGTGTTTCTTCAGGAGACTCATTTGAATGAGAAGATTGGGGATTATTTGGCTACTCGCTATTACCCACAGGCAGCATCGAACTATTATGATACTAAATCTAAGGGGGTTAGTATTTTATTTAGGAGGGGATTGTCGGTCAAGATTGAGAAAACAGTAAAGGATCAAGAAGGTCGTATTCTTCTGATTGATATATTACATAAATGGTAAGAAACCTACTGTGGGGACAGTATATGCTCCATGTTCCCCGGATATGGGTTTTTTCAGGAAATTGGATGATCTTTTGGGGGAGATGGAGGGAGAGGCGATTATTTTAGGTGGAGATTTTAACTTAGTGATAGATGGTGATGTGGACAGAAAGTCTGATTGTAGATATAATAATGGGAAATTAAGTGCAGAATTGAAACAGTTTGCTTGTAAGTATAATCTGGTTGATATTTGGAGGGTTCATCATCTCAGAGATAGGGAATATTAGTTTTATTCGCCAGTCCATAATTCATACTCTCGGATTACTTTTTTTAAAATTAGTGATAGAATAGTTGGTCAGACGTTTAGTTCAAGTATTTGGGAGAGGTATTTCTGATCATGCACTCGGATCTGAAAATCAATTTACATGGTTTTCATAAAAAGAATATGAGATGGAGAATGCAAGCCAATTCACTTAATGACCCTCTAATTAATGTGGGATTGGATGAATTTATTCAGAAATACTTTGAGGAAAATAATGGATCGGCTGACATTAAGATTGTGTGGGACTGCTTAAAAGCAGTTTCACAGGGTCAATTGATTTGAAGAACTTCCCATGCTAAAAAGAAAAATAAAGTAAGGATTGAAAAGTTAGAGAAGGAGATTGTGTGTTTGCAAAGGAATTGTGCACAAGTAGGGAAGGTTTGCATGAAACAAATTGAATAAATTGGAAGAGGAGTTAAAGATGCTTTTGCATTCACAAACAGTGAAGAGTTTATGTTATAAGAAGCAGTGCTTTTGGGAATTTGGGGACAAAAATGGTAGACTTCTGTCAAATAAACTTAATGGACTGATGGTGGACAAGTGTATTACATCTATTGAAAATGATAGAGGTGAGGTATTACATAGGAGTGAAGATATTTGTGAAGAGTTTAGATTATTTTATAAAGAGTTGCATAAGAAACAATTACATCCTACTGAAACAGACTTGCAGTCTTTTATTGATAAAGTTCACCTTTTAATACTTCGAGATGACAAAAAATTGATTCTAGAGTCTGCGATTGATGTGGCTGAGGTTACTGCTGCAATATTGCAATTGAAGGACGGAAAATCGCCAGGGCCGGATGGGATTATTTTGGAATTTTATAAAAAATGTGTTGGGCAAATATCACCTATTTTATGTGCCCTCTTTAATGAATTTTTAGAGTCAGGAATGGTATGCGATTCAATGACAGATGCGATGATTACTGTCATTCCTAAACCTGATCGAGATCACAGGAAGTGCAGTAATCATAGACCTATTTCGCTGTTGAATGTGGATTTCAAGATATTTACAAAAATTTGGCCGAATAGGCTTATGGTTAATATGGGTGATCTAGTGGATGAGTCTCAAGTGGGTTTTATCCCGGGCAGATATGGATGTGATAATATCAGGACTGTTTTAGATGTCATTGGAATACATCATAATAAAACAATCGAAAGGGATAATTGGGTTTATTGATGAGGAGAAAGCGTCTGATCGATGTAATTGGAGGTTTTTGGAATGCGCTTTATTCAAAATGGGATTTGGACCAACCTTTATGAAAATGATTAAGTGTATTCATTATGAGGTTAGAGCAAGGGTGACTATAAATGGTTTAATATCAGAGTCTTTTTCTTTGTCCAAGGGCACGAGGCAAGGGTGCCCTTTATCGCCTTTTTTTTTTTAGCACTTGAGCTTTTGGCGGCTTATATTAGGCATTGTGGGGAAATTAAAGGTTTGTGTGTTGGAGTTGTGGAAGTTAAGGTATTGTCTAATGCGGATGATATGTTTGTCCTATTGTCTAATCCTGAGCAATGTGGATTAGTTCTGAAACGGATGTTTGAAGAAGTGGGTGAGATTTCGGGCCATAAAATAAACTGGGATAAAACTGAGATATTCCCGTTGAGTGTAGTAAGGATATTTTGAAGGCATGGCAATGCAAATGGTCCCCTGAGTATGTTAAATATCTTGGTGTATATATCATTGGTGATTTGAGGAAAATGATGCAATATAATATTGATAAACTCGTGGATAAAATTATATATCCAATAAGACGATGGGAAAGACTACATTTATCATTATGGGCAGAAATAAATGCAATAAAGATGATTTTATTACCAAAAGTGTTATATATAATTCAGTCGATTCCGTTATTGATTTCCAAAAAACAGATTTTTCAATGTTTATTGTGGGGGTTGGGTAAGAAGCCGCGGATCCCTAGATTTATGTTAAAGCAAAGTGTGGATAAAGGGGGTTTTGGATATCCTGATTTATATAAGTACTGTAAGGCGTTCCTGCTCAAGAAGGATACTTATTATACGAATGATGATGATTTCGCAGGTGCTATATAGCTACGCATGGAGAGAGGGGTTTGCAATCCATATTGTTTAAATAGCCTTTATACCATGGGCAATATGTCGGTTAATAGATTAAAGTTGAAGTATATAGTGGCAACCAGGCAAACCTTGGAGGAGTGGTTTGGAGAGAATGGCCAGTCGTATGGTTTTAGTGAAGATGCTTCTCTTTGGCACAATGAGGTTTTACGATTAAACGATAGATGTTTGATTTGGCAAAATTGATTTCAGAAGGGGGTTTTTGACAATAGGTGATATATTGGATGGTGATGATCTTTTGGCATTTGGGGACATACAGAGGAAGTACGGGTTGCATGAAAGAGAAAGACGAAAATATGAAGACCTAAGCTCCCCGATTCATTTTAGGAAAAGAATGCTAGGTAATTCAATGGGAATCCAACCCACACTGTGTCAATTGCTTACAGGACAGGAATATTCTGTGCGTACATATATGGCCTTTATGCAATTGGAAGATAAATATGTTGCGGCGTGGGATAAATTGAGAATGGTTTGGTCGGATGATCTGAATATGCATTTTACGGACAGGGAATGGAAGGATATTCTTAGGGCGAGTGCCAATGTGGGTACGGATTTGAACTTGCGTCTGATTAGACAGAAGGTTGTGGGCAAGGTGTACTGGACACCAGTTAAAATGTATAAACCGGGGTTACAATATGATAATCTATGTTGGGGATGTGGAAATGATGTTGGTACACTTATGCACCTTCTATGGGATTGCTCTAGAGTTCGGACTTTCTGGACTGATGCGATTGATAGAATTGATTTAATTTTGGATGTAGCTTTACAGAGATCGGGTGGGAACCTTATCTTATTTCTACATCGAGGTAGGTGTAGGCGTTCTTTGAAATATAGTGGTTGGATACACAAGGCTTTATTGGTGGCCATAAGACTGATCCTTCGAGTTTGGAAAACTAGGAAGAAGCCTACAGTTGAAGATTGGTTAGTTGATTTGCGCACCTTATCGAATTTTGAAAAGTTCTCATTTAGAGTGAAAGACAAGGAAGAGGTGTGCAATTTGTTTTGGGGTCCATTCAATACTTGTATGATTGACTATATAGGCTGTGGATTAGTATAAGAAGTGGATAGAAATGATAAAGTGGGAAAAGGAAGAGATATGGAAGGGGAAAAGAGGAAGGGAAAGAATCTTTTTTTTTTCTTTCTCACTATTATACTTTTTGGGGGGTTTGGTTTGGTGTATGTGTGTTGTTGGTGTTTGTATGTTCTATGTTAAATGTTTTTATTGACTGTTGTATTTTGCTCTTATTGTTTACAAAAAAGAACATTTTCTTAGTATGTCAGAGGGATCATTTGATTATGCCGTTTGTATATTGATATGTTCTTTGATTGAATAATTTTGATTTGTGTTCTCTGGTTAACTATTCCTTTCTGTATTTGATTCTTCTGTGATTTAGTTTAATGACATACTAATAAAGAGATTTGAAAAAAAAAAGTACTGTTCTTATACGGTGCATAGCTGCGATTCCATCTGATACAAGTATGCCTTTCAAATTCAAGACAGTTTCCTATACGTTTAACCTTTTCATTGACCATTAATAAGTCACAGGAACCTACGGCCCCTTCCTGGAAGCGATCAGTGGTCATTTCGATATTTAAGAAGGGGGGAAAAAAGTGACCGTATGAAATACCGACCAAAATGAACCTTTAAGATATACTAGAATGAGTATGTTACGCCGGACAGCTAATTTTATATATATCAATAAAAATAAAATCACCAAATCACACATTTCATTTAATAATTTCAAAATATGGCTATGCTATTAAATTCCTGTAGGTATAAAAATAGAATAACCTATAAAATGTGAGTCTACCAAGTACACATACTGCAATTTCTCAAACTAGAAATGCCCAAGGATAATTCTGCATTAGTAAAATATTAATTTAATTCCACATCTAAAAATCCAAAATTCTACATTAGCTCCTGGAGGAAACAACCATATAAGTGTCAGCCTAATGAACAGTGCTTCAGCCCCACCAGGGCAGATGTGTCTGGCCTGGATAACTGTACAACAACAATGCAAGACCCTGACAAGACCCAAGACCATGACCCAGGAAGCTGCTTCTTTGATCCCCCTGAGAAAGGGGGACAGAACAAAGACGCAGTCTACAGCGTTCTCTGCCACTTATAACGCCATGTACCTCTCACCCTTAGGCTGCTAGCAAGTTCTTCTCAGCTTTTTACCTACCTAGTCTCGGCTACTACTATGAATCAAGCAGCATCCCACAGTCCATTCTTACTAAGGACTGTGACATATGAGCCGTACTACAGCTTCTTCCTGAATTGCTGTGGCAACAGAACATGGCTTGAGCGCGTAGTGGAATGCCACCCTCCGCGACACATGCGCACTCTCCCGCAATGACAGCTCATTTTTGTACTTTACGTCTCTAGAGCAGACATGGCGAGCAGCAATTGTTTGAAGCTACTTGTACGGGCACATCATACAGCCCAGCAAGGTATGTACTGACCCTGCTAATTGTATAATATGGCCCTCCCATGTAATTTTATTAACTTGCACTCATCAGGTCCTCTTTCTGTACAGGACCGCGTACTTGCCACCATAATACCAGCATTCTCCATATGCTAGTTGACCTGACATCAGACCTCTAGAGTGCCGCCCATCAACAGTGCCAGGGTACCGACCAGCCACTAGTAATTTGGAATCTACTCCGCCAGATTCAAGGTAACTTTTCAGACCTTTTAGAAAATGACCCCACATTCTTTCACTTACATGTAGGGGTTTTAAAGCCACTTCCATACATGTATGCGGCGGGGTAAGGGCAGAGTGTTTGGCGCCTTCCTGGTCCCTGGAGGGACATCCTGCTTTGAGGCCACGCCCCCCCTGGGCTTATCTCCCGGCCATAAGCCCCGCAGCGGTGAAGCCCGCGGCGGGGCAAGGGCGCAGTGTTTGGCGCCGCAGGTGTTCGGCGTCCATGGAGAGAGGCATTTTCTGTGTTGGTTGTCGGACGGGGCAGAAAGGAAAGTAAGTGCAGGTGAGTGTTCTGCACCTGCGACTGTTTCCTAAAAGGTGTAGAGTCCGTGAAGTTTGTTGGGGCTCATACTCAGCAATTTAGCTCAGTTTCCTTGGCAGCTGCCAGGGTGGGGGGGATCCGTCATGTCTTTATTAAAGTCCTTGAGGTCCTTTAAGGGCCATGCTGTACCAAGGAAACTGGCCAGGAAACCGGCCAGCATTTTGCCATCTACCCCGCCCAGGTTCTGTTCCGAGTCCGCCACCAAAGCTCCCAAATTTACCCCAGCACGAAATCTCCTAGCTGTCAAAAGAAGAAGTCAACTGGGAGTAACAGCCAAAGCAAAGACCCATACCTCGGTCTCTTTGTGCGCTGCGCTGATATTGACCCTGCATACCGAGGGTCCATCCACACCGTGGAGAGTATGAAAGCACCCACCCCAGGAACACAATTGGGGGGTGGGGGGGTGGGGGGGGGGGGAGGGCCTCCAGTAATTTTGCTAGCCTCCCAGCACGGAGCTGCAAAGACAGCCCTCCAAGTATGAACCACGAAGACACTGCCTGCCAAGAAACTTTGCCCGCCGCCACTGGGAACCCAGATGCCTTGCCGCCGGCCAATGCACCTTGCACTGGCATAGTGGGGGCTTGTGATGTGTTAGTTCTCCCACCCGCATCCCTGGCACCCGTTGTACCCGTTACCTCCCCACTTAGCTCGCCCCTTGCAAGTCCACGTTTGCTCCTTGATCTCCCGTTCATATCGGGACCTACTCTCGACTGTCCTCCCTAGTCACTGTTGCTGCCACTCTGGACCAAATGGACATAGAAATTGTTGGAGCAACCGAAGATAAGCTCCCGCCCAGTCCCATCTGCAGCTCCTGGAGCGAGAACCTACTTGCAATGAACTCAGGGTC
This sequence comes from Ambystoma mexicanum, assembly GCF_040938575.1. Taxonomy (NCBI): domain Eukaryota; kingdom Metazoa; phylum Chordata; class Amphibia; order Caudata; family Ambystomatidae; genus Ambystoma; species Ambystoma mexicanum. The sequence continues at coordinate 610,211,418 of NC_090924.1, forward strand.
CAGTTCCTTTCTTTACTTGCCACCATTTAGGGCGCACAAGTCCACCACCCACGGCAGTTATCCCTCCTCTGCTCCATCACTCAAGGAGGTGCATACTGTCGGAAGTTGCCTCTGCACACAGGTGCTCTCTGAACTAGCAGTCATTAAAAAACTGCTTTTGGAACTGATTGATGCCCAGGGGAGCAGTGGGGATGGGAATGGTGGTGTGGACTTGCTGGGGGAGTCTACCAGCATGCCTCATGTTGGGAAGGGACCCAACCCCCCCCCAGCAACCTTTGAACACTGCATCCTGCGAAAGGACTGTCCATGCACTAATGAGCCTTACTCTGGATGAGCAGTTGATGCACCCTAACGCTGATAGACGCCGCCCCCATGGGTGTACCAAGCCAACTCTGCTGGTGGAGGGTCCCCCAAGCTCCCTGATAACAAATCCCCTTAGGGAGGGAGGGACTGACGCATGTGGCTATTGCTCAAGGGTGTGCAGCCACAAGAGTCATGTATATGGGGGGCAAAGAACTGCTGTTTTCCTGCATGGGGTACCTAAGCTGTTTTTGGGCAGGAGAGAACCAAGGGATGCCCTTTCTATCAAATGTCTCCACTGGCTTCATACAGTTGGGAATTGTCCCTTTGTGGCTAGGGAAGCTATGGTGGGGTGCGTTAGATTGGCTGGCAAGAGTATAAACCCCTCTGATTCTGTTAAACTGGTTTTTAGGAATGATCAAATGGCTAGGGAAGTTCTGAGAAGATCTGAGGGTTATGTGTGGGCCCCATATAGCGGGATTGCAATCAGCTCACGCCCCTATCTTGGAGCTGTTGCTCCCCCTGGAACTGTCACCCATAGTAATGTCCTGTCTGGAGCAAACTGTACACCTCTGGGAAAAAGGCCCGCGGGGGGATGTGAGCGAGTGCCAAGTGTGGGCAATTAGTCTTGTGACTCTCTGGACCAGTAAAGGGATAATGTGGGATGTAATGGGGGCCTATGGTTGACTCTTTTCTCCCTCCTAGTACCTTTTGATTTATTACATTTGGATATGGAGCACAGATTGTAATTCCTTTTATGTGTTGTGATTTTGTTTTTCTTGTGTTTGATGGATTTTTGAAATCCGAATAAACTTGTTTGACTGACATGTATCTTACAGCGCCACAATAACAGATCCAGTCCCTTCAAGGTCTAATGACCCAAAGAAAGTTGTGATACTTTATGCAGAGAGATCCCAGTCCAAGCATCTTGAAGGTCAGTGTCCCACTACCTTGCAATGTAATGTTTTTAGTGTCAGCAGATATATCTGCCTTTTTAATGTCATGCAGTTTAACCTTTGTATGCAAATGCACACCCAACACTTCTAATGTTAGCCCTTTATATGTTCCTCCTATAGGGAGCCCACAGTCCACAGAAGAAGGTGCTCAAACTGAACTTGCCGAAACGTCCGGGGACCTACTACTGTCTTCATTTAGGCCGCCCCCAACCACATCTGAATTGCTGATTCAATTCCTGACATTGACCTTTGATTAGGTCACCCTTATGTGTCCGGCTTTTTGCAACTATTTACTTATATAGATTGCTGTAATGTGACTATGACTTGAATGTACTTTAACTTATTATCTACACAAGTCACTGGAGGTGAAGGATTTTCACAAATATCACTACGTACTATTGAGTTTTTGTATCTTGGGATAAAGAATCAAAACCTTGACATGAACTCTATCGCCAAATACTTTGTTTCAGAAAATCAAGAAAACAAAGAAAATAAGACCACCAATAAACACTGGTCTATTTTTGAATAAATTTGGGGTGTCCTCTTTCGGAGCATTGTTGAAAATAATGTGTATGGTACACTGAAGTCGTTTAACTGTGTACCGCTCATGACAAAGACATAAGTCTGATTGCCGAATTGAAAGGCAAACAGCAAAATACCAAGGGAAGGACGCCCCCTCTATGTTAATAAAAGAAAGGACAGTGGACAAGAGTGTTGAGGTGGATTTCCAAAAAGGTAGGGTATTGGTTGGTGAAAGTGGTACTTTGTTGTGTGTGAAAGGTGTGTGACAGTATTCGCAAAAGAGTAGGCACAGAGTGGAAGTGACTGTGTAGAAGGTGGGTGTCATGGTAGAGGGGCGGGTAGCAATGCAGAGAGGTGGAGAGTAGTAGTGTAGAGCGTCGTAGCGCTTAGAGGGGAGCAGAATAGGGTGGGAAGGAGTAAGATTGGAAGGTGCAGGTAGATTGCATAGGAAGAGAGCAACATTAGAGGGACAGGAGAGTAAGATGCAGGGTGAGAGGGGAGAGAAGGGGGGAGCGAGCTGGAGAGAGGTGATTAGGTGGAAGGGTGAGAGTGACAGGGAGAGGAATACCATGGTGTGAAAGGATGAAGACGTAGTGGGGCTTGAAGGCAAAGTAGTAGGTGTTGCCTTTAGGCCCTCATGCCCAGACAGTTGGACCCTAGACAGTCGGTAAATAATCAGTAGATGCAAACCTGTGAATTAGGGATGCCTGGGTTAAGGTGGGTCTTGCGGTCTATAGACAAGAGAGGGACGGCCTTCAAAGCCCCTGTTAAGAAAAAAGAATAAAAAACCCTTAGCCTGCCCTTGGGAACTGGTATGTTATTGAGGCCATCTATGACACTGGCAAGAATGAAGTTTGGAGAAGGCAAAGACGTATTTGCTAAACCAATGTTGGTATGGTCCAGAGTCAGCTAGAGGGAGAAATAGAAGGTCAACCAGATAACACACAGCCTAAGAAGGGTCACATTAGTTGGGCAGCCTAGATTGGTAGGCCTGCCAAGAACCCGAACCTAGTGACTGGCAGGGTCCAAGCCTGAACAAGTATATCAGGAGAAAGCAACTTGGGGAGGAGATCTAGTGTGGGTTACCAACCTAAGCTTACATACTTTGTGCAATGTTAAAAACCTAGGTGATGGGGTAGGCAGAACATCCTTCACATAATTGCGCTAATGGAAGGGCGGATTGGGGGTAAAGGCCTACCTGGGAAGCAGAGAGAATTCATAAGGGCACTCTGAGGCAGAGTGGCTTGATGGACTTTGTCCTGGGAGCAGATACCCAGGGACTGTGGATTTAAACTGGGATTTGTAGGAGCCAAGACATTAAGTGCTTAAAAATAGGCTTTGCCTTCATTTCATAACCTTGCATCCAGACATCTTTTATTTTAGGAATCCCTCATTGTGGCATTAGCATCTCCCCCCGAGTAACCGCATGTTTGTATCCTACCCATCCCTTCCTGGAGGACTCAGTGAGAATAAATAGGAGTTGTTGGATCTTCATGCCAGGAAGAACAAGCTAACCTGAGACAATGTTAAGGAAGAGGGGGGGAAGCTTTTCCTGCAGACAGTGAGGAGTACATCATTTATTTGCCTCCTTTGGCAGTGAAAGCATTTTGTTTTTTTCTAAACCCCTTACCTTTGTTTTGAAATATACTTGACTTAATCATCTCAGTCTGTCAGCAGAAGGGAAAAACAGACCATCACTACATTGAGGATATATTCCTTGGTTACCTGGATTGTCTTACTATTTGCTCATGCCAATGCAGAATGATGCAAAATTGTTTAGCCAAAATCTGGGAAGACTGCACACCCTAGAGAACCCTACATTTTCAGACAAAATACAAAATAAATACCACAGTCAAAAAATGATTTAATGCTGCAGTATCATGTAAAGAACCGTTAGCAGTCTTAGTACACTTGTACATTCTGTCCCACTCTGAACAGACTCGTATGGCTCCCCACGCCAGTGTGCGCTGACAAATCTTTTTTCTACAGCAGCCATGTTGTTTTAAAGCGAAGGGAAAGGCAGAGACCCATGGCTGGATTATCCCTCACCCGTTCTCTGCCCCTACTTTTCCTCCCACCAGCTTCCCTTCCACAGTCCTGTTCTACCACACAGGAGATTGGATATGCCTATGTAGCCCAATGTTCCATTTTCCTTGGTTATTGCCACATATGTATAGCTTTAAAAACAACCTTGGCCAGACTGGTTCCTGCACTTCTCTTTCCAACAGAGCTCTTATTAACAGGGACTCCAGGTATGCAGATTTCTTTGGGACATTCTTGTATAGAAGAGAAGAAGAATGATGGCCAAACCACTGTTCACATAAGCACCCCAGCCAGGGGTTTTCTTCTTGAATGCACAGGCCACTCTGTTTTGAGGAACATCCCACACTGGTATCTGTACTGATCTGTGGGGACAATTTTGGTTGCTTCCATGCCAAGGTGCGCCTAGGAACCAGCCAATGCACCAAAGAGAGCAGCAAGAAAGGGGGCCCAAATTGGTCTAATACTAGATCTGGTGCGGAACTCTTATTAGACACCAAACTGAAGCTCCCAGGGTGGTGTGCAACTCAGTGTTGAGGTACCACGGATCCCGTCAAAGGGACTGCTTGTTGATCTAAATCTACTCCTGGGCTGGTCTCCTTTGAATCCTGTGAACTGTGTTCCAAGGCCTACAAGAAACACAGGGCCTAAGCACTTAGGCTGTGACGCAGTAACAGATTCCCGGAGTAGGGCTACAAGGTGTGACATACATTAAAGTGAGTGGCAAAAGCATTGCTCCAGGGCCCACTCTCAGAAACACAATAGGGAGTAGCATTTGGCTAAAGGGAAGGGTGGTCAGGTCTTCACCAAGTGGAAGAGGAACTTCTCAGCCATGTGTTGGGCCAAGTACCCTGCACCTGTGAAAGCATGCAAACAGCACTCACATCCTCCATCGTCTCTTCTGCTGGGGAGGAGCTGAAAGAGACCTGCAAGGTCTACGGTGGTCTAGTGTTGGGATCCAGTGGGTCTGACCAAGAAGAAGGCTGTTGTCCAAACTGGAACAGCCTGGCTTATTGTGCCCACTGGAACAGCCAGACTTACTTGACCTGGTGTTGGGGTTCCGGGGGGTGCATTGTGCACAGACCACCAAACATGACCCCCCTCAACTCCAGCATTACTAGTTGAAGGTGTGGAAGGAATTGAGAAATACCCCATCTATGCCCTAAAGGGATTCCAGCAAGAGAAACTGCATTTCTGTTGAGGCCAGGGCACGTGCTGGCCCAGTTGGAGAATGCCTCATGGGAGGGGAGTCTCTATACGCTAGGTACAAGAGTCCCACCCTCACTGTACCGACTTGGTCAGAAAGCATGAGCCTGGGAGGAAAGATCTGGCCTCACCCAGTGGACGAGAAGAGACTCTGTCAAAGAATGGTTTCAGGGCCTACTTGAAGACAAGATCTCATCCATGGCTACTCCAAATAGCAGTGACCCAGATATGCATCCCTGCTGCAATCCAACCAGTACAGAGACCCGTTTCTCCTCTTGACCCATTCATCCAGTCTTCCAGTGGCACAACTCCCTTATTTCTCATGATTGTGGATGCTGCACCTCCTTTGGAATCAGATGCTGTGAAAGAAGAACAAGTTACTTACCAACTGGTAACGTTCTTTCGACTGGATGTTCCTCCAACATATTCCTCATCTTTGACATGTAATGTCCAGCTTCGGCTGCTTCGGAAAACTTTTTCGACAGAGGGCGCCCTACGTCGATGGCGTCGAGCTGGTGTCTGTCAAAGGCCTCCGTCGAGGGAGACATCATCGGAGATTACAAGTAGCACGCATGGTGCCCGTTGGCCTCAGTTCTGTTTTTCCCCTCCTCGTGCAGTAGAAATGCCCATATCACTGGCATGACAGTACTCAGCCTTGGTGGAATGAAAACTAATAGCATGGGAAATTCTATGGAGGGGTAGGTTGGGAGGGCGAGGAATATGTTGGAGGAACATCCAGTCGAAAGAACGTTACCAGTTTGTAAGTAACTTGTTCTCCGAATGGATTGTGTCCTCCAACATAATCCTCATCTTTGATAGACTCCCAAAGCAGTATCCATGATTGGAGGGGGGTGCAGAATTTATGTCTATTGAGAATCTTAAAGGGCAGAGTAAAGTACTGCCTTACCAAAAGCAACATCATGAGCATGGGAAGTATCCAGAGAATAATGCCATGTGTATTGATGACCATATTGCCGCATAACATATGTTCTTAATAGGGACACCCCTTTGAAGGGCTGTTAATGTAGCCATGCCCCTGGTGGAATGGGCTCGTAAACCCTCAGGAAGGTCTTTGCCTGCAAGCCTACAGCACTCAGATATTGTGAGGATGATCCATCTAGACAAGGTCTGTTTGGAAACAGCCTGTCCTAGCTTGTGTCCTGTATACCCTACAAAGAGCTGGTCGTCCACTCTCAATTTCAACATTCTGGAATTATAAAAGTTTAACGTTCTCCTAGGGTCCAACCATGGAGCCTTTCCTCTTCCTTCGCAGGATGAGGTGGAGGATAGAAAGCCGGTAACAGACTCTGACTTAAGTGAAAGGAGGCAAGAAGGAGGGTTTTACCCATAAACAACCCTGTCCTTGTGGAATACAGTAAAGGGTGGCTTGGATGAAAGTTCCTGCAATTTGCTCACTCTGCGGGCTGATGTTATAGCAACCAATAATATGGTTTTAAAGGTAAACAACCTCAATGGACACATGTGTAAAGTTTCAACTGGAGCTCACATCAGAAATGTTAAAACCAGGTTGAGGTCCCAAACCGGAAACTGAAAAGCAGATTGAGGGAACACATTTGTGAGCACTTTTAGAAATTGAGTCACCAGTGGGATCTTGAAATATGAGCATTCTTCTGATGAGCGCTTAAAGATTGAGAGTGCTCCCAAGTAGCCCTTAGGGGGTCCAACCTGAAGACCTTTATGTGCTAATGAAAGCAAAAGGAAAAAAACATCCAGAGTTGTACACTGAAAAGGATCAACATTCTTTTCTCTGCACCAGTCACAAAACTTATTCCAACGGCACAGAGATTTGGTTGCTGGCCTTCTGGTCGAAAGCAAAACCTCCATTACGTCATCCCGGAGGTCCCAAAACTGGTGTATCTCAGCCTTTCAGAAACCAAGGGTGAAGGTTGAGAGTTTTGACCTCTGGATGGAGGACCCCGACACTCCGTGCAAGAGAGAGAGAGAGCGAGAAAAGGTTCTCTTTGTGGACAACACATCTGGGGGCACATGTCCAGAAGGTCCGGATGCCATGTCATCTTAGTCCACTCCAGGGCAATGAGGATCATATGTGTCCTGAACCGTCTCAGCCTACTTATGACGGGGACTGGAGGAAACGCATACAGTAGTGGCAATTCCCATTCCACCACAAACGTGTCTCCGAGCTCCTCTCAGAGGAAATTCCCTTGAGCAGTACTGCTTGCACTTCCGGTTGACACTGGTCGTGAACAGATACACTTGAGGGGTTCCCCAAAGGGTGAAGATCTCTTGAAGGACTTCCTGAGCTAGTTCCCAATAGTGGGAGACAGTGCTCTGCCTGCTCAGGGCCTCCGCCGCTGTGTTCTCCTCTCCTGCTAGGTGCACTGCCGACAGAGAGATTCCTTCATGAATTGCCCAGTACCAGAGCTGCAGTGCTTCTCTGTACAGTGGTAGTGACCCTACGCCTCCTCTCTTGTTGAGGTAGTGCATGGCCACTGTGTTGTCCGTCATGATCAGGACATTCTTCCCCCAGACAGAGGACAGGAAGGCCTTCAGCGCTAGTCTGATTGCTTGCAGCTCTAAAAGATAGATGTGTAATTTGGACTCCAATAGAGACCAACGACCGCCGACTGTCGGATTGCTGCCATGAGCTCCCCACCCCGTGAGTGAGGTGCTGTCACTACCATTATCTCCGGCAATGGTTGCCAAATGGTTCTCCTTTCATCATAATTTCCTCGCTGGCCCACCACAGATTATCCTGTGTGACCCTGGTTGGAATCTGAATGCGGTCCAACATCTTTACTGAGAATTGGGTCCATTGTGTTCCGAGAGCCCATTGAAGGGATCTCATTCTCAGGCGGGCCTGTGGCACCAGAAAAATCCAGTATGCCATAAGGCCGAGCAACCTCAAAAACTCCAAGGCCGGAAGATTATGGGCATTCTGTAATTTTGTCACCATCTGAAGAACGTCTTGAGCCCTCACATCAGGTCACAAGCTCTTTCCCCAAGGATGTCTCCATCACTGCTCCGATGTATTGGAGCTTTTGGGAAGGCGTCATATGTGACTTCTTGTAATTGGGGGAGAAGCCCAGTCTGTGAAGAGAGTGGCAGGTAACGCTCAGATGATCCAGTGCTTGTTCATGAGAACGGGCCCTGATCAGCCAATCGTCTACGTAGGGATAGACGTGAATCTCCCCCTCTCCTGAGATTCGCTGCCACCACCGTCATCAGTTTGATGAAATCCCTCGGGCGGAGGTCAGCCGAATGGCAGGGCTCGAAATTGATAGTGTGAGCCGGCACATGAAAATAAACACCCTGAAGATCCAATGACACCAACCAATCCTGGAGTTGGAGGGCCTGAAGGATCTGAGAAAGAGTGACCATCTTGAACTTGTCCTTCCTGAGGAACTTGTTCAAGTATCTCAAGTCCAAGACGGGTCTCAGTCTTCCGTCCTTTTGGGAAACAAAACATATGGGGAATACCAACTATTGTTCCTCTCCGCTAAAGGAACCGGTTCTATAGCGCCTTTCTCTAGCCGGGTTAAAATTTCCTGCACAAGGAGCGGAGCCCGGAATGCTCAGTGTTTCCCAGGTGGATTGGTCTGAGGCTTCTTTATAAATGGAAGGCAGTAAGTGTGGGCTATTGTATCCAGATCCCAAGCATCTCAAGTAATGTCTCGCCATTCTTCTAGATGCGGAGTCAGTATGCCCCCCACCAGTGAGTTGTGACTCAAGCCCTCACAGCGGTTTTGAAGCGGCTGTTGCAGAGGCCGATGGTAAAGAGGCTGCTGCTTGAGCTGGCTTGGCACCTCCACCTCGTACACCATGAGGACATTTTTCGTTGGCCTCTGACTGGCCATTCCTCTCGCCCTTCCAAATGAGGAGTGGTAGTGAAAACAAATCTACCCTGCCAAAGTTGTCCGCTAGAACGAAAAGGCTGAGGTTGCCTAACAGCGGCGGCCAAAGATTTGGCTGCCGCCTTAGAGGTCTGCAACTTCTCAAGGCTCTTGTCAGCCTTGCTGCCAAAAATATGAGGCCCGTCAAAATGGCATGTTGAGAAGTCTAGCCTGAACATCAGGTGCAAAACCCGACTTTCGCAGCCATGCAAACCTGTGCATCACGTTGCTAGTTGCCATGGACCTGCTGATGCTATCTGCAGAATCCAATCCAGACTGAAGGGACTCGCACAGTTTCCTTGCCACCCTTAACAATAGCTAAGAACCCGTCCCTTTCATCCCCTTCGGGCATATGCTCGGCCGCCATAGAAATACATTCCAACAGAGTGTACAAATATTTTGCAAGGACACAGTGGAGTTGGCGGATTTCAATGTCATGCTCCCTGCAGAAAACGCCTTTCTTGCCTAGCCATCTATGCACTTATCCCCATCAGGAGGGATGGTAGGGTACGCTACCTGTTTCAAGGTAGTCATAGCACCTGGACCACCAGACTCTCGAGAGTGGGGTGTTTTGACAGGTAGCCGGGGTCGCTACTGGAGTGGCAGTATTTCTTTGTAAGATTTTCAACTGCCGGATTTGTTTCCAGAGTCTCCCTATTTCTGGCCACCCTTTTTTGAAGTGCCACATGGAAAGGTAAAACAGCAACAGTGGGTGAACCTTTCTCCAGAATGTCGTTAGATCATCCCGATCATATGGGGCTGGAGGTCTAGGCCAACCCAAGTATTCGACAAACTTAGATATGAGCTGTCTGTATGAGTCAGCATGCTCCACGGGTTTGTGTTTGCCGAACTCCAGCTCCGGAGAGGTGTCAAAGCCACTAGCATTGTGCACATTTTCATAGAGATCTTCCATTTTACTTTCCTCAGAAATAAGGCATTCTGGCACATTTGGCGTGCTGTACTGGAGTCCAAAAGGAGCATCCTCCTCATCTGATCGCTCTTCCTCCTCAAATATGGAAGTGAGGAACTTGAAAAAATCCCTCTTTGGCAGAGGAGTATATATCTTCTCTGATTTAGAACCCAGAGGCTTCAACACAGACGAAAACATCGACTTTGTCTTAGTCAGCGCCTTTTTCACAGGTTCAATAGGCACTGGTGACTGAGCTGGCAAAATTGGCACAGCTGGCATCGACGAGGGCTTCGAAGGCATTGACTATTTCGATCGCTCCCCCTGACTCGTATGATCCTTGGATTTCTTGTCAGATCAAGGCCTCGAGGGTTCACAATGAGGATCACGCCATTTACCCAGGCTCTAGGCCGCGCGAGGTTTAGGCCAAGACCTCTCCCTACCGTCTCCCAGAGAAGGTGCGGTCGGATCATGACCTCGTTTTTCAAATATCTTCAGAATTTCCACACAGAAAGCTTAACATTCTTCGGGTGTAGACTTTTTGGACGGGCATGCCACCCTCTCGGGGGAACCGTCTGACGAAGACGACCGGCGGTACCTTCTCCTCGATCTCTTCCAAGAAGACGAGTGGCGAGACCCACTCCTAGACAGATTGCTTCACCTTCTTCCTCCGAGGTGCGTCGCCTCATGACTCATCGGTCAAAGGTCTAACTGGTCGGAACTTAGGGGGTATGCAAACTTTTCCTACCTGGAGCTTCCCCTTTCATTCCCTCAAGGCCTTTGTCATGGATTGACACTTGAAACACTTATCAGTTTTGTACCCCTCGTCAAAGCACCACACAAAAACTCAATGCGGGTCGGAGATGGACGTCTTCGAGCTGCAGTTTTTACATTTCTTGAAACCGGAATAAGGTGTCAACGGTATAGATGACGAAGACATAACGAGTCGGTAGCTCGATAAAGAGAGAAGTTTACTTCACAAGTACGAGGCGCGCCAAGTTTCTCACGAAGCAAACGCGTCTGCAGAAATACGGAACTGTGGCCAACGGGCACCGTGTGTCCTACTTCTCACCCTTGGCGGAGGCCTTCGAGGGACACCAGATCGACGCCATCGACGCAAGGCGCCCTCTGCCGAAAGTTTTCCGAAGCTGGACATTAAATTTCAAAGATGAGGAATACGTTTGAGGAGACAGTCCAGTCAAATAACTTCTTTCCAGGGCGAAATCTTCGATGACCTGGTGGGGCAGCTAATGGCGTGGATTGGGACGAAAGAGCCAGAGCAGTCACTGCTTGAGACCAGTCCTCCTAGCCGAACAGCAAAGGGGCATACCTCTTATCCCGCACAACATCAATACTACTAAGCAGCTCTGGAAAAAGTCTCACTCCACACCCGTGGTGAGCAAATGCCTTGAGATGATGAATAAAAGAGTGCCCTTTTCGCTTTAGAGGAGTTTGTCAGCCCCCTGGCAAAGTCTTCAGTTTGGTTAGTGGTTCTCACTAAGACAAAATCCCTGCTGCCTCGTCTTCTGCTCCCACAGACAAGGAATGTAAACATGTTGCGCCATTGGACAGTAAGATTAGCTGCAACCCCTCTTTATCTAAACCAGATTACTGCAGACATGACCCTGGCAGTATGCAACAGTCACTTTTGGAAGGAGATGGTGGTGTGCTGTTTGAACTATTCATGGTAGAATGGTGAAATTTCAGCAGATGTCTCTCGCCAAGCGCAGTGCTCCACCATGTAGATCGTGCAGTAAGGAGAGAAAACCTTCGTGTGGACACACTCAGGCGTGCTTAGCGTGAAGCTGTTCTCTTCCCGGAAAAGAATGATTGACCTTACCTTTGACAGGAAGGGCTTAAGATGTGTGGAACGGAGCGTTACCATTTCTGACTGATTAACATATGCAAAACGCAAGGAGGAAACTCAAGACTTCCAAGATTCTGGTTGCCATAACCAATGCCCCATGAATCAGCCTGCTAGTGGTTTGGGGCTTAAGGCGGACGGGTCCCACTCAACGCAAGCTGTATGCAGTTCCAGGAGCGGCAACCCCTCCAGAAGTGTTCTGGGAGTGGGCAGAGATGCAAGCAACCAAAGTCCAGCAAGCCCACACCATCCCCCCAGCTCTAGGGTTTCTGCCAGAATGGACAAGAACAATTCCTAGGCTTCTAATCAGTTGTGGTGCATTCCATTCTGGTCAGAAGGCACATGTCCAATTCTCTGTCGGGCTCAGAGAGCGTGGTCACAAGGGACCTTTGGACCTGGTCTGTGGTAGCCCCTGGTTTCCTCTTCCGGCTCTCCCTTCCTAACAGTCACCCTTCCAACAGCCTCTTAGAAGATTGTTTCCCCCTCATTTGATGGGGATTCAGCTCCTGGTGGAAAGGGGGTGTCGCAAGTGGTGGTCGAGAACTTCTATTTTGCCAGGCCCAATTGCTACTTCTGAGTGGTTGGAAATATACAAGGCAGGGTTAATTCTGCTTTTAAACATGGATAGTATTCTAGACATCTGTCCTCAATTGATGAGCTTGGCTACCTTGTTCCTGAGGAGGTGGACCCTAGGTCATTTGGTTCTTCTCAAGGGGAAACCAAAGATCACTCAAGCGGCAGGCTGGGGTTACAAAAGAATTCCAGCACAACCAGAGGCAGTTGCTTTTCTGCCACTGAAGGAGAAGGTGTGTACATGACAGTGCTTCCTGCATAATGTTCCTTTCCATTTAAACTACAATCCCAGTCCCCCTGGGCCTTCAATGTGAAGTCTTACAGGCATATGTCTCAGTGATGGTGGTCTACAAGAAAATATCTGGCAAACATTTGTAGTCGAAAATCAGGTTAAGATGCTCTTCCAAAGGTTTCCGCAGTGGTTTCCTCTCATTAAGCGACGTCATTTATTTAAAGTTGGGCTGTATGTAGTGGCTCAAACAGTTGGCGCCCATGGCCTCCGCTAATGTGAAGCTAGTGACTCAATCGACTTTTTGGTGGCTTTTAATGCGGAGAGGCGTGTGAGTGAATTACAAGCAATGTTGGCTATGCATTGTTCCGAAGAGAAAAAGTTGTGCCAATAACGCACCCATTTTTCTTCCTATGGGCTTGGCAGCTTTTCACTGGTATGTGACCTGAAGTTTGATAGCTCACTATATGTCAAGTGATTTATATATCCTTGGTTAAATGTTGTGTATAAATAAATATACGCAACAAAGCCCTTGAAATTCAGCAGTTGTGGGAAGTCATGACCAGCTTAACTCGGCGAGCTCCAACTGATGTCCCCCATAATGACATTTTGTATGTCATTGTGAATCCCTTCCCTTATAATATGCATTTGCTCATGGGCTTTGCAACAGGAACGCAGCGAGTTAAGCTGGTCATGCCTTCCCACATCTGCTGAATTTCAAGGGTTTTGTTGCGTTAAATCTGAACAACTTAACTACACCCAAGGTTTATTTTTTTCAGTGAATTTCAAGGGTTTTGTTATACTATTATTTTTCTACGGGCCACTAGCCATTGCCTTCGGCTGCACTCACTCGATATTTTAAAACACTACTGTGTCACTAGCCATGGCCGAAGGCAGTTTCCACTCTACATGTTTCCCCAATATGCTTCTTTTGGACCCACTAAGTGGACCATGTCGCTCGGACCCACTAGCCAGAGCGTTCGGCCATACCGACTATATAGTTTAAAAGCCTACCCACCCACTTATGTTCCCCAAATATGTTTTTTTAACCCACTAGGTGGCCACGGCCGATGCAAGTCTTCCCGCTCCCTGGCTAGGGCCCGATTGCACCCATTGACGTGTTGCCCCAAATTTCACTGTAAAATTACACTTTTTTGTATTGATTATATTTTCATTTAACTCTTAAAATAAATGTTTTTACATAACCATGGTTATTTCAGCAATGAACTACAAATAACTGAATATTTCGAAAATATTTGCTGTTATTTTACATGTGAAACTTTAAAAAATAACCTTGATATGCGAAAACATCCAAGCTCTGAGCTTGGTCCCCCAGCCTTCCCCACTCCCCAATTTCACATTTTCCCCCTCCCCACCTCTAGCCGGATGCCATTTAATCCTTTTCTGTCCTCCAAATGGCATTTTTCAAATAAACTCAAATATTGCCCTGAATATTTACAAATATCTCTCGCATCGGAACAAAAAAAAGTAGGCATTTTCATTTCTGAAAAGCCTCTCTCCTGCAAAGCACCATGGGAGATATCTCTATGATTTTGGGAGAAGTAGGCACCCCTTTCTCCATCAAATATTTGTTTTCAATTACTGGACACCATAACCCCAGATTGCACCCCTCTTCCCTCCTCCCCCCCAGCTCCGCAACTGAAATCGAGTCAATGTTTTGTGCCCAAGTTGTTTCGCACCTGGTGCAATTCTGACAAACTGTTTTCGCTGTGCGCTCTGGCAAAAATTGCCCCTTTTTGTCTATGGAAAAATAAATGTGGACTAGGACGAAAAGTGTGTTTTTTTGTTTTCTTAATCTCTTTTTTATGGATCTTTCCCAAAATGTCCGGTAGGGGAGGCATGGGTTGGGGTTTTGGGGGCCCTTCAGTACATTTATGTCTAACATTTCAGCCAAATCCATCATATGAGTCAAAAGCTGTTAATTCATTTTTTTGATCTATTGTACTCAGTATTCAACTTAACTATAGTGCAGCGACTGTCGCACTTTAATATATATGTATACATACATTACTATAATGTGACCATACATCATTTGTTTCATCATTGTTCAATGTGTACGTTGTTTGGGTTTATTAGTGATATTGTGTACATATATGTGCGTTGTGTCAGATGACTCAGAATGCATTTTTTTTTATACATTTCAAATCTATAAAAATAATCAGTGGTGAATTATTAAAATTTCTAGATTAAAGTTGAACATATATGCACTGACATTAGGGAAAATATGCCTAGTGAAACTGCTCTTTAAAATGAACACGTTCCGGCCTCCTCAACCCAGGGTTTATCTGGGGGTCTTACACTATCTGTTCAATGTTGTTTCCATCAATGAGGACATTTTGTTGCAAATGTCCTCCTACCCCCTCTCCCCAATACACCTTTGGCTGTGGAGCATGCATGTCCTGTACAAGGAACAATTATATTTGATCTTGGGGGCATCAAGGTTTCCTGCGCTTATGAAGCTTTTTGGGGCCTGCAGGGGGTGCTTCCCCTGGTAAAGCAGTATCAAAAGTTCACAGACCTCGGTGCTTTTAGGCTTGCAGCCTTATGCAAGTGGTCTGGCCTACATTCACACCCCCTAAGGGGAATGCATCTTAATTGGCATTCCATGCCATAAGTAATCTGCAGGGCAGAAAATGAGGGCCTGCACCGCATGCATTCTGCAAGAACCATGCTTTGTATAGGAGCTCAAGAACTGACACATTGGCCAAGCTACGCTGAGGAAACAGTTGCTTTGGTTCTGCCTCCTCCCTGTTTTAGAGTCCTGGAAATTATATCCCCAAATCTGGAGGAAAATGGGATAGGATGTACAGGTAATTACAGGTTATTTGTGGTAGTAACTCTTGTACATGAGTGTCCCTTGGTGGCAAAAGATGGCCTACCCTCTTATCCCCCTCCCTCCCTATCTCCATAATATGATCTCCGCTTGAAGTCTGAACAGAAAGAAAAGGGAATTGGGAAGGGCATCCAAGAGCAGTTATACCAGGTTTCACTTTGCTTTTGGATGTGTGTTCTGTCTGCTGCAGAAAAATACTATGGGCTCTACATCGTCACTGCAGTTAGTAAATTGTACTATTTGTATTTATTTATTTCTTATAGGTTTTAGTTTTTCCAAATGTTTGATAACTCAATACTAGATTTGAACGGGCCTCTACATGGAGCCAAGTTCACACATTTGGATTATTACGCCTTTCTCCTTAGATGGGTAATGGTAACATGCAGCAACTGTAGTAGTGAACAAAAAAGAAAACATACCTGTTCCATTACTTCAGGTGCCATCCAGCATGGTGTGCCAACAAATGTCTTTCGCACTTTGTTTCTTGTCATATCACCACCAGTTGCTAAAAATGCACTAACGCCAAAGTCTGAAAGGACAAAACAGAAAAAACTGCTTACAACATACAGTTTATGCGCCTGGTGTTAAGTCAATATCTTCTACGTAAGAGAAAGTGATCATTCTACTGCCATTATGCCATACTGAGTGTGACCATGTCAGTTTAGAGCAATAAAATACTAAGCAGGATTGATTCCATCTTCCATCAACAGCACAGCATGTGACTGACACAGCTATTTCAATCACGAACAAGGACTTGATGGCAATAAAAAAAATGTAATCAAATAAAATGTATGCCCTCTTAAAGACACATAGTTTCTGAATTTCTACAATTGTGACTTTTCTCCAAATGGGTGACGCAAAGCTTTGCCCGGTTTTCTACTTTCCCTACTGGTCTATGAGGACCTAAGCCTCTTGTCAGAAGTAATGAACGGGCATAGGTTTACCTACTAGATGTAGAGGCATGAGTTCAAAAGCGTATAAACGCAGCCACTAACAGGTCCACATAATCTATGATTTCAGAGCTCCGATTCACAAACTATTAACCAAATTTCTACTTTTGTTTCTCTAAATATTTCTCTAAGAATTGGTAGGTGAAAATGTTCCTACAACAGTCCTACATCCAACCACATTTTAGAGTATAACTTTAAAAAAAAAAAGAATACCATCAGTGTTACATTATTTAGTAGAATATGGTTTCACCAATAGTGAATAGAATATTGTTTTACAAGGTTAGGATTCTTCATATTCCCACCCATCAGCTTCAACGGCCATCCAAATGAGTTTATATAATACCCTAAAAAGCAAGGAAAGCAATTCTTATATCCGCCTTTATACATACTCATTTAGCTATCCACATTGCAGGGTTCACACGGTCTCATATCTAAGTACCATGTTTTCTCAGGTTTCCCCCATGCATGCATTAGTATGTCATCCAGTTCTGATTTTCTTCTTCGTATTTTCAATCTTAGAGCTTTGCTTTTCAAATTTTAAGTTCAGGACTAGAAGTGTCTGCATTCAAATAGAAAAAGAAAGGACTGGATGACTTAGTCATACATGTTATGTTACTTTATATTTATATAGCGCCTTATGTACCATTGGTATGATCTCAAGGCGCTGGTAGGTTGAACGCCCTCGGGAACCGTAGTTCAAGTCGGAGAGGGAGAGATAAGGTGCGTGTGAGCACCGGATATGTGTGCAGCAGGTGTGGCACTCGTATGATAGCTGCTTCTTAGTGGAAGGTGGGGTGGTTGGGTGGTTGGGAGATCAGGAGTATGTGTTTGTTCAGGCAGGGTGATACCTAGACGGATTCTGGCTGCGTTAGGCCTGAGGAGAAAGCTTAGGCTCGCGGGTGTTTAGCCAGCTGTGTTTAGTTAGGATGATGGGGAGTATGTGGGAGGTGTTGGTAACAGCTATACCGAATGTGTCATGGTATCGCGGTGTTCTGGTTGAGTGGTGGTGTATAGAGGAAAGTAAGCATGGTGATGTGATATGGTGGATTTCAGTAGGTGCTTGAGATCGAGCGCACATCTGAACCATTTATTCTGTTTTATTCACTCAGTCTGTTCAGTCGGCTTTGTCTGTTCAGCTCCATCCGTTCAGTCTGTGCCATCCGTAGTGACTACTCCATGCAATCCATGTACTCCAACCATGCTATTGGGCAGACTTTCTAAGTGCAACTACACCACAGATATGCTATTGGGTGGACTTTCGAAATGCAACTACACCACAGATATGCTATTAGGTGGATTTTCTAAATGCAATGACACCACAAATATGATATTAGGCAGACTTTCTAAATAAAATTATACCACAGATATGCTATTCGGCACACTTTCTAAGTGCAAATACATCACAGATATGCTATTGGGTGGACTTTCTAAATGCAATTATACTACAGATAGGCTATTGGGTGGACTTTCTAAATGCAATTATACCACAGATATGCTATTAGGTGGACTTTCTAAATGCAACTACACCACAGATATGCTATTGGGTGGACTTTCTAAATGCAATTATACCACAGATATGTAATTAGGTGGACTTTCTAAATGTAACTACACCACAGATATGCTATTGGGTGGACTTCCTAAATGCAACTATACTACAGATATGCTATTGGGGGACTTTCTAAATGCAATTACACCAAAGATATGCTATTGGGTGGTCTTTCTAAATGCAATTATACGACAGATATGCTATTGGGTGGACATTCTAAATACAACTTCAACACTTATATGCTGTTCGGCACACTTTCTAAGTACAACTACACCAGAGATGGGAGCGTTTACAACAGTTTAACTTATAGGGTTGAGTGGTAGGGTAGTATGGCGTGAAGTAATTGCTTCTGACCCCGCCCTTGCCACACTTACTTATTTGTTGGCTTCTCGCTTCTCCTGCAGATACCGGCAGATACGATCAGAGCTGTCTCTTTGGGGCCGCCCTTTGACTTGGGGTCCTTAGCCAACGGGGCTGCACGGGCAGAGGGCTTCCCTGGGAAGGGTGGTAATGACCTGGGTAACACGGTTAGTGGACCAATCCGGGCACGGAGGGTGGGTCGGGAGGCAGGAGGCTGTGGACCAGGAAGCAGGGAAGCAGCGAGGGTGGAGGCAAGGAAAACAGGGGCTGGGGAATCAGCTGGACGTGGGAGGGGCGGGTGGAGGGAAGGAGCACCAGGAATGGGTGAGGGGAGCAGGCCAGGCCCACGGGGCCTGAAAGCACTTTTAAAAAACGATTTTGGGCCAAAATGGGGTTGCGCTAGCTCATCTGCACTCACGGATGGTAAAGGAGGCAGGCAGCTAGCTCATCTGCACTCACGGATGGTAAAGGAGGCAGGCAGCTACGTCGGGACAACTAGACTCAAGGAACAGGATCCAAGCTGCCAATTACACGGGACATGGGAGGAGTGGGAGGAGGGAGGGGTATCAGGAAGAGGGTGCAGGGTGGGAGCGGGGAAGGCAAGCGGAGCACAGATCGGCCAGGGGCACAAAATGCAACAAACTCACCTGCTTCCTTTGGGAAAGTGGAGCGTAGAGCTGCTATGAGGCCGTTAGGCCCAGCACACACGGTCCTCAGGACCGATCAGAGCGGGGTGGGCGAGTCAGGAGGTGGGAGGGAGGGGAATCAGGAAGAGGGTGCGGGGTGGGAGCGGGGAAGGCAAGCGGAGCACAGAGGGCCTGGGGCCTGGAAAGGTGTTGCAGGATGGCCTGGATGGGCAGCAGGCACGAGAAAAAATGCACAACAAACTCATTGGCTTCCTTTGGGACCTCCTGGTCAGCTCTGATTTAATGTCAAGACCGGAAGCGAGAATGCTGCTTCTTTTTCCTCATTAAAGAAGCTCAAGCAGCCAAAACCTTTCTTTCAACAAACCATATTTGCTGAAAACTCCAACTGAAGTATGAGCAAAACTCAAACACTTCCCAGGAGTCTCTGCTAAACTCATAGTCCAAGTTGAACATAGACAGGTGTAACTGTTTGAGAGGCCGCCCTTGACCCAGGGAGATCTTTCCCTCCCCAATCAAGTTGTCACACAACAAACTGTTTAATGGATTCTTTGTTCAGGCTATTTCAGCTTCATATCAAGCCCTGGCAACCCTCCCCCTGTGCCACTAATGAGCCAAGAACCAGGCCAGTGTACAGAAAGAACAAGTTACTTACCAACTGGTAACGTTATTTCGACTGGATGTTCCTCCAATGTATTCCACATCTTTGACATGTAATGTCCACAGCTGTGCACTTCGGAAACTTTTTTTGGCAGAGGGCGTCCCTCGTCGATGGCGTCGGGTCACTGTCCCTCGAAGGCCTCCGTCAAGGGCGATGTCAGAGGATGTTATAAATAGGACGCACGGCACCCGTAGACTCAGTTAAGTGTTTTTCTTCAGAACGTGTGGCACCAGTCTCATGCCTGCTTGACTGCAATTAGCCTTGTGGAAACGGAAGCTGCAATCGCATAGAAAATTTTCCTGAGTGGCAGGCTGGGAGGGTGATGTGGAATACGTTGCAGGAACATCCAGTCGAATGAACGTTATCAGTTGGTAAGTAGCTTTTTCTTCGAATGGATTGTGTCCTCCAACATATTCCACATCTTTGCTAGACTCCCAAAGCAGAACCAGTAAATGGAGGAGGGAAAAGAACTTAGAGTACCCAATTAGATTGCAGAAGAAAGAGCCCCCTTCCCAAAGGCCATATCCTGACCATGTATTGTATCCAGGGAATAATGTTCAACAACGGTGTGGATGGAAGCCCATGTAGCTCCATCACAAATGTTCCTAATAGGAAAACCCAGCTGGAGGGTGGTGTAAGTAGAATCAAAAAATAGGGCTCCTGGTGTGGAACCTATTCTACCCAGGAGGGTTAACTAGGAAAACAAAAGATACAAATGAATAGGTCCAAGGATGCTAGGCTCAGAACAACATCTCCACATGTATTATCAAACTCTGCATTGCTAAGGAAGGAATCACTCTTCAATAGTATGTTGTAGAGATAAATCTCATTTTTTTATATTAAAGTTGTGTGCAAAAAGACATAAATCCAAGGTGGTGTAAGTAGCCACGCCCCTAGTGGAATGAGCTCTCAAACCTTCATGAGGGTCCTACCCGCCAATCGGTAACACTCTGTAATGGTAAGGATAATCCACCTGGATAAGGTCTGTTTGGTAACAGCCTGGCCCAATCGGTGTCTAGCATATCCTACAAAGAGTTGATCATCCACTCTGAGCCTGGACATCCTCGAAATATAAAAGCTCAGAGCTCTGCTAGGATCCAACTGATGGAGTTGCTCCTCTTCCTTACTAGGATGAGGAGGAGGTAGAAAGATGGAAGCACTAACTTTTGACTCAAATGAAATTCAGATACTACCTTAGGTAGAAAAGAAGGACCTACTCGCAGTACAACCCTGTCCTTGTGAAACACAGTAAAGCATGGCTTAGATGAAAGTGCCTGCAATTCACTCACTCTGCAAGCGGAAGTAACTCCAATCAAGAACACAATCTTGAAGGACAGTAATCTCAAAGGACAAGAGTGCAAAGGTTCAAAAGGAGCACCAATGTGTCATGATCACTGCTTCCAAGGAGTCAGGATCAGTCCAACGTCCTTGGAAGCAGGCCCCTAACCCTGATCCTAGGCACCAGCCGGTCCCCACAGGGACCTTTTGGACCTTGTCCTGGCGCCGGTGGCACCAGGCTCATCAGAAGCCTTGGTCCCGGCACTGGAAGCGCCGGGCTCATCATAGGTGTGAAGATGCTTGGGTGGACTTACCTGCGGCAGACCATGCTGCTGACTTGCCAGAAGTCCTCAGTGAACTGGGACTACTTTTCTTACCTGGGTGGGGCAGCTCCACTCCACTGGAACTCTTCTGGAAGCAGGAACTCTTTTCTTGCCTAGGCGGGGCCGTGGAAGGAGACGCCTCATCACTCCAAGGCTATTTAAACCACACCCGATTGATGAAACGTGCTTCGCGTTATTCTGCATCTGCAGCAGAACGCTCACCGAGTCTGCTCCAGCTTTTCTTCTTTGGATCCTGAACCTGCAAGAATTATACTCACCATTCCGGTACCCGAGCAACATCAGCACCTGCAAAAGATCAGAAACAACAGGTTAGCAGAACGAACTTTCACACGCAGTGTTTGCTTACCTGATCCCTCGGCAGCGGCCGTGTCTCACGCTGCACCTTCGCCTGCAAAGACAAACAGCATTATTTTACTTACCGGCACGCCGTGCATTCCGGATTCTTCACCCTGCATCTGCACAAAGACAAACAGCATTATTTTACTTACCGGCACGCCGTGCATTCCGGATTCTTCACCCTGCATCTGCACAAAGACAAACAGCATTATTTTACTTACCGGCACGCCGTGCATTCTGGATTCTTCACGCTGCATCTGCACAAAGATAAACAGCATTATTCTACTTACCGGCACGCTGTGCATTTCGGATTCTTCACGCTGCATCTTCACCTGCATAGACAGCAGCAGTGTTACACTCACCGGTACGTGGCGATTTCCGGATTTCTTCTTTCTGCATCGTCGCCTGCAAAGACAAAGAAAGAGACAGTAAGAGCGCTTGCCATACTTACAGACTAAAGGTGTCCAGAAACTTACCGGTCGTGCAGACAACGACGGTACTCATCCTCTGAAGTCAAGAGGCTAACGTTTCACCAGTGAAGGAACTGGCAACGGCACCCTGCACTAGACGCAGATGGAGAGCCCAGCATTCACCTATCTAAGGTGAGCAAGTTGACCTGGGAGGGGGGTTCAACAGACAAGCTGGGAGGAGAGAGATAGGGACATTCGACCACCCAGACCTTTAATCCCCATATTATTTCACCTGCAGAAACCTCACCCTTCAAGTTCGACACACAGTGCGGAGAGGTTCGACCCCAGAAGCCAACCGAATCCTGCACATCACGTTTCGTGTTACGGACACCTTCCTGCCAAGACCCGCGCCTCCGTGGGAATCAGGTGAGCACTACACAATGACAAATTTCAAAGCCAAATTCAAATCCCAAACCGGCACCAGGAAAGGGGACAGCGGGAATACATCAGTCAGTCCTTTAAGAAACTGAGAAATCACAGGAATCTTAAAGTAAGAATATTCTTCAGACGAGGGCTTAAAGATAGACAGTGCCGCCAGGTAACCTTTAATGGTACCCACTTGAAGGCCCCTGTGGGCCAAAGAAAGCAAGAAAGACAAAACCATAGGAATGGAGCACTGAACTGAAAAGGATCAACATTGTGATCTCTGCACCAGTCGCACAACTTACGGCAACGGTACAGGGATTTTGTTGCAGGCCGTCTGGCCGAAAGCAACACCTCCATCACGTCATCCGGGAGGTCCCAATCCTTCTACCTCAACCTTTCAGATACTAAGCGTGAAGGTTTTGAGAGTCTTGACCTCTGAATGGAGAACCTGATTGCCGAATCCTGTGAGGGAAGCATCAGTCACTACCGTCACCTCCGGCCACAGGTGCCAAAACTGTTCCCCCCTCATCAGGTTCCCTTCGTTGGCCCACCAGAGAAGATCCTCAGAGACCGAGAGTGGAATCTGAATGGGATCCGAAATCTTCCCGGAGAACTGCGACCACTGCATCTTGAGAGCCCACTGCAGGGATCTCATCCGCAGCCTGGCCACTGGCACCAGAAAAATGCAGGATGCCATGAGGCAGACCAACCTTAAGAATTTGAAAGCCGGGTCAAACTCACCTACACAACCCCCACTGCCAGAGTGCGTACTAATAACACCTTCTCTGACAAATGGAGCCTCTCCCGCGGAACCCGGCAGGGATGCCCCCCTCCTACCCCCCATACTATACATTTTAGCTATTGAACCGGTGGGGGCATACCTTAGGCAGGAATATGGAGCTGGGGGCATAGTAATAGATGGGGTGACCCACCTAGTCTCTATGTACACGGACAATATGCTCCTTTACCTAAAAGACCCCAAACACATACTGCTTTACATACTGGTGATATTGGAGGGGTTTCATAGATGCACAGGGATTCAAATCAACCACGATAAGTCCTGCCTATGCCCCCTAGCAGCCCTAAGTACAACCAAAGAGGAACACCTCCCCACTCTAGCTCTCAAATGGGAACCCACCTCCTTTAAATACCTGGGCATTAGGATTCAATGGGATCCCAAAACTGAACACACTCTGAACACAGTGAAAGCAAAGGAGGGCCTGGCCAAATCAATAGATTATTCGAGCGAGCTGCCACTCTCAGAGCCGGTAGAGCAGGGCTTCTCAAAATGGTAGCATTACCTCGACTCCTATACTTCTTCACTAATGTCCCGTACAACATCCCGCAGCCATTTTTTAAAGATCTAAACAAACTCTGCAGGAAATTTCTATGGCACAAAGGAAGACACAGAGTTGCCCTAGAAAAAACGCAGAGACAAGGGAGGCCTCAAAATCCCTAATTACGAACTTTGCTATTTAGCAGCCCAATTGGAGCATGTGATCCAATGGATGGCCGATGACATCTCTACGGTCACTCGCCTTCTGCAACCCGCAGACCCCCGGAAGCTTCTTAGGGACCTACTCTGGATTGAAACAGACGCAAAACAACTAGACCCATACTTAATTCGCCTAGGATCTCGGATATGGAAGCGTGCCTGCAAAACCGCCAATTTAGTCGACCCTTATTCTCTGCAGATCCCGATAGCTGCAATCTTGACAGCCAGGCCAGAAGGCCGGAAGGTGATTAGAAACATATGGGAACCTCTTGGAGCTGCCACCCTGGAAGATCTAGTTGACAACCAGGGCATCCTCACGTTCAGCGAGCTGCAGGAGACCACAGGGATACCAACAGGTCATTGCTTCCTACATGGCGCTGTTGTAAAAAGACTCACGAAACGATGGCCGGAAACAGAGACCCTTGACACCGGACATGAGGTCACTGAGAACTTGATAAACGCTGCAGAGGGAGGACATGAAACCTCGAGGCTCTATGAGACACTGCTCAACTGCGCCACACAGCAAAGCCTCAAGAGCAAAGAAAAATGGGAGCTAGAACTCGGCACGCATATCGAAGACAAAGAGTCGGAGGTTATAACACATTACCATAAAAAGTATCTAGAAATGCCCGATTGCAACTAATACAATTTTACATCATCAATAGGGCATACCTCACTCCAGACATCTCGAAATTTAGCAGAACGGGTGCTGCAAGGTGCCCTAAATGCCAGGAAACCTCCGCTGGAATGACCCATATGTTTTGGGCATGCCCGGCAATACAAGCCTTCTGGACACAAATTAAAGCCAGGGTGGCCGAGGCAGACATCAAATTGGATGTGCACTCACCTAAAGCTTGCATCCTGGGCTCATACCCTAAAGGCAAAAAGAACAAGCCCCTAAATAGACTCAAGGACCTCATGTACATTCTGGAAAAAAGACGAATCGCCATGGCCTGAAGTGCCCCAGGGCCCATAGCGTCGCAATGTGATAGGAATACCTGCGGAGATGGTCAACAGCCGAAACGGGGGCGTGGGCGCTGGCACAACGACAACAAAAGCTAGACACCTCTGATGATCTATTACAAAGGGTGGCCCTCAAAGTGACCCTGTTCTGCACGAAGGAGGACAGCTCCTCCAATGAGGACTTGGACAGCCCATGTTAACCCTTGGCACACAAACTGCAGTATAAACTATATGGTCTTGGACTAGTTGGGAGGGAGGGAACGGGGGGGGGGGGGGGGAGTTAATTGCGATTATGTAATTGCTTTGAAAATGATATTAAGTTTGTACTGTTATTGGAAAATAAAAAATACATTAAAAATAAAAAAAATTAATTCAAAGCCAGGAGACTCTGGGCATGTTGAAACTTGTCCACCATCTGCACAATGTGATGAGCCCTTCCCTTGGGGGGGGGCAAACACTTCCCCAAGGACGTGTCCAAGACACCGCCAATGTACTGGAGCTGTTGGGAAGGTGTCAGGTGTGACTTCTTGAAATTCAGGGAGAAGCACAGCCTGTGGAGGTTGCGGCAGGTGACACCGAGATGATCCAACGCTACCTCGGGAGAGCGCGCAATGATCAGCCAGTCATCCAGGTAGGGGTAGACGTGAATCCCCCCACCTGCCACCACCACCATGAGCTTGGTGAAGACCTCGGGCGGAGGTCAATCCGAACGGCAGGACCGGAAACTGAAAGTACAAGTTGCCAGCCGCAAACCTCAGGTACTTTCAGTGCGCGCACATGGAAGCAAGCATCCTTGAGGTCCAGAGACACCAACCAATCCTGAAGTTGAAGGGCCTGGAGGACTTGAGAAAGAGTGACCATCTTGAACTTGTCCTTCTGGAGAAGTTTGTTCAACCAACGCAAGTCCATGATTGGTCTCAATCCCCAGTCTTTCTTTGGAATCACAAGATAAGGGGAATACCATCCCTTGTTCCTCTCCGCTACACGCACCAGTTCTATAGCGCCTTTCTGCAGCTAGGACAAGATTTCCTGCAAAAGGAGCGGATCCGGAAGCTTCAAAGAGAGTTTCCCCCGTGGACTGTCGTGAGGCCGCTGAAGGAAGGAAAGGCAGTAGCCGTGGGCTATGGTATCCAGAACCAACGCATCTGAAGTAATGGCCCGCCATTCTTCAAGATGCTGAGACAGTCTGCCCCCAACCGGCGAACCATGGGACACGGCCTCATGACTGTTTGGAAGCAGCTGCGGCAGCGCCTGAAGGCAAAGAGGCAGCTGCCTGAGAGGCTTTGGCACCACAATTTCCCTGACCACCACAGGTACTTTTTCTCTGGCCCCTTTGACTGGTGGCCCCTCTCGTTCTATCAAAGGAGGAATAGTAATGAAAAGAAGCTCCCACTCCATTGCTGTTCCCTAGGACGAAAAGGCAAAGGTTGACATACCGCGGCTCTCAAAGATTTCGCTGCAGCTTTTGAGGTCTGCAACCTCTCAAGGTTCTCGTCAGCCTTGCTGCCCAACAAATGTGCGCCATCAAAGGGCATGTTCAGAAGACAGGCATGCACATCCAGAGCAAACTCCGACTTCCGCAACCACGCAAATCTGCGTATAGCAGTGCTCGCAGCCATGGATCGGCTAACACTGTCGTCCATATCCAAACCCGACTGAAGGGATTCACACATGGCATCCTTGCAGTCCTGCACGAGAGCAAGAAACCCATCCCCTTCTTCCCCCTCGGGAATATGCTCAGCTGCCAAAGTAACAATTCCACAGAGTGTGTGAAAACCTTGCCAAGGCACACGTGGAGTTGGCCGATTTCAAGGCCATGCTCCCAGCAGAAAATACCTTCCAGACCCAAACGTCAAAGCGCTTGTCGTCCCTATCCGGAGGGATGGTAGGGTACGCCGCCTGCCTCGAGGTGGCTGTAGCCGTCTCAACCACCAAACTCTCGGGAGTGGGGTGAGTAGATAAATAGCTGGGGTCGTTAACGGAATGGTGGTATTTCTTGGTTAAAGATTTATTAACTGTCGGAAGAGATTCCGGGGACTGCCAAGCAGCTGCCACCGTTTTAAAGCAAGGTAAGATGAAAGGGCAAAATCGGGTCAGAGGACGGACCTTGATCTAAAATGTCCATCAGATCATCCTGCACAAAGTCTTCAGGATGACTGAACTAGCCCAGATACTCTAGACCCTCGCCATGAACCTCCTGTACGATGACTCTGCATGAGCCCCAGGCTCAGACCTACCGAATTCCACTTACGGAGAAGTGCCCAACCCACTGGCATCATGGAGGGACTGGCACAACTCTTCCAACTGACTATCTCCAGAAAAAAGTAGAGCATCCTCAAGGTCACCAGGGCCCTCAACCTCAAATCTTTCCTCCTCTTCATAAATGTGATCCAGTGGGAGTTGAAACTCAGGCCTGGGGACAGAAGAGGGCCTGGAGGCCAAAACAGGCCGCACAGATTTCCCAGTAGCCTTCCTTGTAGGATCCACGATATCCGGGTACTCCAGAGGCAAATTTCGAGAAAAAATCCCCAAAGGCGCTGATAGCGCCAAAGGCTTCGACATCGAGAGCGTCGACAATCTCGATGTCGGGCGCGCCAAAGGCGTCGATGTTGACACAGGGGCCGATGGCGCCGTGGGCTGGTACGACGGTAAAATGTTGACGTCCGAGTTGGATGGACACGGCACCGACCGAGTCAACGCCGGCAATCGAGCCCTCCGTAGATAGCTGCGGTCTCGCTGGGGACGAGGACCGAGACCTAGAGACACCTCTTTTGCGACGTGTCAATTCCTTGTCCGTACGGGACCTCAAAGGCTCCCAATGTGAGTCGCGTCATGAACCCGAGCCCGAAGGCGTGTGAGCCACGGTACGAGACCGATCCTGGCTGGCTTGGTCAGAAGGCGCGACCGGACCCGTGCCATGCGGTTATAACATTGATTGTTTAAACGCTGCCCATTCCTCCGAAGTCGAGGACTTCGTTGGGCACGTAACCTTCCTCGAGGCACCATCCTCCGAGGAGGACAGGCAAGGCAACCGCGCTTCCTAGAGTGCCAGGACGAGGAAGACTAGTGGCGGGAACCATGCCGGGACCCAGATCCCCGGGATTCCTTCCGATGCGGAGAGATGCCCCTCGGGTCGTCGGTGGAAACCCCCTTGGACTTGGACATCCGAGGCTTAGAGCCCCTACCTGGAGCTCCCCGTTCCACACCCACAAGGCCTTGGCAGTCAGCGACTAGCATTTCGAGCAGTCGGTGTTGTGCGACTCCCCCAGGCACCACAAACAAATGCGGTGGGGGGCGGTGACCGACATTTTTAATTTTGCAGTCCCAGCAGGTCTTGAAGCCAGAGCGCGGAGTCGGAGGGGTCGAAGAGAAAGACATCGTAATGATGAACACACGAGGCGCACCGAGTCTCACAAAGTTAAAACGTTCACGGAAAAAACAGAACTGAGGCTACGGGCGCTGTGTGTCCTATTTATAACATCCTGTGACGTTGCCCTCGACTGAGGCCTTAGAAGGACGGTGACCCGACGCAGGACGCCCTCTGGCGAAAAAGTTTCCGAAGTGCACAGCTGTGGACATTACATGACAAAGATGTGGAATACGTTGGAGGACACAATCCATTCGAAGTATATTTACTGGAGTTACAGGTAATTGACATTGCACTAAAACTACACACGCCACCTTCTCTGTGGCTCAGAAATAAACTTCTCTTTACATAAATAAATCACACAAATTATTTGTCAAAACTCAAATCACAATTCTTTACACAAATTTCAATTCAAAGAATACTAAACACTGGTCGATGAACAAAATCAATTTACATATGCAGTGCTGGGCAATTTCGACTTTTCTGCGTGCTTAAAACGGCTAACAGTTTGGTTTACAATGTTGGATACAGGCGGTCTCACTTTTGCAAGCCCTTCTCTCCATCATCCCCCCCCCCCCCCAACAACTCACACATCAAATACATGCAGCATCCCTCTATTCAAAAGCCAAGTCTAGGGAGAGGGGACAGTTTTAGAAGTTTGTTTTCAGACCCCGCCCCCCTATCCGCGCCACACTTGAAGGTCTGTGTTGGAAAAGCTGAACAACACAATGAGGAGGATTTGGGAATTTTGGATTTTCAGACCCCCTACACTTAAAGGCCCGTGTTGGGGAAGTTGGCAGTTTAGGGATTTTTTAGGGACAAGGACACCCCTCTTCCTTGAAGAAGTTTTGGTCAATAGGATTTCCCAATTAAATGATCGGCTTATAGTTTTCAGCGTACGCTGGGAGTGAAGCTTGTTAATTTCGATTGTCAACAAAAAAAAACAACAACAAAAAAAAGAAAATCACATCATGGTGTTTTGCTAAATGTGAATTCATTCAATTTATACTCAGTCAAACAGGCTAAGGGTCTACACAGTTTGCCCCCCACCCACTAATGGAAAATAACCCATCACTGAAAGGGAATGGGTTAATTAAATAGACCCCCGCCAGCTGACCTTTTGTTGGACAATCTACTTACTTTTGGAAGTCTCTGGGGCCTGGCACTCGGGGATGGATCAGCTTCGCTTGTAGGGAAAAAACAAGATTCTAGACAGCACTTCTCTCTCTCCGACTCCAGTGAAGTATCACGGTATTGTCCAATTTGACCTAATGCCAATTTGACCTACTCCCATTTGACCGCATCTTTTTAACCTAAAACGGTAGGTCAAATGGTACACTTTAATGAAAAAAATAGTTGTGGGGTGGGATAAGGGAATAGGTTGAGGTGGTGGGCGGGAGGAGCAGAGTTCTACCTCCCACATTTGGAGGGGTAGCAGGGGGAGGGGGGAATCTCCATCCACAGTAGGTCAAAATAAATTAGGTCAACAAAATTAGGTCAAATGGGCAGTAGGTCAAGTATTTTAAGTCAAACAACCCATATCCAAGTATCACAGCCTCTACTATCTAGTCGCCCCAGCAATATTACTCTTCAGCCCTTCCAATGTTTACCCCACATTACATTTTTAGTAAATCTCCTTTGATGATGTTTGACAGCTGTCTCCTGGTAAACTTTTTGCAGCTCCTCCGTTGGTAATTTTTAGCTGCTCTCTCCTTCTCTCATAGTGCAGCCACTTTATATAACAGTGATAACACCATCAGGATTTCAATATGGGCAGTGCCCTGCAAGAATTCACACCTTTGATTGGTCCTCCACATTTCACACCAATGCCCAGGCCCATCCCCATCTAAGGAATTTTTCAGTAGTCTAGAACAGAAATATTGCAACTCCCACTTGAAATTCCCCTTTTTTCTTATGTCAACTTCGTAATTTACTAGTAACTGTATTATATATATATTCTGCTTTAGCTAATCATGGGGAAGTTAAAATGATAGCCGGGTCTGCACCATGTTGCAATTTATCGCAGTTCATACAAAAAGCCTAATAGTTATGAACATGCAATTTATTCTCCAAATATCTAATTTTACACTGCACCAACTCGCCAATTCTTAAAATTTGGGACATTTTCAGAGCAGTCAGAAACACATTTTAGCTTGCCATTAAAATTCTCCCATTCGCATGTGGATACATTTATTACAACAAATTCACCTTGAAATTATCTTACAAAGGACACAAAAATTGATGCAGTGCGACTTGTGGTTGCTGAGAACATGCATCAGTTATGATAGTCCAATTTAAACTAATTGGAAATCTTCATATGTATGAAAACCTTCACTCTCCTTTCTTCAGGCCAGTTGCCATTCTTGGCCAGCATGTGAACAGAGACTCCTGGACTGTGCTTTTTTAAAGCCGGGGTAAAAGCCATTAGTCTCTTTGTTGTTTGAAGTAGGTGGGCTGCAGATCGTAAATCGTTGGGATGCATCAGCTACACAGCTCTCCCACTGCAGATAATGAGCCACGCAATGTCACAAGGCAATGCTGACATTTGGGCCGGTTATCTGAAGTTGACCACCATTTTGATATGAACACCTATTTTCTTGTATATTCTCCTCCCCTCCCCGCCCCCCCATCCCCCCACCGAGTTCAGTTTCCCTTGATTGCAGCCCCTATTTACACAGCCCCTCCCTATATTCCACTCATGCACTGGCTAGCCCATTTCTCCTGGCTACAAATGAGCCCTCAGAGACAACAGGTCCGGCCACGGGGGAAGTTTAATTTGAACACTTATAAGGACAGGCCACACTTTATTGCAGTTGTAAATAGCTGGGATGCAAGCGCTTCAAGGGGAGTTCCCACTCCAAGCCTGCAGTGGGAGAAGCCATTTGCAAATTCTGGCCAGAGACCCGCAGATTGTCCTTGGCTGAATGAACTCACATATTGCATTTTCTAGCATCAGCTTTTATATGTTGAAATTTTGTGCGTTTTATCATCAACGGTTCAATTTGCTTTTGCATCAGTGAATTGGTTTTTAAATATGACATCTGAAAGTACAGGGCTGTTTATTTCAGTCATTAATCAAATATATTTTAAATTATCTGCGGTTCGTTTTTATGCTGAAAAGTGTGTCTGAGTTGTTATAGTGCAACATCTTTTGATGGGTGGCAGTTTCAGTGAAAATGCTGCATTTATCTCTCAGCCAGCAACGTGCTGTGCCTTTCAAATCTGCACTCTTATAAAAAATGTAAAACATTCAGTTCACTCTGGATTTCAACTGCAGAAAGACACCTGCACAGTCTGCCAAAATGGGCCCATATTCAGTGTGAAGGTTCTCCCAGTAGGCCCTTCAGTTCCGTTTGTTTGGGGCCTTTGATTCAACCCTACACAGGTCACGCTGCTCTCCCCATCGGCCGTAAAAGTCTTGAAATTCTTTCTTGCGCCCCCTTTCTTAGCTGCTTGAGCAGCAGAGAAGTAGATTGTATGCTTGCGTCCATATTAAATGCATCTCGCTTATTGT
The DNA here is from genome assembly GCF_040938575.1 of Ambystoma mexicanum. NCBI lineage: Eukaryota > Metazoa > Chordata > Amphibia > Caudata > Ambystomatidae > Ambystoma > Ambystoma mexicanum. The sequence goes on from NC_090924.1 coordinate 610,243,035, forward strand.
TTGCAAATAGTTTCAATGTTTCCGATCCCCTCTTCTTGCGAAAGAGTAATCCAGAAGTCGACTGCATCTCTAAGCTGGTCATGCCTGCCGGAGGATCTATACAGCTCGGCGTGGCACAACCATTGGCCACCCCTACCAGCTTACTTAACAAAATATATAAATAAATATGGTGAAATAAGGTGAAAAGAATGAAATACTTTGAATTAACACCACATGTAAAGGAATAGGTCTTGGCCATGGCACAGCGTACACCCGTTTCAAAACCAGAATGGTCTAAAGAAATGGAGCCCCATGCAGAGCAGAACCTGGCTTTGGCAGCCAGTCTTAAAAGGGTGTTTGGCTCCTGAGTGGAAGTGACATTCAAGAAAGCGGTTACAGATATGCCGATTCCCATACACCTTAGATAACATGGAGGCCCACATTGGATGCATCGCAGCCTCTCAGGGAAGGCAAGACAGTGAGAAGTTGTTGTGGGGTACATAAAGGAAAGATTCCTCATCAAACATCCCCCCCCCATCCGCCAGGAGCTTTTGGCAGACCTGCCAGCCTTCTTTTTTAGAGGTCTTTTTAATGTCTTTGACAGGCTCATGAAAGCCTTTCTAAAGAGGAAAGGAAGTTCTCCCGGCACCTGACAATCTTGCCCATAGGTAGACAACATGGGCTCAGAAGAAGAAAGATTGACCAATACAAGTGAGGGGACTCTAGGCAGGTTGTCAGATTGCCAGGTGTAAGCTCTGGTTTACCTCCCAGCAGCCGAAGAGGAAGAGCCCCGTGCGGGCACGTCACAGAGGACTTTGCGTGACCATCACCCATGTGGGGTGCTGGTGGGGGGATTATCTCGAGACACGCCTCTGAAAGGCTTTAGACAAGGAAGTGAGGGGACGACTCATGGGGGGAAATGCCCAAGACTGAATATTGACAGTGGCAGCGTCACCCAAGCTGGATGCTAGAATAAAATTCTTGGCAATATTCTGAAAGGACCCAAGCAAGGGTATAGACCAGGCCTGGAAGGCATGTCAGGACAAACTACATGACATAGCTAGGCCACTGGTGAAGATCCTGGACCGGTCTGAAAGAGCAGTGGACACTGGGACATCAATAGACCTTGGGGCACTAGCAGCATGGGCACAAAGTTCTGCCTGCTTTCTTGGCAATGCAACTGCATGATCTCCGCAGAGACACAAAGGTGTGCGCCTAAAGATAGATGGCAAACTTGGAGAGCTTTCCTCCTCAAAAACTGGTCATGGGGCACAGGGATGTTTGTTCGTCGACCACTTCATGAAAGAGATGGTGAAGTTTGTCAACATCTTTGCCACTCTAGAGAAAGCACATTAATCTATTAAACAGGTTTTCTCCTCCAAGGTTTTCGAGATGGCCGGAAGAGGCCAGGACCCTTTCTGGCTGTTTCGCCTTGGATCGCGTTCCCCAGCAAAACTGTGCAGCATTACAGTACTGGCAAGAGCATCTTCTTCCCATCCAGATGGAGAGTCTGCAGTTGAACACCCAGCGAAGCAGCCCACACAGCCTTCAGGTGAGTAATTTTCATGGCCCCAGTGCCACTGACCCAGATAGGAGACAGGACAGCGGAATTCGCACATGAGTGGGACGTCTTATCAAAATTAAGCTCATGAAGTTGATGCTTGGGTGAAGGCGACCGAGATTTACCTCTAAACTTGGTTGACTAGCCCACGAAGGTGCAGCCTCCCAGGCCGATTCTGACTTTGGTGCTCGACCGATGGGGCAGTGGATGAAGGGGTTGGTGCCAAAAGAGGCAAATCGCCCAGGTAAGCAGCACTCACAGGCTTATCAGCAACTGCTTTCTGGTAAGAAGAAAGGCAAAGGTCAAGCTCGTCATTAACTTAAGGTACCTAAAGAGTTGCATATTATACAGGCACTTAAAGGCAGCATTCATATGCTCAGGGACATCTTTCATACAAAGGACTGGTTAGTCCACCTCGACGTGAAAAACTGCTACTTTGCATTTCTGATCCTCTCGCTTCAGAGACATTTTCTTCCGTTCCAAAGGGCAGGTTGAATTTGGAAATTGGCAATCCTGCTCTTCGGATTGTTTGCACCCTGGTGCTTCAAAAAGCTAATGAGACCCATTGTGGCAGCCTTTAGGGAACGAAGCATCAGTATGATCATTTATGAGGACATGATCATCATGTCATAGGACAAAGCCCAGCTAAAACCGATTCAGATAGTAGTGGATGCACAGCCTCACATTCCTGATAAATTGGAGGGAAATCTGAATTAAGTCCCTAGCGCTGTATGGAGGTCCGGGTTTCTTGGTCGACACAGAAACCACTCTAAAGCTCCCCATGAGAGCGATCCACTCAACCAGAAAGGAGATGTGTGCTTTACTGATTTAAGACAGGGTCTTGCTCAGGGAATTAGCGAATGTGTGTGTTGGGGCTACTCCTTTCATCCATTCAACCTATATTCTTCTCTGACCCTTTACATTATTAGGAGTTATAGACTCAAGAACGTTATTTTCCGTTGCAATCTTTCATATACACAAAATGTAATTCTCTCCCAGGAAGTGTGGATAGAATTGAGAAGCTTGCTGTACCACATGGAGGCATGCAATGGCAGAGCGATCATCAAGACAGCTCCAGACAGCATAATAGAATCAAAGGTCAGCCAGGAAGGATGGAGGTGTGTGCTGCAGAACTATCCACAGTAGGAAAGTGGTCTCCCCTGGAATTGGAACTTCACAAATTGCATAGAGCTTCCAGCAGGGTCTTCCACGGTCTGCTCATTTACCAATGCTGTTGCGTTCTGAAGATGGACAGCATGTCTGCGGCAAGATACATCACCCACCGCGATGGCATGAAATCCATGCTGCTGGCAGAGTCAACTAAGGACTTTTGTCACCGACTTCTCAGACACCAGATCTCAGTTACAGCAGAATGCCTGCTGGATTTAGCCAACATGCTAGCACACTGGAACTACAGGTTTATGGTATATTACAGCAACTGGCAACTGTACAGAGCAACTTTCGAATGCCTGCAAGAGAAATAGGGGCCACTGAGCACAGCTCTCTATGCCTGCCGGTTAAACTCCCAATTCAGAGGTTCTTCAGCTGGAAGCAGGACCCAGCAGCGATAGCCGGTGATGCTTTCCTCCAGTCCGGATTACAGGAGTGACCTAATCATTCCTGTCATTTATCCTGATCCCGAGGACCCTAACAAAGGTTTGCCAATATCAGGCAGAATTGGTGCCGATAGCTCCATGTTGGGCATCTCAAGCCTGGTGTCCAGTTCTACTACAAATTTCCTCTGACTTTTCAATTAGATTACCCCCCCTCTCCTGTCGGGTCCAAGGGGGGAACCAGATAAACTGATTCTGAGTGGGACACCATCACTGGTGGCTTGGAGGATTTCAGGTCGAGGTGGAGAGTCCCAGAGCCAGTTAGCCTGATCAATGACAACTGGGGTCCTACCACATCACAGTGCTACACACATTTCTGGGCGTTGTGGATGCACTAGTTCATGGGATGAATTATCAATAGAGTTTCAGGCCATCTGGCAGCAGTGCTTAATTTTCCAACTGAACTATCCCAAGCAAGGCTGGCCTATAGGACAGTGAACTATCGCACTGTGATCTCCACAGGACATGAACGCGTGGATGGGCTTCAAATGGAAGTACTCCCCTTGCATGTTGCATGCTTAAAGGAGTCAGTCTATTAACTCCAGCTTGGTATGGAGCACTATGGGACGTTAATGTGGTCCTAACCTTACTCCTTTTATTGTCCCTAGAACTGTGGTGTATCACTTAAATCTTTTCATGTCCCATTTCTTGTAGAAGGGTCTCCTAAGTTGAAGCAATGGACTTAGCAGGAAGAGTATACTCTCCAGTCGGTGTGGTGTCCCAAAATTCCAGATGTATCAAATGGAATTCTAGCGTAATTTCATACCTAGCCTTTTGAGAGCCTCTTAAAATGTACATTGCATGTCTGAAAGCCTATGTAGCAGTGACAGGGGCTCTGCGGACAGGAGCCAGGGCACAGTTGAATGCAATTTGGAAACCACATAAAGCAGTGTCCTTTACAACACTCACCTGTTGGGTGAGATGGACTATGGCGCAAGCAGGGTAATAAGAGGAGCAACAGGAAGGTGCGAGTTGTTCGGTTGAGGTGAGAGAAAGAGGATGTGGCAGACCAAGAGACCAGCAGGGTGGAAGGACAGTGGATTGCAGTGTAGAGGCGAATTAATGAGAAGGTGAGGTACTGGTTGGTGAGAGCAAGTGCCACGGTGTGGCGAGTGCGTGCGCAAGCCAGGTGAGAGTGGGATCGGAGTATCACAGTGAAAGTGGGTGACTGGGTAAAAGGTAGGAGTGGAGTCTTAGCAGTAGTGTGGAGGAGGGAGCATTTTTGTCAAGGCGGAAACAATAGTGTGGATGAGGGAATACTAGCATGGAGGAGAGACTGGTAACATCGAACGGTGGAGGCAGCTAAGAGAGACATCGAACGAACATGCAAGGAGAAGCAGAGAATGAGGTTAAGTGGGGTGCAGGAGAGTAGTAAGCAGTCAGAGGACAAGGAACATCAGGGCATGGCAGGAAGGAGAATGAGTCGAGCAGTGTGTCTGGAAGACAGCCCTTGAATCCCTGTAGTTACTAACACTGACAGTAGGGCTAGCCTAGGAAGACCCAGACAAAGCTTTGATAAATAGGGCTGTTACCTTTAGGGCACCACCATCAGCAATCTAGGAGTAAATTGTAGGGATAACCATCAGTATACAAACCTGGGAGATAGGTCTGCATGGGTTAGGGTTTGGTGCCTCTAGACAAGAGTCAGGGAAGGACCTACTGCATACCAAAGAACATAATAAAAACTCTGGAACCATTCTCTGGGAGTTGGGGTGCTCTTTAAGCTATCTGTGACATAAATTACACTTTAAGATTGGAACCATGTCTAGAATCCTCATTTTTCTTTTTGTTGCTGCCTGATTTGTTGCACAACACGTTTTTCATTTCTTGTATAAATCAAAGAAATGTGAACTGAAAAAGTCTGTCAGTAGTGCCATCACCTAGCATGATTTATTAGAAAAATTGTAGATTCATTTTTTTTCCAGAGTGTTTCGGAAAATGTTTCCTAAGAACATACATTTTGTAATGACTTCTAGACCTTTTGATAACATGTACAATGGTGCTGTTACTTGCTTTGCCAAAGGGCATGATTTTGATTTACTGTGATATTGTTACTCTTACAGTAATCAGCCATAGATTCAACAAGCAATCTGTGCATTAAAAAGGGAGACTGGTGCAGGCCTAGTTTGTGTGAACATTCGGATTTAAGGAGCTGCAGGACTGCACAATGTAAGTTAAATAAAATAGAAGCCTACATAAAACCCTGCTTCAGCCAGGCCAGTGCCAAAATGCACTGGCTGAGGATGGCGTGTCCGGATCCTCCTCATCGTCCGCGTCTGGCGGATCAGGAGGATCCTGTGGAGGAGGAGGAGTTGGAGCTGGAGGCTGGGGCACAGGAACCGCAGCCAGGGGCTGAGGAGGCGGCGGAGGCTGGTACGGGACAACCGTCGGAGTCGGTTGAGGAGGCAGGACCAGGGGCGCCAGTTGAGGAACTTGTGGTGCCGCTAGCATAGTCGGGAGGACTTCCCTGATGGCGTCCTTGAGGATAGCCCCCATAAGAGGTGACGTCATGAGCCCAAGGAACCTCTCAAAGAACCCTTCCTCACAGGTCTGAGGAGAGGTAGGGGGTACTGACTGGGTAGCTGGGGACTGCTGGAGCCGCTGCATACCCTGCCCATATGGACGCAGTGGGAAGCTGCCCTGCGCATAAGAAGGATAGGCTGTCAGCCACGTGCCTGGTTGAGGCCAGTCCCACCTTGACACTCGTTCTTGGCTGCACTCCTGGAATGGCGTCGGACGGGTGCCTCAGTCTGGCGCAGCAGCCATCTTGTCGAGCTGCCTGCCATGTGCCTGTCACATGTTGCTCAGCTCGCTGCGCCCAGCCTCCTCCAGGACTCTTGTATGTGGATCACAAGGCCTACCCTGCTCCTCAGGTCTAGGTCCGGTAGGTGTGACGCTCTCGACCCGGGGGTCGATTGAGCAGCGTTTAGGCACCCCCTCTGACGTATTGCCAGTACGAAGGTATAGCCCTTCGGCCATAAGGCCGGTACAAGGGCAGAGCCCCTCGGAAGACGATACGTTATAAAAGGACCTTCCGGTCCCTCAACACTGCCACCGGGAGGATCCGAGGATCCCTCGGTCTGAGGGCAGGTAGCTGAAGCAGCCTCAGTGCACATGCTGGTACAAGGACCTAAATGGTCCCTCCCACGCAGGAGAGTCCTTGAGAAGGAGGCTCCTTTGTGGGGTGCGATGGAAAATAGCAGCCCCTACTTGGGCCTGGCTCAGTGTTTCACGAAGTCCTTGGGGTCTTCTGGAGGTGACTTCTGGAACAGCACCCTCCACCTGGCTAGTCTGTTCAGCGCTTTCGATGACAGCGAGCCACATGCTGAACAAGCTTTCCCCCGTGGCCTAGGCCAATGCAACGTAGGCAGAGGGCGTGGGGGTCTGAAGTTGGGAAGAGCCTGTTGCAGGATGGATACCTGCTGAACCCCGTGAAAGTCGACATGCACCGGGGAGGAGCGTGGCACCCGAGTACCTGAATGATAAAAAGACAAAAAAGACAAAGAGAAGAAGTCTCTGCGCGTGGAATTACATGACCGAAGCAAAACCCAGGAGCGCTGGTGAATTCGGCCTGTTTCCGTCGACGCGGAAAAGGGGACGGAGGTGTGGTACTGGAGGGCAGAGTCAGGGCAGCGCATGCTCCCTGGGCTGCACCCCCGCATGCCTCTAAATTTAAAGGAGAAGAAGGTTTTTTTCTGGTGAGAAAGGTTCCGTCTCCCATCCCTTGGGAGGGACGCCCATGCAGTATGGAGGAAAGGGGGCGGGACATAAGTATGAATGGCACACTACAGGAACAGGACACTCGTGTTGAAGTACTGAAAGCATTTGAAAAGGGTGGGGGTCTCAAGATCAACTCAAATAAGATACAATAGAAACAAAGGGAAGTAACATACTTAGGGCTGACACTATCAGCAGATGGAAAGCGTATCGACTCAAACAGAAGAAATCCTATACTACAACTACCAACACCCACGGACAAAGTGGCAATACAGTCGGTGTTGGGGCTTATGGGCTTCTGTGGAGTGTTTACTCACCACTGTGCTCAAATAGCGGCACCCCTGTAAGATTTACTAAAAAGGGAAGTTTTTGTGTGAGAACTGGCACACCAAGAGGCGCTTGATGCATTGAAACCAGCGTTGGGCTCGGCCCCACACCTGATGACACCTGACCAACTTAAAACATTTTATGTTTGGCCATTGGTCTCGGAGGAGACCATTCCTGCCATCCTCACACAAATGTGGGGGATGTCCACCAGATGATTGCACGCATTTCTAACCTGACACAACCAGAGGAAAGAATACTAGGCTGGAATGGTGTAACTCCTCAATCAAGAGATCAAGAAGGAACCAAACAAACATGTGTCCACTGAAGGAGGATCCTGGGATGTCCACCCGCCATATGTGCTCCATGGTCTCCAGTCCAGAGTACACTCCACTACCGGATAATCCCTATATGACAACCTTTTTGGCAAACGGATGCCCTCCACGGAAATTCTGCTGCTGCACCAAAACAAGGGCCCGACACATCATTTACATCAGGAAGAGTACCTATGAACATTGGTAGACACGTTGCACTGCATTTCACAACAGGTGTCTGACTTACAGCATAAAAAAGATACACTTGTAGCAGGACGCATTTAGCCAAAAACAGCGATCTTACAAATATAATGATGAGAAATGAGAACAGGACAAGAAAGTCGCAGCAGAAATGGTTAGGCCAAAATTTTGTGACAGACAGGATCTCACACCTGATATATGCTGCAAACATGTATGACCACAAAGGTATCATATTTAGGCACTTGCAACAACTAAAGAGGGTATCAAGAGGAAAAACATAACTACAAAGAATAGTCATCAACAAACAGGTTAATAATACTCTTGTTTTGCAGACCACTACCGATAAGGGTACAGGTACCACAATGCCTGCTGTGGGTAATGCTGATGTGTCGAATCCAAGCAGTGTGGAATAAGAATACAGCATTGGATCTGGTGAACAATGTGATTAAGGTGGTAGCTGGGTATGTGTATACACATCTAGCCATTTACACCACACGCCTTTGATCGCATACCCTCTGTATACCTTATTCAGCCAGTACAACAGGTCTGCTTGTTCATTGCCTAGGATCAGGAGAACTGCAGTAATGACTACACTAAAATGTGCCAGATGGGCAGAGCTATGTATTTCCATTGCCCGCTCTGGGTAACAAGGGATCCCATTAGTGGGAAATTACACAAAATGTCACATGACTATCAATTGTACATAATGTTACAGGTCTAAGGGGTCTGCAAAATGGGTGAATCAAATGGGGAGAGATGTGGCAGACAACGAAGTACCTTACATCAAGGATTCCATATATGATTGGCCCATTCAACCCTGTTCGCCAGTGCACGCCAATACCACTGCCAGGGGCATAATATGTTTGTGGTAATAAGGGATGCAAGATACTTCCGGCATTATGGACAGGACACTGCACATTGGCTACAATTATACCATGGGTCGGTATTATAAACAGAAATGGCCTGGCATAAGCAGGGGGTAGAAAAACAAGGATAAGAACACCCACGAGTGAAGACTTCCCTAGTGGAAGATATGATATGGCATTTATAATGCGCCTATACACAAGTGTTTCATGGAGGTGTGGGTGGAGGGGAATCAATGAACATGGATCTACGTATCGCTTTCCCATGGGCAAGAGTAGCACATCACGAAAGGGCTATACTGAACATACCGATCATTGTAGAACGTATGGCAAATGAAACAGCAGATGCACGGACCTCATTAAATTAAGGGCAGAAATCAATGGCCCAGGTGATTATACAGCACCAGGAGGACAGACCGTCCCAGACAAGCACACCCACCACCTGTTCCCCGAAAGAGAATTTATGTTTTACAAACACTTCTGCTTATGCACTCCCTCTTATCTGTCTTCCTGAGAAACAAACAATGGGACGCTGACAACGTACAATGTATACATTAATAGTTACTCGCCGTAGTGCTTAACGTACTCTTAGTCCATAGTTCCCTTTCCTCCATACTGTATGGACGTCCCTCGCAAGGGACGGGAGACAGAACCTTTTTAACAAGAAAAATCTTCCCCTTGGAACATGCGCTCGCCCGATTCCTCCCACCGGCGCCACTTCTCATTGACGTGTCGACAATATTCAGCATTGCCTAATGACACCAGTATTACTAGGGGTTGAGGGGGAGGGGGGCTTGTGGGACATGTGGAGGAAAGGGGAATATGGACTAATAGTATGTTAGGCACTACGGTGAGTAACTATTAATTTCTCTTGCCTCGCGTCCCCTTTCCACCATACTGTATGGGCGATTACAACTAAATATAGCCCCAGGGTGGAGAATAGCGCTTACAGAAAGCCGAAGGGGTGGCCCAGGAAGCTGCCCCGATGACCTGCCACGGCATATGCCACTGGAACGCGATGGTCGTGCGTTAGGAAAGATTTACATTCCATGTGTAATTTTCCCTCCAGTTGTGTACCCCCCCCAACTTTTTGCTTTGTTTAAACACCATAGTCTGACTTTACCAGTGGAGCACAGCCTTCTGCTGCACTCCTCTGGGCTTTTTGCTCACTTTGTTATGGGGAAACTGACATGCCTTTAAAGACAATCAGTACTGGGAGACTTTGTTTCCCTTAGTACTTGTCAATGTTGCAACTTTTCTGCAACATGTTGCAAACACACAAAGTGCCCTACAGCACAGTGCACTTGGGTCTTCCTGTCATTCCTATAGGCCCTAGTTACTCTAGAAGGATTCTTTAGGAGCAGTGCAGATGTGCCTTGGACAGGGCTGGTGGCAGCTTTCTTTATGTGTATTTTTAAGCCTTTCCTGCCAGGTTAACCGCGGTTACCGCCTTTGGCACGGTTAGGTGACCTGGCTTCAAAATGGCCAGGCCACAAGGTTCTTTTTCCTGTCCTTTGGCCATCTTGCCCCTTCACCTTGCCCAGGTCGAGCCGAACCAGGTCAGTCCTTATTTGGGCATGCATTTTGCCACGAAGCGCCAAGCTTTCGCAGGCTTATGCATGCCTTGAGTGTGCGCCCCCAGGATGTGGGCTGGAATGTCTAGTTGTCATACACATCCCGGGTGCCAGAGAGTCTGGTGTGCTGTGAATGCCGGAGACCACCGTGGTCCACGATTGGTCCACGTATGGTATGCCTTGATGTGAGCAGTTCTCCCATTGGGTCCTCTGTTTTGGCGCGAAGGAGATTTTGGATAAGAGAGGGCTCCAAACACCAATACCATGTTGATCTCTGGAGTTCTCACTGAACGAAGGATAGGATCCAAGGATCCTGGAACTAAGAAGTTGAGTCGAGGAACCGCTGGTGACCCGCTGGAAGGTATGGCACCCTGAGCCCGCTGTTGTCCTGTGGGACCCCTCTGCATCTGGTCGTCCTAGAAGGTCTGCGAAGAAGCTTCAACCTATTGGAATAGTGGGACCAACTATTCTCGGCATCTTCATCAAAACCTGCAAGTAAGCCTTTTCGGAAGCCTCCCTGGGGCAACCAGGTGGGCTGACCAGCTTGCGCAGGACCTTTGCCCTGACAGTGCTGCCGTTTTGAGGAGGCCCTTGAAACTTGGTACATCACATGCTCAGTATTCACGGCACTCTCAAATATCGTCCACTTTGAGTACCCAGGTCTGGAGTAAAGTGAGTGCGCCCGAATCAGAGTATACGCAGTTGCCGTGTCGCCCAGCTGTGGTGACGAACTTTGCAAGTTCATTGCAGCTGTGGTCCTCTGTGCCCTGAAGCCTGCTACAGTGGAACTGGCCCGATCCATCCACCAGGAGTGGAGAAATAGCCACTGTCCCGTTTGGGAATCAACTCTGTATCTTCATCGCTGAAAGCCGCAGAGCCGCAAGATTGCTGCATTTGAACCTGCAACCGAAGTGGACTCGACTGCCGAAGTTTGGCATGGCATGAGCCGGGGGTCGGTGTGTAATTGCAACCCTAACCGGTGGCCCCTAGCGCATAGAATTTTTACGCACAAGTGGCCCCTCTCCTTTCCTCTGCTAGTGCAAACTATTCCTGAACTCTGGAACCTGCTCTGCCCTGATGGGGAGACCTTCCACGAACAGTGGGGACTTATTCTGCATCATCTCCCCCACCTTCCTCAGCTGCTACAGACCCTTCAAGAGACCCCATTGTGCCCATCTGCATTACTGCCTGCGCCAATACCGCAAGTACATTTGAGCAATAGGATTGGACTGCCTTTCAGTTAGGATTGTGTTTGATGCAGAAGGGACTAAATACTATTTGCACTGCCCGTTTTATTACCCTTTACGTTGTGGACCCATTTTGTGCATTAACCCTTTAGACCCCATTGGTCTTGTATATATGAATATTGATAGGATTGTGTTGGCTTAGAAGTATTACTGTGATTTCATTTGTGTGTTGAAACGCAAAGGACTTGAAATAAATGTTTCTGTATTTTAATATATCTACACCTAAATGGGAGCTATTCACAAGTATCCTTTACTCTGTGTGCTCATTGAGGTCTTTGAGTCACCCTCACCCTTGCCGAGACCTAGTCTTGACCGCTGCCAATGCTACCTTGATTGGTCTGGCTTGTCCAGAAGGCTACCCTGTTCCAAGAAACTATGCTGGCCTTCTGAACCTCTGCCCACCAGGTCAGAGTTCAGAAATCCATCTCAACAATGTGGCCTTGGCTCTGACCGCATGTGCATGCAAGTTAGCTGGCAGATGCTTGTGCCTCCCCTCATAGGCCTCTTTGATGGCCGCAACCATCCAAGTTGCTGTGGAGGCCTTGGAAGCCTGATAACCGGGCCTTGACCCACCGAAAGTGACAAACAGGGCGTCCGACTTGCGGAAGTTCTTGGTCCTGTCCAGGCAGTATTTCAGAGCATGTCTGACATCCAGACAGTTCAGAACACTCGGAGACTCATTCTCGGGGTTGGCGAAGAAAGTGGGTAAGACTATCTCCTCGTTGAGATGGAAGGAGGTGGTCACCTTGGGTAGGAACGGAGGGTACGTTTGCAGGACCACCTTGTTCTTGTGAAAGGTAGTGTAGGCCTCTGATGCCACCAGAGCCTGGATCTCTTGACTTTGCGAGCGGAGGTGAGGCCCACGAGCAGAGCTGTCTTTATGGTGACCAGCCTGATGGCTGCGGACACCACTGTCTCGAACGGTTGGAGCGCCAACGCGCCCAACTCAATATTGAGGTCCCACACAGGGTGTGGTTTCCTAATAGGGGGTAGAGCCTGTGGAGGTCCGCCAGATGTCACTTGACCACCGGTTTGGAGGAGAAGAGGCCCTCCTCCGAATTCCTGCAAGCCCCTATGGCTGCCAGATAGGTGAGGCATATGTCCACCTGTACGCCGGAGTGGGCGAGGTATGCCGAGAAGGAAAGCACGTCGTCCAAGGTGAACCAAGGTGGAGTGCCCTGCCCACCCTGCTGGGTCAGGCGAGGAGCTGGGCCCAGCGTTGGGTGAATGGGTGGCATGTCCGAAAGGCTGAGTAGCTTGGAGAACCACGGTCTCGCCGGCCACCATGGCGCTATCAAAATGATGCTGAGGTGAAAAGATTACTTTATCTTGCAAATCATCCTGTGGACCAGGGGTGTGGACAGGAAGGCGTATGCCGTCATGTCCTTCCACCGTATCTGGAATGCGTCGCCCAGAGAGACAGAGCCCTGCCAGGAGGCGAACTGCTGGCACTTCCTGTTGTCCCGGGAGGCAAACAGATCCACTTAGGGATGCCCCCACCTGAGTATGATCTCTTTCAGTACCAGGTTGTTCAATTGCCACTCGTAATTGTGTGTCCCCAGTCTGCCGAGCCTGTCCATCTCCAGGTTGGACTCGCCCGGGAGGTGGAAAGCGGTGAGGTAGATTATGTTCTCAAGTACCCACTCCCACATGGTGACGGCTAGGTTGCACAATGGAGGGGGATCTGGTACCCCCCTGCTTGTTGACATAGTACATGCTGGTGGAGTTGTCCGTCTGGATAACAACTGTCTTGCTCTCTATAAGAGGGAGAAAGGCCTTGAGAGCCAGTCATATGGCCTTCAATTCCAGCCAATTGATGTGGGACTCGTGCCAAGTCCAGACTTCTGTCTAGAGTGGCTCCCCAGCCCTTTAGGGAGGAGTCTGTATTAACGGTGACCTGAGGAGCCTGCTGCCGGAAGGGCTTGCCCTGCTGCAGGTTGCAGTCCCCGGACCACCACATGAGGTCCAAGAGGAGAAAGGGAGGAATGTTGACTGGTTCCGCTTGGTAGTCCTTCTGATTCCATGAGGCTGCGAAGTGCAGCTGTAATCTCCTCATCTTGAGTCTTGTGTGGGGTATGGCCAACAGGACCGCCGCCATTGTACCCAACAGGTGTTGGTACCACCAGGCCGAGGTCACTGTGCTGGAGAGGGAGTGAGAAGTGGCTCTCTTGATGGCCATGTTCTTGTCCTCTGAGGGAAAGACTCTCTCGGAGCTTGTGTCCCAGATGAGGCCCAGAAAGGTCAGGGTCCGCGTGGGATGCAGATGAGACTCCTTGAGATTGATCGTGAACTCCAGGCCGTGAAGTGTGTTCATCAGTGCGGAGGAGGTATGGTGAACCACTTCCGGAGAGGTGGCCCGGACGAGCCAGTCATCCAGGTACGGGTAGACTTGGTAGCCCTGAGGAGGGCTGCCACTGCATTCATCAACCTGGCAAATACCCTGGGAGCTGAGTTAAGGCCAAAGGGCAGCACCTTGTATTGGAAATAGCAGCCCATGACCCTGGACCGCAGTAAGGAACGATGCGGCTGCCAAATCGGGATGTGTAGATACGCCTTCAAATCCAGGGAGCACATCCAGTCTCCCCTGTCCAGTGTTTCCACAATGAGTGCTGACACAAACATCTGAATTATTGCAGAGGAAGGGAGAGATTGAGGGTGGAAAGGTCCAACAACTCTCAGGCCAGCCTGGTGGTTCTTCTGTATGGCAAAAATCCTGGAATAAAAGTTCAATCCTCGCTGGAAGGCTGGGACTTCCACAGCCTGGATCTCGACGAGCGACCAGATCTCTGCCAACAGAGTGCTGTCCCAATCTGTGGTAGAGGAGGGGAGGAGGGAGGAGAGGAAGGGACCGCTAGGCGGTACCACGTGGAGAATACGGATAGGATCCAGGGGTCCGAAAGGTTTTGGTGCCAAAATTGCATGTAAAAGGCAAGCCTGCTCCCCACCAGAGACGCATGGACCCGAAGGGACATGTCATGCCTCTTGCCCTCTGAGGCTGTTGCGGAGGAGGGGGGATTGAATAAAGCCCTTGACCCCTCACCCCCTTTTTGTCGTTTCCTCCGGTGCTGAATCGGAAAATGGTCAGGCTGTCTGGACCTCCGTTCTTGGAAGCCCCGGAACACGCCAAACGCCCACCCCTTGTCAGAGCATTGATGTAACTGGTTGTACACCTTGAGTGTGGCCTTCGTAAGAATAGATTTAGACTTTGCAGTTTGTGAACTGTTCTTTTTGATCTAATTCCTCATCCATGGTGGAATGGAAGAGGCCACTACCCTCGAATGGAAGGTCCAATATGCGTTCCTGGATGTCAGGGTTAAACTTAGTAGCCCAAAGCCACAGAGTTCTTCTCATGTCCATGGCGATGCAGACGGCCCGGCCAGAGGTATCGATGTGTGCCATGGCAGACTGCATAATTTTCTGCGCTACCAGCCTGGCTTCTCATAGGCCGGCATTGAAGCGTGCTACAGGTGCAAGGAGGCATTGGAGTACAGCTTTTTCCTGTACGCCTTCAAGATATTCTCCTTGCCTAGCAGCGTCGAGGACGAAGGTGGCCTAGGACGACTGAGGCATAGAGTAGAGGGATGCTGCGGCGATCACGGAAGAGTGCTGTTGAGAATGTACTGAAAGCAAAAGTGTATCCCCCCTCCATCTGCCTATACTTGGCGTCAAGGCGCCGATTGACAGGTTGGGCTGAGTGTGGCTTGAGCCACCCCTTTTTGGCCAGGGCAACATCTTTCTGCATCCCCGTTTTGATATGGGGTCTTAGGGTGAGGACTTCTGCCAAGACCCGCTCCTCAGGCTGCTCGATTACAGGCTATGGAAGGCCCAAATATTCTGCCAAACATGCAAGGCGTTTGTGGAAGGCCCTGGCTGAAGATGGAATGTCGGGGTCCTCCTCCTCATCAGTGTCCACCAGGGCGTTCGGAGGGTCTAGAGCGGGAGGTGGAGTAATGGGCACCGGTGGCTGCTGCGGAGGCTGGTGTGGAACTGCATGTACTGTGGGAGGCAGGGGAGCTGGAATAGAAGGAGCCGGCTGGGGCAATGGGGGCTGCACTGGGGCCTGTGGCACCGGAGTCATAGGAGGAATGACTATGGGTTCCAGTGGAGTGACCGAAAGGAGCATGTCCCTGATAGCATCCCGAAGGATGGCCCCCATCTGGGGAGTCCGCATCAGCGCTAGTAACCTTTCGAAGAACCAGTCTTCAGAGGTTGAAGAGGTAGCAGGTCATATTAACGACTGTTGGTTGCAGGGGCCGGGGCACACTATGCCTGGGGTGCAGGGGAAACCTGCCCTGCGCTGCTGATGAAGCAATAGGCCACTTACCTGGTTGACACCAGTCCCACCTTGTAACTCATTCCTCTACCTGCTCTGTTCCTAGGGGAGGTATCGGACGAGCGGCCATCTTATTTGGCACAGCGGTCATTCTGTCAAGCTGTGTGCCACGTACCGAAGACGTGGTGCCTGGCTCACTGGACCCAGCCTCGTCCAAGACGTTTGGTGTTGGAACATAAGGCCTATCCCGCCCCTCAGGACAGGGCCTGGAAGTCGTATTGCCCTCGGCAGAGCTGCCGTTAGTGCTGTGTGAAGGCACCCCCTCTGACATGCTGCCGGTACTAGGGGGTTGCCCCTCGGGAGTAACCCTGGTAAAAAGAACCTTGCGGTCCCTCAGCATTGACACCAGAAGGATCTGGAGACCCCTCGGCCGTGAGGCCGGTAGTTGGACTAGCCTCGGTATGTGTGCTGGTGTGAGAACCCGAGAGGTTCCCCCCGCTCAGGCGCTTCCTTGGGAAGGAGTCGCCCTTATGGGGTGCAATGGTAAATAGAGGTCTTGCCTTTTGCGTCGAGCGATGTTTGACTAAGTCCTTTAGGTCCTCCGGAGGTGACTTCTGGAAGAGCTCCCTCCACTGAGCTAGCCTGTTCTTCAGTGCACATGGGGTCAGTACGTCGTACGTGGAATAAGCTTCCCAGTAAGGGGCCAAGGCAGTGGAAGCAAAGAGCGTGGGGAATCGAACGTAGGGAAGAGCTCCTCACAGGCTGAAGACGGCTGAAGTCGACATGCGCTGGGGAGGAGCGTGGCGACAGAGGACCAAGTACCTAATTGAAAAGAAAAGAAAGAAAAGAATATCCAGGGAGGAGCGCATGGTTTTACATGGCCGAAGCCAAACTCGGGAGTGCTGGTGAATTTGGCACATTCCTGTCGACGCGGAAAAGCGGACTAAGGAGTGGCGTCGGTGGGCAGAGTCAGGCGAGCGCATGCTCCAAGGGACGCGCCCCCGCCTCTAAATTTAAAGGGGAAGAAGATTTTTCTGGTGAAAAAGGTTCTGTCTAATGTCCCTCACGAGGGGCGCCCATATAGTGTGGAGGAAAGGGGACAGGACGTAAGAGTAGTATGGCATCCACTCTGTAATAAAGCACTCCTGTTACTCTCCTCTGCATAAGCCTGGTCTCCTTGATTGTGACAGGCAGGTAGAGTATAAATGGAGCTAGCAAGGGATGGGAGATGGATAGAGTAGCAGAAAGGCAGTTAGAGCAATATGGACACACAAACACATGGTGGCGCGAGTGATATGGCGAAGAAAAAAAAATGAAGAGTAAGCTGGGAGAGAGTGAAGGGAGAGGTGACAGTGTCATGAAGCAATTAGCAGTCATCAGATAGCCGCACTGGAATGACTTTCCAGCATACAGACTCTGCCTGGGGGCGTGCCGTTCCTTCCTCCCAGCCAGAGTTGTAAAAGCAGTTATCACTGAGAGTTCATGACTTCCTTTTATTGTTTGTCTCCTGGATAAAAAATGTTAGAGGCAACCAGACAAACTTGTGCGAGTACTGTGAGGCAGCCGATTCCTCTGCTGCTTTTTCACAAGGCCCTTGTCTCAATACTTTCAAGGGACATCGGACCACGCAAGTGCACAGGATGCAAGGTGTTGTTGGCGGATGATGGCTCTCCCCCAAGACACCACTTACCAGGCTGCAAAGCCCAGGATTGGAATATCTGCATCTAATATTGTCCTTTAAGCTAACATTATGGAGATAGAATTGCGCTGCCATCTAGCTAACCTGTATAGGAAGACCTCTTCTAGGTGAGTCCCAATGCCCCGTAGTGCAGTTAACCATGACGACCAAGGAATTACAGACTAGGCTCCGCTACAGGTTGTGAGAAACCTGAAGGTGTCTCACCCGCTGGTCCCCGGGGATATGTCATCCAGGTGGCTAGGACACAGCCATCACTTTTGGATCCAGTTCCTGGGGCTGGACCAATGAAGGAAGATTACCTGGGTGAGGGGTCTTTGGGAGTGGAAGTGGGACACCGGACAGCAACACATGGTATCCCCTTCCCTGTAACACCTTTACCCCATCCTACCAGATACGATACTTAGAAACTCAACCCCCCCCCTTTTTTCCAACACAAAGGCGTTCTCACAGACGGCTCACTGTGAGAGAAAAATTATAAGTTAGTCATGCTAGTGACTAACATACTCCTAGTCCATAGTCCCTTTTCCTCCATACTGTACGGGGCGACCCTTGCAAAGGACGGAAAACAACCTTTTTCACCTGAAAAACCTTCCCCTTTAAATTTAGATGTGTGGCACAGGGAGCTTGTGCTCCCCTGAATGCGCCCCACCGGCGCCACTCATCAGTCCCCTTTGACGCATCAGCAATATTAAGATTGCCTAATGACACAGGTTTTATTAAGGGGGAGGATGGTGTGACATATGGAGGAAAGGGCACTATGGACTAGGAGTGCGTTATTCACTATGCTGACTAACTTCTAATTACTCCCATGTCCTGTCCCCTTTCCTCCACACTGTATGAGCGATTACAACGGAATTCAGCCGCAGGGAGGAAAGTTGCCCCTCAGGTTTTTCAAAACTGCATGGCCAAGTGCTGCATCTGGCCTGGCACCGGCATCCAAGCAGTAGTGCTTGCAAAAAGCAGAGGGAGTAGCCCACGCAGCTGACTTGCTGATAGTCTGCCATGGTACATGTCTTTGGAAAGCTACCGCCATGGCCTTGGCTCGGATGACGTGGGCTTGCACGTTTGCTGGCAAGGCTTGTGCTTGTTACGCTCACCTGGTCTCTGCGGGGATGTTGGGACACGGTTGGAGCCCTCCCTGGACTTGGCTCTCCTGGATCAGTCTCTACCCCCAGCTGCTGTAGTGTGGATTGCTCTGGATGCTGGCCATGCCCTTGGGAGAAGGTAAGAGACAGTGAAAATGCTGCAGTTGAATTGCGATCCCCCTCAAACCCTTCGTTCCAGAGTGAAATGAGCATGCGTTTTCCCATATGGTCCTGTTATTTTGTAAGGATGAGCTCTCCGTCCCGCTTCTCATCAGCAGGGGGGCCGTTGAGGACCTAGTTGCTTCACTGCTCCGTGTACGTGGTTGCCCAGTCTGGCTGTGACCAATCCACCTTGTAAGTAAGTGTTCGTAACTATGATTATTGTCCGTAACCTTTGCAATGAGTTTTCCCAATGATTATTGTCCATAACCTTTGCAATGTCTTTTCCCAATGATTATTGTCTGTAACCTTTGCAATGTCTTTTCTCTCCCCCAATAAGTGTAAAGATAGCCACGCAGTGTCGCGGTGTTGGAAGCCGGTCCGACGGTGCCAGGGGAATTGAGCGGGCCCCACACGAAAGTAAATAGGGTTTTATGGTGGCACGCAAGGCTTATGTATTGTGGGGCCAAGCCTAAGATGTTTATGCAATATCTAATCTGAGCGTTCCCTTTCTCTTGCAGGGATGACCTGGTGGCGACTGATGGAGAGCGGCGATCTGAGGACCTGTCGGCGGCTGCCAGATGGATGGATCCGAGAGGATCTTGAAAACAGGAGAGGATGCTGCCCGACTCCGATGGATCCGGGGATCGGGTAAGAAGCTATACGAAGCAGGCGATGGGTTTGCAGAGTCAAGTAAGGTGCGCGCTGAAGATGTAGCGTTGGAATAAGGTAAGCTGCGTGCTGAAGCGGATGTTCCAGAACCTGACGAGGAGCGTGCTGAGCTGGAAACAGGTAAGCGCTTCAGATAGCGGTAAGCGTTATGCTGCACACAGCAGACTAACGCGAAGCGCCTGCATGCGGGTGGGGGCTGGCTTAAATAGCCTGGCCCCAGCCACTCCTCTTTAGCCCCGCCTTGTGGCTCCACCTTGCCACTCCCACAGACTTCTGCATGCGCCTTCCAATGCTTTCCAATTGCCACGCCCAGCCTGGAAGCACATGCCTTAACCATAAAGTGTGCAAAGCACACTTTATGAGCCTTGTTCCAAAGGCGCCAGGACTGGGTCCAATTGGACCCTTTTGAGTATATTGGTAGTAGCCCTTTTCCAGTGGCCATGACCGTGCTGCCACTCGTACGCCTCCTTGATGGCCATAAACATCCACATTGCTATAGAAACCTTAGATGCTTGACAACCTAGTTTTGATCCTCTGAATGTGATGAATAGAGAGTCCGATTTATTGAAGCGTAGTCCTGTCCAGATAAAAGCTAAGGACACGCCTGACATCCAGACAGTGCAATACCTTCTGAGCCTCATCCTTTGTGTCAGCAAAGAACGTTGGGAGTACTATCTCCTCGTTTAGATGAAAGGATGAGACGACCTTAGGAAGAAAGGCATGATGCGCTCCGAGTATCACCTTGTCACAGTGAAATGTTGTGTAGGGCTCTGAAACCACCAG
Organism: Ambystoma mexicanum; assembly: GCF_040938575.1. NCBI lineage: Eukaryota > Metazoa > Chordata > Amphibia > Caudata > Ambystomatidae > Ambystoma > Ambystoma mexicanum. Next base: position 610,263,099 of record NC_090924.1, read on the forward strand.
GGCCTGAATTTCGCTGATACAGCGTGCCGGTGTAAGGCCCATCCGCATGGCCATCTTAATGGTAACCAGTCTGATGTCGGCGGATGCCATGGGCTCAAATTGTTTGTGCGCCAGGGTGCTCAGCACCACATTAAGATGCCAGACTGGATGTGGACGTTTGATAGGCAGAGATAACCTGGTTAGGCCCGCCATGTGTCTCTTAACCACCAGGTGGAGGATGAGACATTATCATCACCGGAGGTCTTGTAGGCCCCTATGGCCGCCAGATACGTCCGGTACGTGTCCATATGCACTCCTGAATGAGCCAGATGTGCTGAGAAGGACAGAACATCATCCAGTAAGCATGCTAATGGATCAATATTCTTTGATTCTGCCCAGTGACAAAACCTAGTCCACTTGCTCCTATATGGACTCCAGGTGGAGTGACTTTTATCCCCCTGTATGATAGCCAGGTTATCCTGCGACAGGTGCAGCTGATTCAGAGCAACCTGGTCAGGAACCAAGCTGTGAGGGCTAACTTCTGCGGAACAGGGTGAACCACTGTGCCCCACCTTTTGGGAAAGTAAGTGGGCTGGGCCCACAAAGAGGTGTACCGGGGGCTGATCTGACAGACTGAGGAGTTGGGAGAACCATGTCTCATGGGCAACCATGGCGCTATCAGGATCAGCTGGAGGCTCTGAGACTCTCTGATCCTACAGATTATCTTGTGAACCAAAAGCAGTGGGGGTGGGGGGGAAGCGTACATCAGGGGAAAAGCGTACACGTTCATGTTGTTCCATGGGATCTGCAATGCATCGCCCAACAAGACCCTGCCCTGCCACAGCCATGAGGCAAACTGTGGGCATCTCCTGTTGGAACTGGTGGCAAACCCACCCACCCGCCCAAGAGCCCCTGGAGCACCATTGTTCAACTGCCACTCATAATTGTCCATTCCCAGTCTGCTGAGTCTGTCCGCCACCAGGATGGCTTCCCCACGAAGGCAGTCCACTGACAAGTGAATGTTGTTCGACAGTGCCCACTCCCAGATGTCGATCGAAAGCCTGCAGAAAGGTGTGGACCGGGTACCGCGTTGATTGTTGCTGTATTACATGCAGGTGGAGCTGTCTGGATGCAGACCAATTTGCTGCTGATCATGGGGAGAAAGACCTCGACAGCAAGCCAGATGGCCATTTCGAGCCAGTTGATGTGCTCCAGTTGCTCCTGATGAGAGCAGACTCCATGCATGCAGTGGTTGTCCAGGGTCCCCATCCTTCTAGGGACGGGTCCGGGATCATGGTGACCTCCGGTAAACGCTGCCGGAATGGCCTGCCTACCAGGAAGTTTGTGTCTGTACCCCACCAGACTAGGTCCTGGTAGAGATGCTGTGGTATGCCGACTTGCTCCACCTGAGAACCCTTCTCCTGATTCCAGGAAGCAGAGAAATGAAGCTGCAGCCTGCTCATCTTGAGGCTCATATGTGGCACAGCAAGGAGACATGCCACCATTATTCCCAGCAGGTGCTGGTACCACCAGGCGGAGGTTACTGTTCTGCTGAGAAATGCCCAGTAGCCCTTTTGATTGCTGCGATCTTGTCCGTTGAGGGAAAGATCCTCTCAGTGCTTGTATACCATATAAAACCCAGAAATGTCAGAGCGAGAGGGTAGTAGCTGTGACTTTTTGCATACTGCCTCTGGACACTCCGCCCTGACTAGCAAGTCGTTGAGGTATGGGTACATGTGGTGGCCTTGTGCCCAGAGTAGAGCTGCCACCACGTTCATTAGCCTTGTAAAGACCCTCGGGCAGAGTTGAGTCCAAAGGGTAGAACTCTTGATTGAAAGTGAAAAACCAGGATTCTGAACTGCAGGAAGGACCGATGGGGTTCCCAAATCGGGACGTGCGGGTAAGCATCCTTCAGATCTAGGGAGCACATCCAGTCTCCACCACACAAAGTCTCAGCAATGAAGGCTGGGGTAACCATCTTGAACTTTTGGAGAGGAAGGCAAAGGTTCAAGGAAAAAAGTTCCAACACAACTCTCAGGCCATCATGGTTCTTTTTGTGTATGGCGAATATCCGGGAATAGAAGCCCCTTCCTCGCTGAGAAGCTGGGATTTCCTCCATCGCCTGACTCTCTATGAGAGAGCGGATTTCCGCCAACAGAGTTGCTGTCCCAATCTGCACGAGCGGAGGGGAGGAAGGAGGAAATCGGTGGCCGGAAGCCTGTGGACACTACTGAGAAGATCCACAGGTCTGCAAACCTTATCCGTCAGTAGTGTACGTGAAGGGCAAGCCTGCCCCCATCCCACCACCGGAGACTTGTGGATCCGGATGGACCTGTCACAACTTCTCTGTCTGAGGCTGGTGCCGACGAAGGGGACTGGAAAAAACCCTTGTTAGCTGCCTTGTGCCTGTGTTAGGCTGGAAGACCTGTCAGGTTGCCTCAAGTGCCTCTCCTGAAAACTCCTGAAGCCTCCAAAGGACTGACACTTGTCCAAGCGCTGGTTAGCCTGGCTGTAGATCTTGAGTGTGGACTTCGTTAAGATAGACAAAGATTTAGCTGTCTGGGAGCTATTCTTTTTCTTATCTAGTTCCTCGTCTGTTGTAGTGTGAAGCAGGTCTCCCCCCTCAAAAGGCAGGTCGAGGATGCGCTCCTGCACATCTGGGTTGAATTTCGTTGCCCTGAGCCAAGCTGTCCTCATGTTGGTGGTAATACATATGGCTCTACACGAGGAGTCAATGTGGGCCACCGTATATATCATTATGTCCTTGGCCACAATCGTGGCCTCTGCCAGCCCTGCCTTGAACCTTGCCTGGCTGTGGGCAGGGAGCACTGGACAGAAGTCTGAGCTCCCGTCACAACTAACAGCCACCAACATGGTGTTGACCTGACACAGGTGGAGCGTGCCACTAGAGTCGATCTTTTTAACCAAACGCCTCCAAAAGCTTTTTCTCCTTGCCCAGTAGTGCAGTTGAGGAAGACTGCGGTTTGGAGTATATTATAGTGATTCTGCTACTATAACCGAGGAATGTGGCTGGGGGTTAACTGACAATAAGAGGGAATCCCCTTCCGTCTGCCTGTATTTAGCATCCAAGCGCTTATTGGTGGGCTGGGTGCAGTGTGGCCTGATGCAGCCCTTTTTGGCTAGGGATTCCACATCCTTTTGGAGAAGGATGCCAGTTCTTATGGCTGGATGAAGTGCAAGTAATTCAGCCAGGATCCACTGCCTCGGGTTGCTCCGCCTAGGGCAGAGGTATGCCTAGATACTCAGACAGACTTGCCAGCCTCTCATGGAATGCTTTAGCTAATGATGGTGTGTCCAGATCTTCCTCCTCATCCCTGTCCGCAGTTGTGTCCTGCAGATATGGGGGTGTAGGATGAGAGCTGGTCACGGGCAGCTGTGGCATGCTGACTGGCAGTGCCGGGGGCTGAGCTGCCGTGATTGGCGCAGGCATGGGAGCCAACGGCTGGTCTGGACCCCAGCTGGAGCCTGGGGCTATACTGGAGGGAGCATGATCTGGATTACATCCCTGAGGATGGTACCCATCTGTGGGGATCTCATGAGGGTGAGGAACTTCTCAAAGAACCGATCCTCGCAAGCAGGAGGGGCGCCTAATGGTGTAAACGCTCCTGAGGGCATAGGGACCGGACCCTGAGGCTGCTGCAGTGTCCTGAGTGGGCCCTATCTCACCAAACTGGGGGATGCGTACCTTCCCAGCGAAGTGGAGGGATAGGACATGGACCAGGTAACCAGTGTTGCCCAATCCCATCTGGATGTGTGCTGCCCTGCCTGATCTCCGTGCGGGAAGGGCGTGTGGTGGGTCGCCATTTAGTCTGGCCCGGCAGCCATTTTGTCTTGCCCTGCACCACATGCCTGCGGCGTGGTGATAGCCGAGCTGGGTTCAGTGTCCACCTGCACACTGAAGAGCGAAGGTTGGAACCTTCCCTGAACCTCAGGTCGAGACCTGGGAAGCGGAGTGCCCTCAGCCATGGCGCCGGTAGTAGTGATGCAGACAGGCGCCCCCTCGGACATGGATCTGGTACTAGGGCAAAGGCCCTCGGGAGTGAGCCCAGTAATAGAGCCTTGCAATCCCTCGGCCTGAGGGCCGGCAGCTGGAGTATCCTCAGTCTACTTGCTAGTTTTAAGACCTGGTTGGTCCCTCCCACTTAGGTGCTTCCTGGGGAAGGATTCGCCATTACAGGGTGCAGAGGAAAATAGAGCACCTACCTTGGGGCTGGTCTTCCTCTTCACGTATGCTTCGAGATCCTCTGGAGGTGACATTTTCGAGAACCTCTCAACCTGGCCAACCAATTCTTCAGAGCGTGCAGGGTCAAGGCGTTGCATGCAGTACAGCCTCCCACACATGGCCTGGGCCAAGGCACCGGAGGCACAGTGCGTGTGGGTCGGACGTAGGGAAGTGACCCTCGCAGGCTGGACACCTGCAGAAACCCACTGTCGTCAACATCTGCTGGGGAGGAACGTGGCTTTAGGGGACAGCAGTACCTGACAATTAGAAGGGACAAAAAAGTAATGAAAATGACTTCTTCTGGGGTAAAACCCAGGTGCCCTGGTGAAAGTGTCCGTTCCCGTTGATACGGAAAAGAGGACTGAGGAGGGGTGCCGGTGGGCTGAGTCAGGGGAGCGCATGCTCCCAGGGCCGTGCTTCTCTTCTGTGCGCATCTAAATTTAAAGGGGAAGATGATTTTTTTTTTGGTGAATAAGGTTCTGTTTCCCATCCCTAGCATTAACAGAGGAAAGGGGACGGGATGTAGGAGTACGGCCTAACACCAAAGCCACATACCCGACGTCCCAATACAATGGCAATTACTAATCATTGCACACACACACACACACACACACACCGGACTTCCATCACACTTCCCCACGTGGATAAAGGGCGTAGCACGAAAGCACACTCTGAGCAAGGGACAGCACACGAGGAAGCAGCAGTTCAGAGATGCCAATTTACTGCAAGGAGAAAGACAGGAAGGCCTAAGAGGGTTACAAGGAGGGAAGTTCCCTTGACCTTTTCAAATAAAGACTTTTACTTTCCTGAGTCTTCAACAATAAGAAACTCAAGACCGGGGATCAAACCTGAATTGGGTGTCGGATGTACCCAGGGCTATCCCGCGTCGATAGCCACGGCGGGGAGTATCGTTTGCCAGTGTGATACAGTCCTTGCCTCCTTCAACAAAGCAGTGCCAGTGAAGTCAGCACAGCCGGTGAGTTGGGGTGACTGATACCAGAACGGCCTGTGTTGAAGCCAACGTTGCAAGCTGCAACATTGTATAGAGAAAATTGAACAGAGCTGTGTGAAGCAAATGTGGCATGCAACGCGAATATAAACAGCAGATGAGTGACTGAACTTTAAATCTAAGATTTGATACTGTAAACAGAGTTGTCCGGCACCACGTGGGTGCTCATTTGAAATTCTTCGATACTTGATGTAAATTGAAATTGGTCCGAGCCCGGCTGAGGGAGACTAATTGTATTAAAAGCTATCCAAGCACGACTGATGGGGATCTCGGGTGGCTCACGAGCCACCCGAGAAGGAATATTCTACAAAGGTGGGATAAGAGGTGAATAATGCACAGAGGATCTGAGCCCGGCTGAGTGGTGAATAGTGCACCACCTGAATCAAGTACTTGTGAAAATCTGAAAGGGGAAAATGACATTGTTTGTTTTGTCGCATCAGGACCTCTGCAGGAAGAGACTTTGATCAAAGAAGCCAGAGATTGTTCTACCCTCGCTTGAACCGCGTTGTACCATGCTGAAAACATGGGGAAGGGAGGTCAACGGCCTGAACATCCTGACATTATTTTGTGAACATTTCTTTCTTTTTGCTAACACTATTTCCCACACTATTTGCATTTAGAGGCAAGGATTGGCAAAAGGTTTTTTAGTATAGGCCCTTTTATTTTGACAAGACACCACTATCAGTGTGTTATTTGATGGTCGTAGCTTGCTCCCATTTGTAGATTTAGATTAGAGAGGGGGTTTTTTACCCCTTTTTGAAGTTCAATAAACACCCTTGAACTGTGGTCACTTGTGTCTGTCTTACTGTTGATACCATGCCTTCCTTACAAGTTTCAGGGTGCTAAAGTTAGGGGTAACCGTTTAGAGGCTGTACTAGAGTTTCTTCAGATTTGCTTTTCCAGGAGTATATGCCTCAAATGCAATGGTAAACCTCCAGCACTCCTCATGACTAAGTAGCAGAAAAAAAAGACAGATTCTCCAGAGAGATGTCTGGGTTCTCCCTGATGCGGTGTAGAATGTGCCCCCTGTTGCCATGCACTGTAACTATCTTGAAAAGCCCACTTCCCCACCCATGTTGGGCCCTTCTTGAAACCTATACACTATCAAGCTCAGACATCATACAATATACACAACTTTCAGAAAGGGGTGGGCTGGTGAAACGTCCAATGCACTGGGTGTGTGAGGGGTGAAAATACTGAAGGTGGTTGTCACAGGAGAATTCCACATTTGTTATAAGACCCCTATAAATCAGACTTATGTCTCATGTAACGGTGGAATATCAAGTCAATGGGTGTCACACTCGCCTTTGTCTCTGCAGGAGCGATGGACGAGCCTCCCTTGACCCAGAGTCTTCACTTCCCCTGTTTCACCCGGAGGAATACCTGTCAAATACAAGGTGTACACTCAGACCTGAATTCACCCGATTCTCCTGGGCCCTTCCCTTCTCTTTACTGTGTGCTGCGATGTCCCCCTAAGGGCTTACCTTGATCTTTAGTAGGGTGTGCACTCCATCCTGCATTTGCAGGGGTGCGATTTACTCATGTGATTGATGCTAATGTCTGTAAACTGAGTTCAGATGCCAAACGCAGTTTTATGCCTTCACACCGAGGCCGAGAGTTCAAGGCGCCAGTTTCTTCACTGGCTAGAAAGTCCTTCCCACAAGTGAACGTTGCGTGGAGAATTTTGAGTGTCCAAAATTGTCTGTATTGTCGTGGGTGAGTAGCCCTGCGTGTAGAGGCTAGGTGCTGGTAGGTTTGTGCAGCACCTTCAATTCGAGCGTGCCTGGTAATGTCTCTCCTTTCCCTTGCAGGAGAAATTATGTGGCATTAGCGCCTCGAGTCCGGGTTCAGCGTTACTGGAGAATTGGTGGTTAGGTACGTTTGCACAGAGGCTTTTGGTAAGTATGCACCGCGTAGAGAGAGAGCGCTGTGAAATAAGTGTCCGCGTTATTGGAGCGAGCGCAATTAATAATGTCTCTTCTTTCTTACAGGGGTTTGTGCGCTCCTGCAACTAACCTGGATTCCAGCGTCGCAGGAAGATTCGGTGAGTATACGCAGCGTTACTGATGTGCGCGTGTTAACGCTGTTCTCCTTTGTTCTTACAGGTGCCGGTGTAGAAGTCCCATCTTGACTGGAGATGGCTGCGGCGTGGAGTAAGAACCAGGTAAGCTAAAGCTGAATGATCCAGAGCAGGTAAGCAGAAGCAGGATGATCCAGAGCACGGCAAGTGTTGCTGATACAGCTCACAGTAATTAACACGAAGCACTGGAAGAATCTTGGGTGTGGCTTATATACCCAGCCACACCCAAACACTAGAGAGCTCATGAGTTATCATGCACTTCCCGTTTGGCAACAGGAAGTGTTAACCAGGAAGTTAATACAAACACTAGGAAGGAATGAAGGGAGGGATTTGTTATGGGTTGACAATGGGTCTCATTACAAGTTGGGTGGTGCAGGTAAATGCAGCAGTAATACTGTATTCTGCCAGATTACTGCACCACCCAACTATGAGCTGGAGGTATAGTAGCCAACTTTCTGCCAAATTTTGCGAGAATTACTCCCGGAGGAATTACTACTGCAGTAATTCCGCTGAGTTCCCCTATGGAGTCCTATAGACTCAAATTAAAAGGGGACTAAATGCCACCGCCACTTCTAATCTGGCAGCAATACTGCATGCCCAAGTGGCGGTAGCCGTAATTCCATTTGGTGGCATCCATTTTCATTTTGTTTGGATGGAGGGTATTGAGTCAAAAAAAGTTTTTCTTAATGGCAATTTTCACTAATCAATTAAAAAAACTAATTTATGCCTCGGACACAGTCAATCATGCCATCCTCAAATAATCTTTCATACCCTAGACATCACAGACAGGGCACTGGCCTGGCTGACCACCTTCCTTCCGAACCGTCCTTCTCAAAGGCAACTGGGACCCTTCCTCTTCTCCACCTCACTCTCTACCTGCAGCATTCCTCAGGGATCTATCCTATTGCTGTGGCTTTTTAACATTTACCTTGCCCCTCTAGCCCACTTGATCTCCACCTTCTTTCCTCACTTCCAGTGCTATGCTGATGACATCGCTCTCCTTCAAGCTTCCCTCCTCTACCTCTTCTTCCTCTCTCATACCCGACTGCTATTCAAGCACGGTGTTCTGCTAATGATCTCTGCTTTAATGCCAGTAAGACCGAGATACTTCTCACTGGGACGCCTGCACCCCGTTTCCCTCCCACTATCTGGCGCCCACCTGTGAGGCTAAATACCTGGGAGTTATCTTCGCCTCCTCTCTCTCCTTCTGCCATCACACCAGGGACAATGCCAAGAAGTCCAACTGTCTGCTCCACCTCCTCAGAGGCATTCTCCCTTTCCTCACCTTTCCCCAGACGCTCAACATCTCCAGAGCCCGGTTTCTCTCTAGGCTGGACTACTGCAAAAGCCTCTTCCTCAATCTGCCTCTCCTCCCTTCGCCCTCGTCAACTAAACAGGAATAGGGCAGTGAGACTTATCCTAGACCTCAAGCCCAGGGACTGCTGCTCTAAAATGTCTCCAGTTGCTCCTGGTTGCTGCAAGGATCAAATTCAAGACCCACTGCATCATCCACAAGGCTTTCTGGGGCCCCGGACCCAGCTACATCCAATGGCCTCTCCCTAAATACCTCCCTGCTTGAGTCCTTCGCTTCTCTAGCTCCAAAACTCTGCAGATCAGATGTTTCTCCAAACAGTGGGGGGTAGACCACTTTCTTTGGCAGGTGCCTCCCTCTGGAACGGTCCTCATGCCCGTCTCAGACTTGAGCCTGATCTCCGTAAGTTCCAGAAACTTCTCAAGACTGACATTTCACCACCTCCTTACCTCTTCCCCCTCCATTGCTAACCTGTCCCTCTGTGACTGGTGCATGGACCCTCATGTGCCTTACTGGAGCCAGGCCCTCCTCATCCAGTCTACCCCAGTACCCTTTACCAGCACTAGCCCACAGGCACCCTTTCTTGACTAGCTTGAATCAGGTCCACTCCTTCCCCCATTATCTGACCCTAACCCCTGGCTCCCCCTGGCACTTGCCTTCCTGGGCCCCCTTCAGCACTTGCCCAGCCCCTGGTACCCCAGCCTTCCTGCACTTCTCCCTCCACCTTCCGTTATCCCAGCCCTTCCTCCCTGACATGCGCCCTCCGAACTGCACTTATTGCCACAGCACTTGAATGATCTGAGTGTCACAAGGCCTAGTATAGATCGTTTATTACGGTTATTGTTTTTTCTCCTCCGTCCATCCCCCCCATTGTCTTGTGGCACCTGGAAACATTTGTGTATAGGTGCCATACAAATGTCCAACAAATAAAATAAATAAAAAGGTGTGTGATCACCCTCTGCAGGTATAATACATATATATATGGAATAGAGTAGGCATGAATAAGATTCCTCGTCCTCCCTTTATGCACACTTGGTGTGCTAGGAGCAAGTTATCCAGACATTGTGGCAAGTCCTCCACACTACATGCGCCAGGAAGGGGCTTGTTCTCCCTCAAGCAAGCCACTTAGCATGCGCCTGTTAGGGAGAATTCTCATTCTATGGCTAATTTCCCTCACCTAGTGAGTACCCCAGGAGCTTCTCTGGAGTTTATTTTTCCACTTGGTAAGAGTGTGAGCTTTTTTTCCCACTCTTACATGTATTTTGCCATGTGTATTTCTACTGCTTGTGTGATCTTGGGCTCTGGAGCACACCACTCCATGAGACCCACTTTTTGTGTGCGTTACACAGCACCTTCAATGCAGTAACACCGGGATGTCTTTGAGACTTCTCTCTGACTCCATTTTCTGGGGCTGACTACTGTCCCTCAGAAACAGGTAAAGTTGCCATTAACTTTATGTAGTCATTTAAAAAACTACAGGCCCAGTACACCCCATCTTACATGGAGTACTTTAAAGGGTTAATTCCTATCCCTTTTTGTATGTGCCTCTCTGAGCTTTGTTTTGCTCTTTTAACATTTAGACTTGGCTGGTGGCAGTGGTATCTACCCTAACTTTTCTATCACGATTACATTATATAAATGTGGTACTGTTCCAGGCTATTGTAGTAGCCTTGAACTTAAACCCGCGTGCCCAAATACTTTTTATTTTGGCTCCGGTTGGGTTTAGTCGTCATTTCTTTTTGTTAAAGTTATTCTTGTGTTTTACTTTGCTTGGCAACCCAGGTTTGCCTTCTTTGTTCACCGTCTTTTGGTGGGCTTCTGCAGAGAAGCCCTCCTCTTGGCGCCTGGGTGTCTAGGAGGGCTGAATGTGAGGGAGGGGTGTAGTCACCCCTTGCACAGGGTATCCTAGGAAACCCAAGTCGCACTTTGCCATGATTGGCTGAGGTGGTTGTCCGGGCCAGACAACCCTCCTGCTGCGTGATTGACAGCCAGGCTGTGTGTATGGGGGAGGTTTGCATAAAAGGCAGGACTCTTGGGCTGGAAGTCAGAGTCACCACTGGAACTACAAGGAACCGAAGAGAAGCGGAGAAGACTGCTGCAACCCCGAGTCCCAGTGAAGCCCTGCTACAATCCTGAGCTATCAACCTTCAACGACCAGAGAAGATCCAGTACGAAGTCTTCTTCCCTTGAGCCTGGTGAGGTCAACCAGCTCATCTTTCACAGCCAGAGGACCCCCTTCGTGGTCGAAATCGCTGCACACTGCTGTAGGGGATCCGGATAGCAACCTGAAGAGCCTCTCCTGTTTTAAAAGAGCACACCTTTTATTCACGGTCACTGCTGCTGGCCTCATCCGTGGGTAGTGCAGATCCCTCCAGACGTCGTCCTTCTTGTCACCACGACTGAAGCTTCAGGAACCGCAAGTCTGCAGGAAACTACCAGGAACAACTGCCGTGGCACCAGCTTCTTCAAAGAATAAGGTACTGTGTCCGACTTCGAGGAACTAGGGTGAACCCCTCTTTGCCTCATCCAAGGCTTGTACTTATCTTCCTTCCCTCTTATAACTTTTGCTTCCTCGTGACAATATCAAAGTACTCCTGGCAACCTTGAATCGCGAACTAGCTGACTGTGATCCTCGACAACAGGAACCCTGTTCCACCTAACACTGGCGCAGGCCTATTGACTTATCTTTGGGTTAGAAAGTGTTCTCGGATTCTGTTTGCCTTGACAAAAGTATTGCCTATGATTTTTGCCCCCAACTGCCTTGTGGTAACGCAAGTGCTAAGTATGGTTTTACCCCAGTAACATTTCTTCCCGCTGATACGTGTACCTTTATTAAGACCAAACTGTCATTACTGTCAAAAAGTGATCGCATATGTATTCCTGGTAACGTCTTTTGTTTCATAACAACGGTCTGTCCAAAGGTGAACTTGTATTGCCACTGGTTTCTTAATTGTGTGTAGTGGGCACTGCACAGGATTCTGCCTAAAAGCGCCAGCTTCTTTTCCACTTGTAGTTCATAAGTTATTGGTACCACAGGTGAGAAAAGAAAAAACTATAAATCATTCATCCACATCCATTGCACCCACTCTCAAGCCACCTAGAGGGGTGAAGCAGAAGCTCTCCAGCTTCAATTATCCACTGGCGCTTTGCTCAATCAGCGAATCTGGAAGTAACCAAACCACAATAAGATTATAAACTGAAATAGTGGGCACTCCCATGTGGATATTGAGCAGTGGGCGGGCAAGGGCGCTTTATGTCTACACTGGACACTCCCAACACAATCAGCAGTCAGTATCCATGGTGGAGAACAGCCTTTCTCAGCCAATATTAATACTTTGTCAAACATCATCTCCTTCCCTCAGCCCGCAGCTGCACCGCCTTCTGTGAATTCTGGAGACCAACAATTCAGGAAGAGGAGGGGACAGGTCGGAAGGAGAGTATATAAATCTCCTCTCTGCCAAGCCTTGCAGCTCCAAGAACTAAAGGAGCTGGTGATGTGGCTGCAACACAAAAGTAGTGTGCTTACCTAATGCAATGGGAAGGACCATAAGGCCACCAAGGAAAACACTGACTAAGATTCAAACAGGATGTCCTCAATGCAAAGAATATCTAGCCTGCCCCAGTTGGAAGGCACTGGCTATAGGTATGTGCACACAGGGGGGGAAGAGGATGGATGGAGGTTTGTGCTTTAATCACAGCATTTATTTTCTCTAATTTTGATCTATTAGGCACTTGGTGATCAAACATCACATAATACTTAACAATGTCAGTGCGTCATGAGGCAACATTATAATACAATACAATATATTGTCAAGCGTATGCCGGAAGCTAAGTTGGGTGGGAGGGGGGGAGAGTTGGGGTAATTCACGGCATCGCAGTCCTTGTCAAGCATACACACAGTCCTACAAAATATCCTTAGGTCGGCAACTACTGGGCATCATTGAGATATACAATTCTTCATTATTACTAGCCCATATCACATCATTCAACTATGTTGCAAACTTTGGCTGTTCCTTCCAGGTCCATCGCATCAGAGCAGCCCTTTGGTGGCATTCGAACTGCAGCAACTGGGACATTCCAATCACAGCACTGTTAAAGTTTTTAATTGCAAGATCAAAAAGTTGAAGTCCAGAAGCAGACTAATGGCACAGTCTATGGGGCTCCAATAGAGAAGTAGCACCCCCTGGACTGGCCAATTAAATGAAGCTAATCCCAGATGGAGGGCTGTGGTCCGCTACTCAGAGCCAGGAGAGCGGCGGAGTATGGGAGGAGCTGGACCTTCCTCCCACCTTCCTACCTTGAAATGCCCATAAAAGCACTGGTGGAGCGGCAGTGCAAACACCATGGCACTATTGGCGTGTGGGAAGACTGGGTGAGGGGCTAAATGAAGACCAATGTCACATTTGTCTGGGAAGCTCGTTTGGCTTCATTACGGGTCAATCTAACTCCCAACTGGTCGGCAGAGGAGCGCCTGGTCCGATTGTAGACACCAAGCAATGTGCTAGAGTAGCCTGCAGGGCTGCAACTAATGTTGGAGGAGTGGACAGCGTGACCAGAGGACATCTGAGAATGTATTGATACCAGAGTGGTTCCTGCATGACTAGGCCTCTTCATCTCCTTGGAAGGGTGGCCATATTTAGTGAGTGTACAGTACTGCTTTTCAACAACAGTCCTGCAAAACTGAAGACTGAAAAAGGAGAGCAAACTTTTAAAAAGGCAACATCCATCCTGCAGAATTGCAATAATACCCATAACCTGCCCCAATCGCTGAATATTACAAAATAGCCCAAAAAGGAGCTAAATAAGGTTTAAGTTACTTACCTGTAACTATTGTTCTCCTGGCATGGATTCATATGCTCATGAAAATTCCCAGTCAGGGTGGGAATCCTCAGCGAACCCTTGCTCCTTTACCTCTGTGGCTCTTCTTGGTTCATACTGTCACTTTACTTGTTTACCAAATCTGAAGATGGCCACCAGGGGTGGAGCTTAGGGAGAGGACTGTCATTGGATGGGGCAGTATAACCCAGAGGACAGTGATTGGTTTAGAGAAATACAGTTTTAAAGTGAAAGTTAAACAGTTTTTTCTTTTACCCCTGACAGGGAATATTCATGAGCATGTGAATCCATGCCAGACCCCACGCTGGAGAACCCACGAGTAGAATATTTAGAGGGCTGTTAGGAGTATACCCGCTTAGGAAAATGTCAAATAGATCAAGCACAGCTTGAACACAAGCAATGGGTACAGATGTTAATGTTAAAGGATATTTATACAGCACACTATCACCACCGTAGTGGTCCCCTGGCGCTCCGGGGGATCTGAAAGAAAGGGGGTAGGTTAGGGCATGTTAGTAGGACAAAGTCTGGCGAAAGATCAAGGGAGCTGTGATGTACTGTTGGCAGCTTCAGTTCGGTTAACACCTTTCGCTGAGCTTTTTGGTGTGGTATCCGGTTGGAGTCAGTCATGTGCTGTTGTGCAAGGTTCTGGGCGGTGTGTTTGTTGCTGCGGTGTGGTGAAGTGCATGCGGGTTGTTGTTGTTTGAGAGGGATGGTTGTGGTTAGTTAGGGTTTGAGAGGTGTGTGAGGAGGGTGAGGTTTTAGTAGGGTTGGTTATTAGCATTGTTTTCTGGAGAAACGCACACTCGTATTGTGTGTCTTTCGACATTAGACCAGGTTTCTTCTTTACAGTGATCTAATTTCAACAGGATAGGCTGCCTATCATCTCTCTGTCTATATGTCGCATTTGTCAGTCTCTACAATTTGATCTTTGTTTTTTCTCAGTCCAGCCCATACATCACAGTCTGCCCCAAATGCAAGCAGGTCTCCGTGGATCTATTCAGTTTGACCTGTGCCCATACCCATAGTTCTGTCTGAGTGCGACATGCTATAGTTCAGTCCTTTCACGGATTTCTGGATTGACGCAGGTGAATCACCATACCAATGTCACAGGTGATTATGTTGTGTGTGTTGGGTTAGTCGTCGTGGCTCAGTACATATCCAAGAATACTGCTAGGGTATTGTGTATGTCAGTCTAGTGCATTCCGACTTCTACTTGCTAGTTTGGGTGTAGATTTCATAGCTTGGTGATAGGGGTCTCATTTGGCTAGCGGGTTAGTTTAAAGGAGTGTTAGTTTGGGGCAGGTTGTCTTGTGATCGTGAGATAGAGGACTGAGCGTGTGGATACATGGGTTGGGGTTCCACAAGGTTCATGTAGTCATTTCTGTCAGGGGGATGTTAGGTAGTGGATGAGGCTGATGGTTGTGTCTGTTCTTGTGCCAGCCTTGTCAGCTATTGTTCTGTCCCGATTGTGTCGGTTCCGTCAAGTATTGTTTGTTTTGTTCTTGAAGGCGGTCTCCTCACCGTCGGTTCTAAGTGTCATCTTTGTCAGGGGTTCCGTCAACCGGTTTGCTTTCCATTTTCGGTTTTATTGTTTTAGTTGTTTCCGTCTGGTTGCTTGTTATTGAAGAGCCAGGTTTATAGTAGTTTCCTGAATTTTAAGTGGTCTTTGGTGTTTCTTATTTCTTTCGGGAGGTTGTTCCAGGTTTTTGCTGCCAGGTGGGAGAAAGAAGAGCCCCCAAGTTTTTTCTTGGCGTATGACTTGGGTTCCAGGCAGGTTTCATTGCTCTATCTCAGGAGTCTCGTCGGCTTGTAGATGGTTATTTTCTTTTGTAGGAATTCTGCTTCCTGACCGCTGATTGCCCTGTGTGTTTTGCACATTGTTTTGAATGGGATACGTTGTTTGATTGGGAGCCAATGTAGCATGTTTAGCACTGGTGTGATGTGATCTCTTCTATATAGTTTGAGGAGGCGTCTAGCCACAGCGTTTTGGATGCGTTGTAATTTCTTCAGTGGGTGTTCTGGCATTCCGAGGTAGAGGCTGTTGGCGTAGTCATTCTCGACATGAGGAGGGTGACAATCGTCGATCTTTTGTGGGTGAACAACAGGAATGATGGGATTCTTTTTGTTGAGTGAAGGAGGAAGAAGCATTTCTTAATTATTGCATTTACTTGTGGTTACAATGTTAGTGTATTGTCCATTAGGACGCCCAGGTTTTTTACTACGTTTGATGTCTGGGCGCGGTTTCCAATTTTATCGGCCATGGTATGTAGGTGTTGTTCTCTTGGTTTTTGGGTATGATCATGATTTCCGTCTTTCCTGGGTTGATTTTTATGTTGTTGGCGTTCATCCAGTCATATTTCTTTGAGACATTCTTCTAAAGTTAAGTGTTCTTCTTGTGCATCATCGATTTTGTAGATGATTTGAGTGTCATCCACGCAGTTGTAGCATGTGAGATTGTATTTTTTTTGAAGATCTTGATTAGCAGAGTCTGGTAGATGTTGAAGTACCGTGAAGATAGTGAGGATCCTTGTGGTACTCTGCAGTCGTTAACTTGTGATGCAGATTTCAAGGGCTTTATCCAGACAGGTTCTGTTCTGTTTGCTAGGAATGATTTTATCCAGAGTAATGCTGAGTCAGTAAAACATATTTCTTCTAATCTCATGATGAGGGTGTCATGGCTTACTGTGTCGATTGCTGCCGAGAGGTCGAGCAGAATCAGGGCTAAGGTTGTGTTGGAGTCGGTGTTGGTCTTTAGGTCATCCCAGATGAATAGGAGTGCCGTTTCTGTTCCTCTTGTGCGGTCTGAAGCCGACTTGTGCTTGGTCTAGCAACTGGTGATTTTCTACATGTTCTTGAGTTAAATTATAGACGTAGGTTTCTAGGAGTTTTGCTGGGTAAGGGATGTTTAAAATAGGTCTGTAGGTGCAGGTCTTTCACATCGCCACTTGAATTTTCGTGGTTCAATAAATGCTGTGTGGCACGGTCCCTGTGGCGGGCGACATAATCAAGAGACTTCTGTAATATTCTGATGGCGTTCCTTGTGGGAGGATTGATTTGTAGATGTCTGGGCGGCAGGGATCCATGGGCGAGCCTGCTTTCTTGCTAATTTTTACCAGCTTGACGGAAGTATCCACTGATATTGGCAGGAAGTATTGGAGTTTGTGCTCTAGCTCCTCGTTGGAATCAGTTAGTTATGTGTTGGGATTGGTCGGTCTGTTTTGTATGATTTGTTGGATGTTGTTTGTTTTATTTTTGAAATTGTCTGCTAGTTTGTTGCATAGTTTCTGTGAAGGTATTGGAGTTTTGCCGCAAACTGATGGGTTTCTCATTTCGTTTTATGATGTCGAACATTTCCATTTGTGCTGTGGTGATTCTGTCGTTATAGTGCCTTTCTTTGCTGTTTGAACTTCCTTCTTGTATGATCGGATTGTCTCTGGAATTGAGTTTTCTTACCTTGATCATATTCTTTCTTCCATTCAAGTTCCATCTTCTTCTTTTTCATGGTGCTTAGTAGTGGGGGGGGGTGAACCATTTTGCCAGTGCTCTTTTTCTTGAGGGGTTAAATGGGTTTTCCGATGCAATGTTTTCAATTATATCAGCAATCCATTTATGTAATAGGTGTGCTTTTCTGTCTAGGTCTGTCTAATCCAGTTCTGTCTCTGAAGGTTTTGTCAGATACAGTTGTTCTATTAGGTTGCTTGCTTTGACGGCTTTCAAGTTTCTTTTTGTGGTGGTTGGGATTTTGAGGGCCTGGTTGGTAGCTCTAGTTGGTAGCGCAATCACAAATGGGATGATGAGATGGTCGCTCCAGAGTATCTGTATTAGTGGTGCGCTGGTGATAAGTTTTCTGTTGGCGAAAATTGCATCAAGTGTGTGCCCTGCTGAGTGTGTTGCTCCTTTGACCAGTTGCTGTAGTTTCATGGTTGCTAGTTGCCCGATTAGTGAGCTTTGTGAGTTGGGGTGTTTTTCATCAAACCATTTGTTGAAGCCAGCCAGGATTATCGAATGCTCATGTTGGATGGCTATGCTGGTGATGGCTTCTATGAAGTTGTCGACGAAGGTTGCATCGTATATCGGTGGTCTATAAACTAGTATGAATTTCATGTTTATTTTTGGGTTTGCTGATAAGTCCATGACCACGGATTCGCAGTTCTCGATGTTTAGAGGTTTATCTGTCTTTATTTTCAGGTGTTCTTTGAATGCTATTGCGAGGCCACCTCCTTTTTTTCCTTTCCTGTTTAACTGTAGGCATTTGAAGTTGATGGGGAGCCAGCTTTGGAGTGTGATTTTGTAGTTGTTGTCCAGCCATGGTTCAGTGATGAATAGGATGTTGATACCATTGTCGCACAGCAGGTCGAAGATCTCCGTTGAGTGCTTTAACATTGATCTTGTAGTGATTAGGTTGCAGTGGATTTTTATGGTATAATTTGGCTTGCAGTTTATTATTGGTGTCTTCCAACCAGTGTTTTGGTTTTCTTCCATGTAGATCTGCAGTTGTGGTGCAGTTCTGTTTGTGTCCAACAGCTCTTCTAGGTTAAGTCTTATGTTTTTGTCAGGTTCCTCTTCTAAATTTTCTGGCTGTTAAAGGGTGGGTCCTCTTGTTTTGGTGATATTTGGGGTTAGAGCGTCGCTTGTGTTCTTGTTCTCTCTCACTTTGTCCATTCTTCTTCTGCGTGGTTGTGTTCTGTTGGTCATTCGTACGTTGGCTTGGTTTGTTCTGGCGAGTGGTTGTTTGCGAGGTATGGTGTTAGGTATAGGGACTTTTCTCTTCTGTTGGCAGTAGTTCTGTTATCGATCTTGTCAGTGGGGGTGTGTTCCGCAATTGTGGATGTGTGGCAGTGGTCCGTTGGGTTTGTCCTCTGTTCCATATGTCTTTGTACTATACATTTTTGTGGCAATTAGTGTTATTTGGTGGTCGAGTGTTTCTCCCCTTTTTTTGTTGCTTAGGTTATTGGCGTCGGATTCCTTGTGGATTAGTCGGTTTTTGTTTACTCTGAGTTTCCTTCAGGGGTTTCCTTTGGGTCAAGGTCAAGATAGCAAGGGCGGCAGCCCACTTGCAGTGCTTTTGCCAGTTGGCTGGGTTTCTGTTATGATTGTAAAATTGTACGTGCTGTTCCGGATTGGTTTTGTTTGGTTCTTTGTGGGCATGGTGCTGTCGTCATGCACAGTCAGTCTATCGTGCTTGGTTTGGCTATCTCGCGGGGTTAGTCTGGGGTGAGGCGGGTTTGTATGATGCACGCTTGCGGGTTGTCTGGCGGTGTGGCTTGCTAATAACGTGTGTCTGGTTCTATAAGTGGCTAAGGTGAAATTTGTTTGGATGTTCTAGTCGGTGGTTAAATATCTGGGGGCAACTCTAGTTATTCATCAGGTTCTGTCAGGGTTCCAAGTGTGGTGTCGGCTAGTATTCACAGTTCTGTCTTCATGTGGCCTAGGGCAGTGGTCACAGTTCTCTCTAGATCTCACTCAAGGTAGCATTCACAATTCTATTCTTAATGTGGCAGAGGCCGATGGTCAATGTCCTCACTTGATGGTACTTCAGGACATATACGCCACCGGTCAGTATTCACAGTTCTATCCCAGTTAGGTACAGGCTAGTATTCACAGGTCTATCTTGATGCGGCAGAAGTCAGTGGTCACGGTCCTCTCTAGGTGTGATGCAAGGCAATATTAGCAAATCTCTGCATGCTATGCAGGCTAATATTCACAGTTCTGTCCCAATGTGGCACAAGCCAGGATTCACAGTTCTATCTTAATGCGATGTAGGTCAACAGTCAATGTTCTCACTGGATGGGACTCAAGGCGATATTCACAATTCTCTCTGGGGGTGACGCAGGCTAGTGTTCATTCAGTCCTAACTCAATGCAGCGCAGGCTAGAATTCACAGTCCTAACTCAATGAGGCGTAGGCTAGTGTTCACAGCCCTAAATTAGTGTGGCATGGATTAGTAGAACAAGTTACTTTCTTACCTGGTAACGTTCTTTCGATGGGATGGTCCGACAACATATTCCATATCTATGACAGGTAATGTCCACAGCTGTGCTGCTTCGGAAAATCTTTGGCGTCTGCGTCCTGCGTCGATGCCGTCGATGCACCGTCCCCGAGGACCTCCTCCGACGGCCGACGTCACCCGATGTGATAAGTAGGACGCACGACGCCCATAGCCTCAGTTTTAGTTTTTCCCAGAACGTGCGTCACCAGTTTTCTGCCAGTCAGACACACAAGGCCTTGCGGAACGCAAGCTGCAATCGCAAAAGACATTTTGCAGCGGGGAAGGCAGGGAGGGAGCGATATGGAATACGTCGTCGGACCATCCCATCGAAAGAACGTTACCAGGTAAGAAAGTAACTTGTTCTTTGAGGGGATTGGGTCCTCCGACGTATTCCATATCTATGACAGACTCCCAAAGCAGTACCAAGCAAGGAGGTGGGAAAGAATTTAGAATACAAATTTAGCATGCCCAATCAAAGTGCGGAATAGAGAACTGCCTTGGCAAAGGCCAGATCTTGCCCCCATATGGAATCGAGGGAATAGTGACGTACAAAAGTATGTACTGAAGCCCAGGTGGCTGCATCACAGATGTGATGAATAGGAACTCCCCTCTGCAGGGCAGTAGACACAGCCACTCCTCTGGTAGAATGGGCCCGCAAGCCAGCCGGAGGGTCCTTACCCGCCAAGCGGTAACACTCGGAGATAGCTAAAATAATCCAACAAGACAAAGTCTGTTTCGTCACAGCTTGTCCCAAACGCTTTCCAGCGTAACCAATGAAAAGGTGATCGTCCACTCTGACCCGGGACATGCGCGAGATATAAAAGCTCAATGCTCTCCTAGGATCAAGCCTATGGAGCCTCTCCTCTTCCTTACCAGGATGTGGAGGAGGATAGAACGCCGGAAGAACAACCTTCTGGCTCAAATGAAATTCCGAAACCACCTTCGGAAGAAAAGGAGGACGAACTCTAAGGACAACCCTGTCCTTGTGAAATACAGTGAAGGGTGGCTTAACTGTAAGTGCCTGTAACTCACCCGCTCGCAGAGTGAAAGTAACCGCAACTAAAAACACAGTTTTCAGAGTTAAGAGCCTCAAAGGGCAAGAATGTAAAGGCACAAACGGAGCACCCATAAGAAACTTAAGAAAAAGGTTCAAATCCCAACCTGGCACCAAAAAAGGTGACGGAGGGAACACATTAGTGAGCCCTTTCAAAAACTGCGAAATTAAAGGAATCTTAAAATAGGAACACTCTTCAGACGAGCGCTAAAATATGGACAGCGCCGCCAGGTAACCTTTAATGGTCCCCACTTGCAAGCCCCTGTGGGCCAAAGAAAGCAAAAAAGACAAAACCATTCGAATGTCGCATTCAAACGGATCCACATTCTGAACTCTGCACCAGTCGCAGAACTTTCTCCAACGGCAACAGTACAGAGACTTAGTTGCCGGCCGCCTGGCCGAGAGCAACACCTCCATCACGTCTTCAGGGAGGTCCCAATCCTTATACCTCAACCTTTCAGAAGCCAAGCGTGAAGATTGAGGGATCTGACCTCTGGATGGAGAACCTGACCCCCCCCTCCCGTGAGAGCAGATCGTCTCGGTAGGGAAGACGACGTGGAGGGCAGATGGACAAGTCTAGAAGATCCGGGTATCACGTCCTCCGGGCCCACGCCGGAGCAATGAGGATCATCCGGGAACCGAACCTCCGTAAACTCTGAAACACTTGCGGGATGACAGGGACTGGAGGAAACTCGTACAGCAGTGGGAATGAACACTCCACCACGAACGCGTTTCCCAAGGCTCCTTTTGGAGGAAATTCCCGCGAGCAAAACCTTTCGCACTTCCGGTTGACACCAAAGAGATCCACTTGAAGGGTCCCCCAAAGGGCAAAGATCTCCAGGAGAATCTCCTGAGCCAGCTCCCACTCGTGAGAGATCCTGCTCTGCCTGCTCAGAGCGTCCGCCGTCTTGTTGTCGTCTCCGGCCAGATGAACTGCCGAGATCGAAACTTCCTGCTGGATAGCCCAGAACTCGAGCTGCATCACCTCCCTGCACAGCGGAAGTGACCCTGCCCCTCCCCCCCCCCCCTTTTT